>NW_008345972.1:2145793-2178440 GCF_000622305.1 Nannospalax galili
CCTCCAGATAGGTTTGGGAAGCACCTGTGTTCCATCTTCAGAAGACATTACTTTTATGGCCGAGTTATGGTCACAAATTAGCATTTAAAAAAATTTTTTTTTTGGTCTTTTGGAGACAGGGTTTCCCTGTAGCCCCAGCTCTCCTGGAACTTGTTATGTAGACCAGGCTGGCCTCAAACTCACAGAGCTCCACCTGCCTCTGCCTCCCGAGTGCTGGGATTAAAGGTGTGCGCCACCACACCCGGCTATGAAATCTTAAAAATATGCACACAGCCATCTGTTTTTCAATTAAAATAGTCAGAGTTTAGTCAAGCAATTTTTTCCTTTATTTTTGTTAAATAAGACTCCAGAAAGTGTAATAGTGCAAACACTCAGTAGAAAAGTTGCAGTTAAGAAATGTACATTCACATTAACATTTCAGTCCATTCACTTTTAAAATAAAAATAGGACAAATTATTCAATTACTTTTCTCAATTTAACAATCTTGAAAAAGACTGGAAGGTGCTCTACAGTGTTCAGTTGACATAAAAATAGACCCGTATTGATTATACAAATCTATCGTGAGAGGTTACCCAGTGAGATTGAGTTATTGTGATTCTGAATATGATCATTGTGTTCTCACAGCTACAGTAGCCTCTGGTGAGTTAAGCTTGTGGGAGAAAATGACCCCTTCGCCCATGCACCCTCCATCCCACTAAGGGACTCAACGCTTTCTTGATAAACACAACACAGGTGCTTTACAGGCCTTTTCCTTAGTAAGAAAATCCAGAAGTGGGCTTGGGCTTACCTTAAATCAAGATGGAATTACTGCTAAGACATAGTCGTGTGAGTATAATGACATTCCCCATTTGTGCAAATTGGTGAGCAATTAGCATAACTGAGAGGCTGGTAGGAAAAGGAGTGTGGGCTAAAAGGAGGCAGTGGACAGTAAGTGCTGGAGCCACTCGAAGCTCAGGCTCCACAAGATCTGGCACTGGCTTAGGGGATGCTCTGCCTCCAGCAAGTCTAAGCCCGTCCCTTTGAGCATGCTGCACAATTTCAAATTCAAACTAAGGTGCACACGATTAGGAATTTCATGGCATGCGGTTCTAGAGTGCAAATGGCTTGCATATACTCAGTTTTAACAGGGATGAAGGCAACAGAGCAGGCCCCTCCTCCTCAGGCATGTGTGCTCTTGGTGGCCAGTTGTGCCCATACTGCCGGTGTAAGCAAGAGGGGTTTCCTTGGGATCCCCACAATATGGGAGCAGTCCCCTGACACCTGTGCTTCATATGCCTGGGGCCGAGTAGAGGTTGCTGGTGGGAGATAGAAAACAAGTTCTGGCTGCTGTTGGGTCAACTTGCCATTGCAATGCCATGGGAAGTCGTTGCCCACAAATCTAGTAGTTGCAGGCAAATCTAGTGACCTGCAACTGTTCTTGGAGACAATCCTGCAATGAGTATATTAAGCCCAAGAGATTTCATAAGCCTCTTAGGAGTTAGTCTTGGATATCACTTCTCTTGAAACATTGATTCTATCAATAAGTGGCTGGAAATGATTTGAAAACCAGCTTTCTCAAGTCTATGCTGCCTGGTATCATTGGGAACCCAGAAGGCAGCTGGGGCATCTTTACTTGAAAGGTTGCCAAACGTTTCACCATCTATTGTAATCCCTTCCTTGCCTTCTGCACTCTCCTGGGAAAATCTCTCTAAATACCCTTTAATCCCTGGAAAGGCTGTGCCCATCAGTAGCATATGACACAGTAATGGCTCTATGGTGTTGAAAATATGTGCAGTAACAGCAAACACAACCTACAGCCTTCCCCAAGGTCATAGAATTCCTGATCAGCAACTGGAGCCAGGCTGGCTAGGTGAATGGGAGAAAGTGTGTGTGTGTGTGTGTGTGTGTGTGTGTGGTTTGAGGTCTATGGGAGTGTCACTGCTCTCTGTCCCTATTTGATGTCAGGCCTTTCAGAAAATAGTCCTTGTTTAAGGTTCTATTAGACACAATGACAGTTTGTGTTCTGAAAAGTTTTAGAATATCAAGTATGACACTGCCCAGTGGGAACTGTTGCAGGTGGGTATTTGACTTTCTTGTTGAGTGTCAGAGGAGGAATGCAACTTAATCCAAAAGAAATTATATGGCTCTAATTTAGCAATAAGAAACCAAGGACTAGAGAGCCATAGAACACTTGGTCAAAGGCTCCAAGTACGGGGGACAGAGCAAGCCTTGCCCACAAAGGACCGCCTTAGTGAGGGCCTCTGGCACCACACTAAGCAAGTACTGTTGCATGGACAAGCTTGTTTTCTCCATCAAAAGCACCCCAGTTCTCACACATGTCAATGTTAGCAAAGAGACCCTAACTGTAATAGAAAACACAAGGCTTGTGATAGGACAGATCAGGAGCTGAGGTCTGGCCCTGCCTGTCAGGTCTGTATGATATACTCAAGCCCCACCCCACCTGGGTCACAGTCGCTGGACTGCATGAGTTGAATTATACCAATTCCTCCACAGACTGATGGAGGGATGGAGGGAGGTGAAGCACACAGAAGGTGCCTAGGGACTATAAAGCCAAAACCAGTAATGAGTATTTTTCTCAATTTATCCTCATAGCGATGAGCCCAAGAGACTGTTAACTAACTGGACAATGGTGACTGCTCTCCCTGTGATGGACTGTGGACATAGCACATCTACTGACATGCTGAAGAAAACTCAGAAAATTCACAAAGGATGAAGGAATTAGATTTAAAATGACTAACATCTGTCAGGACAGAGAACATGACAGCAGGCTAGATAGTAGTTACTGTGGTCAGTTTTCTGAATTTTAAGGTATTTGTCCAGTCAGTTATAAACCACAACCCAAATGGCCGCCTGACTCTTGCTCTTGTGGCTGCACCACCCAAACAGACAGCAGCTGGTACCCTCAGGTGGAAGGTGGAAGGCCCTCAAGAAAGCTCCTGTAACCTGGAGGGCAGGGAAGGGCTCATGGTGCCTGAGGCTGTCACCACTTGGTTTCAGGGCACTTATCTTGAGATTACTACAAAGTTCTCTATATGCCCAAACCCCCAAACCAACCAGACAAAAAGAAGTATGACCAATGGAGTCTATTATAGACCAACAAGTCTATGTCTGGACCTGAGTGCTAATATTATAGAGATTCTTTTATAAGAGAAATCAAAGAGCTCAGCAGTTGTTAGTGGACAGTCACTCAGGGATGTGTGGACATCCCAAGGTCAGGTGCTATCTTGGTTTATAGGATGCCAAATGTCTCAAGTGACAGTCAGCTGTCTATGTTTAACTTTAATTTTATCCCTTATATGAATCACCTTAACCTCAGGAAGAAATATTTATTTTGCTTACATTGTATACGACAGGTACACATGTGCATAGGCACACACATGGATTTGAATTAAGAGTGGCCAGATCTGGTATATGTGTAACAGAGTGGATTAAAATGTTAATGAAACTTAAAAAGACCAAACGTCTTAGTCATGACATGCTGACATGTTGCTTAGACAATCGTTTAGTGACAGAATGTGGCATCTGAAATTGGATCTGTGGCATTTATGCAATGGACCACAGAGTGACAAATCTCACATCCTATTCCTGGCTTTTATTTACTACAGTGTGAACTTGCAGGGCAAGGCAGGAAATCTGAATACTCCAAGGTGTCCCCTGGGTTCTTAGAGGGAAGGCAGAGCCTGGAGGGCACCAAGACCTGCCTGCTCCCTGTGTTTATGCAGGGTTGTGCTCACTGGGTAGCTGACCCTGTGAGAGGAAACAGCCAGGAAGTTGCTAATGCATGCTCCTCACCTTTGGGCCCCTAAGCATCACAGGGCCTGTGGCTTCTAAGTAGGAGGAGCCCGTGTGCAGCTGTCACTGGCCAGTAATAGGACTTGACCACCCCAGATCATCTGACTCCACATATGGTAAATCAAACTAGCAGAAGTGTGCTTTCCAGTGAGCAACAGGAGCCATCTTGAGTATCTCCTTCAGTTCTGTCCCCACCCTGCCCTCCAGAAGGGGGTGTCTATGACCTGGTCTTACACCTTCAGTCTTCTCCTAAAAAGGCTCCTGGGCTCTAGGCCCTGTGCCTCTAGCTAAGTTCAGCCGAGACACTGATTTCAGCCCATATGGCACCAGTTAACCAAATAGTCACCATGAGGGGTCAGGGCCACTGAAGGCCAGAGAACATCCATGTCCACCACACCCTTCTGTCTCCTGTGAACATCTGACCACATTTCCTCTCTGGTGCCTAAGAGCTCAGAATAGTTCTTATGCAAGATAGTTTAGGCGCCTCAGTTCTTGGTTCAAGACCTCTTTCTGCCTGAGACAGAGATTAACTACCCATCCCCCAGGCCAGCTGGGAATGGCTCCAATCCTGCCTGCTGAACTCTGGGTCCTATCACATTTCCAAGCAGACTCCTGCATCTAAGTCTACCCCATACAGCTCCTCTAAACCCCAGCATAAGGAGCCATGAATACAAACCAACCCCAAGATTCCACATGGAAATAAAACCACACACATATTTACCACCAACTCACTGCCAAGCCTAGAGTTGTAAATGGAAATAAGGAACTTCTGGTTTAAACCTGCTATGTGAAAGTTCAAAGCCAACTACAACCAGGGAAGCGGGATCAAAGCCCACACAACATCCAAGCTGCCAGACTTGTTCTTTATCAATTCCACAAAACCATTTTTATTAAAAACTCCAATCACCTCTGAGAAGGTAGAATGGTGTGTGTGCATGCGTGCATGTGTG
Organism: Nannospalax galili; assembly: GCF_000622305.1. Taxonomy (NCBI): domain Eukaryota; kingdom Metazoa; phylum Chordata; class Mammalia; order Rodentia; family Spalacidae; genus Nannospalax; species Nannospalax galili. Next base: position 2,150,536 of record NW_008345972.1, read on the forward strand.
CGTGCATGCACACATACACACATATTTTTAAGTTGAAGCCATTAAAAAAACATGTACAAGTCAGGTTCTGGGGGTTACTTTATATATGCAGCCATTTTCTGAATGTAAATATCAGTATCACTTCTTGCTAACCCCTTCATACGAAGGGCTGATAGGTGCACAGTATCTGTAAAGTGTGCCCTTTCCTTGCCACTGTTATGTGCACGGTTGCTCTATAAACCCTCCATATCCATTGGACATAGATCCTGTACAGGCTGTGAACAAGAACCTTGGGACTTGGGAAGTCCCAGAACCCACTGTGCAGAGGGTGCAAGAACCAAGTGAAACCTCTGTACCTCCTTGATTCCCAATCCAAACTGCTGTCCTCTTAGCAGCCCATGAAAGCAAGCCAGTCTCTACAGGCTGCTGTTAGGACTATAGCACAGCTTCCTTCAAATGCAGGTAAATAAAACACAGAATATCTTACAGCTACCCACATATGCCAGTCAAGCCCAAGGCATGAATCCTCTATGACAGTCAGGATAGAGGTTTCCCCAGCCCTTCCTGCCAGACCCTCAAGGGGTTCCATCCTCCCCCATAGAAAACAGGTGTTCTGTCCCAAAAGTTCTTCCACCCCAAAACAACACTGTGAAAGATGAGATGCATAACCTTGAGTGTGCCATCATTTTCTTTAAATGGCATTTCCACAGGCAAGCCTTGAAATGTTACCCTTTAATGCTCCAACTGATGAAACAAACTAATCACCCTTGGTCACATGAGGCTAGCATTGCAATTCAAGGAGAGTTATAGATTTGGGATCAGATGGGTACCCTTGCCTTTGTCCATTAGTAAGCAATAGTGTGAAGTCCAGGACTGCAGCTGGCTTGGTTGGCTTAGCTGTCTGGAGTACCAAGCTTGGATCTAGGAACTGAGGGACTAGAGCTGGGCCTTCTGGGAGGGATGGTGGCTGCAAATAACATTCCTTCACAAACAGCTTGCATGCATGGGTAGTTTCTGAATCACCAATCTGTTTGGGCCAGACTTGTCTCTACAGTATAGAGTTATGGTTATTGCTTCTATGAAAGAATGGGTCTGGAAGCCCTGTGGCTTTGCAGTCTGAGAAAAACAGGCTGGCAACTTGGTTGCTGGGTGTGGGTGGACGTCCACCTGTAGGTATGGACACTCCAGAAGTGGACTGGCCTGGGCTGGCACGGCCCATGGAAACATTTGGAAGCATTCTGGGGCTGTGTCCTACTCTACAGTGTCAGGCACGGGAGGCATGCTAGGACTGAGAAGGGAACACACAGGGTCATTTCCCAGGGGCCACAGCATCACAAGTGGGGGCTGACATGGGTGCTGGGCTTTTCCTCATTTTTGGTACAAGTCAACAGGCAGCACCTGTAACTGGTGCACTATTTACAGAGCATCTTAAATAATTTAGAGAGAATTCTACTCAAATGGCTCTAACATTTGTACATAAATATTGTACAAGATTAAAAATAAATAAGGCAATATAATACATTTTTATCACAAATAAAAAGGAAGTTGTTTTGTTTTGTTTTTACCAAACCCCAAGGAACATTATGGCTGCATATGGTTCCTGACAGAACAGGAAGTGGGCGGGTTTGGAACTGCTGATGATGGAGATGTCACCCCTGAAGTACAGACCCAGCCAAGGCTCCTGTGTGGCCCACTTCAGAACGGTTCTATGCCCAGAGAAGGGAATGTCAATAAGGTGGCTTCCTCTTGCTCTGAGGACATCTTAGGTGGTTTTTCCCATGCATCCATCTAATCTCATGATTTTTCACACATGTGATTACACAGAGCAACAGTCTGGGGCTGGCTCTGCTCAGAGTCCCACAGGTCATAACCAGACATCACTGGGCTGGCCTCCTCCCTGGTGGCTTTGATGCGTCTGTCTGCCACTTACTCAGGCTGTGGTTAATTTCAGTTCCTTCTGGTTGTCGGAGTGACATCCCTGCTTCTTTGCTGGCTAGAGCTGGGTTGTCCTCACATTCAGTTTCTGCATTGTGGTCTTGTGGATCATCATCTTCAAGTCAGCAATGAGGACTCAGTCCTGTGCATGCTTCACACGTCTCCCAGCCCTTCTGTACCTCTGTTCACTTCAGAGCATCATGAGTCTGCACCAAGCCTATTGTAGAATCCTTTCTCATCCTTCAGTGCATACCCTACTTCCCTCGGTAAAGCTCCTTGGCTATGGGACAGGACACACCCACAGGGGCTGGGACTAAAGTGTGGACATCTTTGGGACCCAATTCTCTGTTCCTAACCTGGACAGTCCAAGTGGGCAGTAGCTTTAGGAGCTCAGAAATCACTCTAAGGAAACCCAAGGTCTAGGCTGTGCTAGTTCTTTGTCCTTCCTAAAGGTCTACAGGTCCAGGGACAGCACCACAGCCCAGCAGGAGAGAGGCAGCCCCACAGCCTGCAGAGTCAGGACCACAGTATACTCATTCTCTCAGGGTGCTCCTGTCTGAACTGACTGCTTCAAATCAGGCTAGGACAGACAGACAAGTGAGAAAGTCCTAGTGGAAAAGAAGCCCATGAGGATGAGCCATTTGCCCCAGTGATAGGAAAACACGGGAGCAGAGAGGAGGCAGGAGCCATAAAAGGGTGGGTAGTTGGGTGCTCTAGTTAGGCATTGGCCCTGTTCTGGCTCATATGGACCCTGGGTCATCAGAGAGACTTGCCTGTCCTTAAAAGCCCTCCAACAACCTGGAGCTGTACTCTCCAATGCTCATGTGGACCGTGGGAGAGGCTCCAAAGCCTCACCCCGGAGCCTCTACCCTGCCCTCAGCTTCACTCACCTACACAGTGATGCCAAAATACCAGGCCACGGGAGCCAGACATGACCAGGAGAAGGGTGAAGCTACCTGCTGTCCAACTCTGACATCTGCAGTGGGGCTCTGAGGCTAGTCTGGCTCCAAATCTGAGTTCTGGCCAGAGCAAGGTGCCAGAGAAGCAGCAAACTATGACCGTACCACCCTGAATGCATTTGGTCTCATGAGGAAGGCAGCAAAGCAGGGTGGGCATAGGTCACAATCCCTCTTCAGAAGGTACCAGGAGACATCCTGCCCACCAGTCACAAAATGTCAGTCCAGCCCACAAAGGAGAATGTACAATCACAGTCCTGCCCAAGCACCTACAGACTATGGCCTCAGGTACTTGGAGATTTTGCATGAAGTCTCCAGCTCTCCCCTACCCAAAGCTTTCCTCCTACCCACACATGACCTGAGTCTAGACTCAGCTGAGTCTCCCAGGGATGGATGCTGACAGACCTGTAAAGTTACCATGGTCTCAGCCTTAGAGTTGAGCCAGAACTGAGTCAGGGACCGGGGATGCCACTTATGCACCCTTCCAGGGAAGTCTGTCCTATTCTAAAAAGCTGGGACACCAGGAAGGGGAAGAGCCCTTGAGGGGCAGTGAGGAGATGAACCTCGACAGCTATGAGCAGGCTGGCAGAGGTCATGCCCATCTGCATGCCCAAGCTGCCTCCCTTCCTGTGAGTGAGGCTGAGCATCTCCAGGAACCAGGCTTCATCTGTTTCATCTAGCTATTCGGGCTAGTTCTTTCCCAGCAGCTTTCACAGACTCCTATCCCACAACATTCACAGTCTTCATCCAGCTGCAGTCATTGGGATGCAGAAGTGGGAGGTCGCAGGTGTCAAGAGAATCAACTACAGTCTCTTTTCCTGCACTCTGGAGAAGAGGCAACTGGAATTGGGACCGCACACTCTGTTAACTCCCAGAGAAATGATGTCTTCTAGCAAGGAAACCTGCTTTGTAGGTATGACGGGTCAATCACTCAGCATAAATGAAGGCTTGATTCTTGTTAAACTTACAGTATTCAAGACACCACAGAGAAGGCAAAACAGCATACACCCCTCTTCTCTGAATGAATAGAGTTCACACAGATAAAGGAGGGTCCAGCTGTCACAGGAGCTGAAAGCCAGCAGGCAGCTGGGGCTGGGGGAGGATGCACAGGTCAGGAGGATAGAGGTGGGCCTACACATCCTCCTGTGGATTCCAGAAGGCCCGCCTCTGGCTCTTAGCAAAAGCCGGTCTTGAAGAAAGTCAGCAGCCTCACTCGTCATGCAGCGAGAGGTGGCTTTTCATTTCTTCCCATACTATCCTGTTCAAGGCCTGACCAGCTCTGTGTTGTGCCTGTGGCATGAACAACCCAGCTCTCATGGCCCTGCCCAGCAGGACCAACCTCCTCATCTGGCACTTGAAGCTGCCTTCCCAGGGCTGGAGCCACCCATTAGCGAGGGCCTACCACAGCCAGGTTGACTTGGTACTCAGTCATGGTGGGCTCCTCTGTTGTTCTGCCAGCTGAACCTCCACAGCCCTTGCTATGACCCTGGCAGATAATTCCAAGGTCCCAATGCCATTGCCAACACTAGCCATATATGGCCAGGTCCACTAGGAAGAGACAAGGTTCCCTATATCCCCAAGGGGGTGGCTTGGGCATATCTCCCATTGGCTCTCGGGCCATATCTGGACAATGCTCCCTCTCCAGCCCAGCCACTTAGCAACTGCTGCTCTGGCTGGTCCTGGCTGGAGCCATGGTGGCCTGTGTTACCTTGGAGCATTCTTGCCCTGCATGCATCTCTGGTGGCCCATGGGCTCCGCTAGGCTTCTTTCCCTGCTGCTGTGGATGGTAGATACTGGCCTGTGGGGGCTGGGGGGAGCCCACGTCTGATCGGGGGTCCAGCTGCAGGACATAATGGGGGCCGCCTGGCCTGGCCTCCTCCTCTCCCATATGGACACATCCTCCGCTCCAAGCGAAGAGACCTGCTGTGGGTGCTGTTTCCATCAGTCCTGCCTTCTAGAAAGTATGTTAGCATCTCTCCCTTGCCCTTGACGCTGACTTTGCCTCGGCATACAAACTGGTAAGAGCACCTCCTCAGCAGCCGGTGGACCTCCTCAGTCACCTGTTGATGGAAAGAAGCCAGCATTACTCTGAGTCATGGGTAATAATGAGGTCCCTGGAACAGGGGTTCCCCACATTCTACCTCCCATCCTGATCCCCAAACCTGGCAGCACCTGGACAAAGCTTCCCAGCCCTACTGCAGCCACTCCATACCTGGTAAGCAGGGCATCCACAGTGGAGCCAAGGTCGCAGCAGGCCCCAAGTGAGCCACTGTGGCTTCTTTGTACACTGGCCAGGCTGTGTGGAACCAGCCCCAGTGGGAGGGCTCCCTGGCCTGGAGCTCCAAGTACCTCAGCAAGGTAGAGTCTGGGATTTCCACCCTCACAACTGGGAATGGCACCCTTAGCTACTAGGGTAGGGGTGCAGCTACTGGATGGGACCCTTGGTGGTGGGGTCACAAGCATGCAAAGAGCAAAGATGAATTGCTGGAAGAAACTGAAGAATCTCTGCTTCACAATGTAAGTCAAAAGCAGATTAAGTATGAGAAAGACTTTCTCCATGGCACAGACCTAGACCAGCAGAAGATACCGCTCTCCCTGTCTCTTAGTGTGTACCCCTCCCCTATCTTATGTTCAAACAATGAAATTGATTCCAGCTCCCTTCTCCCATTCTGGCAGAGCTGAGGAGGGTGCCCCATATCACACTGGGCACTAGGAAGCCTAGAAAACAGAGGGAGGACAGAGGCCCTGTATGTATCAGGGAGGCCTGTGGAGAGGAAGGCCATGTAGGCAGTCATGCCTGTGGAGGAGCTGGGCCACAGGCAGGCTCAGATTAGATTCTAGAAACAAAGATGCAATGTTGGCTCCAGGCAGTGACCTAGTTGGGTGCAGGGTGGGACTCTGTGATGGCTAATCTTGGTTGTCCACTTGACTCAATTTGGAATCAAGAGATAAGCTACTGGGCACATCTGTAAAGAATTTTCTTGATCAGGTTATGTGAAGTGGGAAGCCCCACCCTAAATGTGGACTGTTGAGAAATCTAGCCTTGTGGACTGAGCAACTACCAGGTTCTCAGAGTCTCCAGTGTGAAGACATCCATTGTTGGACTACCAGACCACACTGTGTCAACCAAACTATTAACTTCCCTAATATATATATATTTATATATATATGCATATATGTATTCAATCAGTTCTGTTCCACTAAAGAATCCTGACTCAAACAGTTGCTTTGTCAGGGTATTGTATCACAGCAATAGGAAAAGAAACTAAGACAGAAACTGATACCAAGAAGTGGGGCCATTGCTCTCATAAACCTGACCATGCAGTTCTTATGCCTTTGGAACTCTTTTGCAGCTACAATGTGGAAGAATTTGCAACTTTGGGTGACAAAAGCCATTGGATGCTGGGAGAGGTGTTAATAGTCAGTCTGTCCTAGTAGAAGCTTGGAAGACAGGAATGTTGAGAGAAATGTGAACTATGGTGGCCCAACTCATAAGGTTTCAGAAAAGAACAAGGACTATGAGGAACTGGGCTAGAGGACATTTGTGTGATATCTCAGCCAAGAATCTGTCTTCATTCTGCTTTTCGCTTGTGCTCCTGAGCACTTAAGTGAAGCTGGATTTAAAGATAACGGACTGATTTGTTCTGCAGGGGAAATTTAAGGACAGGAGGGCATTCAGACTGATGGTGAGAAAGCAGCTCTAATTGCTAAAAATACCAATACCACTGAGATGATGAGAGGGGTTCCCTGAAGGTAACAGCCTACCCATTAGAGACTCCATCTTGTGAAAACCCAAATTCATTTAAATGAAGAAAGCCTATGTCAACGGAGTTCCCTGCTCCTTGAAAGCAACTTCCTAAGAGAGTGTGTTCCCTGGGATCAGAACACAGAAGCTGATGCTTCTTGGTCCAGGGGGCCCAAGCTCTCTCTCAAGATGGCAGCACAGCTTGGCAGTGCTATCCATGTGGTGCTGCTTTGAAGGCATAGAGAATGCAATATTGAGTGGGTCATGGTGAGCATCTGAATCCAGGAAACGTGTGACAAGGTCAGAGTCCCTGCAGGGAAGCCCTTGTGTGAAGTTGTGAAGGTGAAACCTCAGTTGCAATAGAGACCCAAGATATTGAGATGCCAGGGTACAACATCTGGCTAGATGAGCTGTGGTCACACAGAGAATCTACGGGTGCCATGGGCAGCAGAGCTAGAGAGGTGGGCTACCCAAGCACTTTGGAGCCCAGTTACTTCAGTATAACTGTTTCTTGCTATGCCCCATTGCTACCATTTTGAAATAGGCATGTTTACTCTGTGCCACAGTGTGTTGGGAAAAATGTAACGTTTTCTTAATTTTATAAAAGACTTTGGAATTTTGCAGTGTTGGAACTATCAACGACTGTGGGGACTTTTGATATGGGAATAAATGCATTTTAACAAGGTCATAAGATTATGGGGACAAGGAATGGAAAGTTATGGCTTAAAAGTAATGTGTCTGAATGTCAAGTTGACAAGGGGTAGAGTTGTGATACCTAATATTGTCCGCCTGACAGAGTCTAGACTCACTTGCGGAAAGGGCCTCTGAACGTGCCTGTGGGGGATTGTCTTGATGATGTTAATTGATATAAGAAGACCATCTTAGTTGTGAGTGGGGCCTGGCCTGTATAGGTGGAGAACTTGAGCTGAGCACCAGCAAATGTGAATCACTGCTCTCTTTTTCTGACTGTAGGTATAATGTGACCAACTGCTCCAAGCTCCTGCTGACTTGACTTCTCTGCCACAATGGACTGTACCTAGAACTGTGAGCTAAAATAAACACTAGTTTTCATTGAGTTACTTTTGCCAGAATATATTGTCACAGAAACAGAAGAGAAACGTGGACTGGTTCTCATAAGAGTCTCCCTTGTCGAGAATGACTGATTTGGGGGAGCCCACTGAGGAGTCTAAGGATACTGTCCAGGTGAAAACACATGTCTTGGAGAGGGGAGCAGTGGCAGCTGCATCACTATAGGGGTGCTCAGTGCTAACTGTCTGTCTACTTAAATGGTGAAAATCGTGCATTTTATGTAGATTTTTACCAAACTAAAAGAAATCTGATGAACATTAAAGAAACGCTGTCAATGCAGAGTGCAGAGCTGCTCAGGGAGCACTGGAACTTGGTCCTGGAATTAAACACTGGGCACATGCCTGCACCTCACGGTGCTGAGGAGTGATGGAGACTTCATGGTAAGTTGAAAGGTCAATACTCAGTGGGACACAATTCCATGAGAACTATGGAGTCAGACAACCCTCTATGTGGCCAGGGCCTAGCCACAGCATGAAGGACCTATCCTACCTCTTAAGTGTCCTGTGTTCACTGCCCTTGTTCCCACAGGTCCTGAAGCCAGGAATTATGTGTCAGGATAAGGATGTCCCTCTGATGCCATCCAAGGCTGCAGTTCTCTTGTGGGGTGGCAGGAGGCCATGTTAGCTCTTTGTAGGCTCCATGTTATCCACAGAGCTTCATCCAAGTTCCAGGTCGCATGTTATTCTCAGGAAAATCCTAAAAGTTGGGTCTTTCCTCCACACTATGAAGACCAGAAGCCACTACCTTCTAAGCCTTTCAGTGGCTCTTAGAAGATGTCACACCCACCTGAATGAAGTTCCCAGAAGTCGTGGGTGTGCCCAGCATCATGTCCTTCAAACACATGAGAACCATCTCTTCCCTCCCATGAGAGCAGAAGAGTGACCACAGGTCTGAGACAAGGAAGAGCGCTGAGAAGCCAGGCCTTTAGTCCACTGCGTAAGCCCTGACTCATTATGATCCCTAATTCTCCTTCTGCTTACTCGGGAGTAGCCCCAAGGGTGCATGAAAAAAATGTTAAATAGTAAAAGCAGTCTGCAGGCTCGGGAGCATTTTCCAGATCCAACAGCAGACACTGAGATATACAGCTAGATCTGCCCTGCCACTTGCTGGCCACAGACCTAGGGCTCACCCTAAATCCCCAATGCCTCAGTTTCTTCACCTGTGTCTTGGGAGTTTCTGGGTGATTTACCTGGATTCTGCCCTGGACCCCAGTGCTGTCCATCCGACTGGCCACATTGACTGTATTTCCCCAGATGTCATATTGGGGTCTTCGAGCGCCAATCACTCCAGCCACCACAGGGCCAACGTTGATGCCTAGAAAACAGCCACAGCATGGCCTATGGGCAGCTGGAAAAGCAAAGCACACCTCAGCTGCTGGTGTGCTATGCTGTTCCTGGTCAAGAGGATGTGCTGTTTGGAGTCATCTAGAGCCAGGCTCCATTCTAAAGCAGGAATCTTCAGCCTCACATAGGTGGCAGCAATCCCCTCTGGTACAGGGGTCCCCTGGTGGGCTGGCAGGCAGCTCCTCAGCACTGGCCACCATACCTACAGCAGCACTGGACATCAGAGTGATTCCTAACCCTGAAGAAAAGCCCCAGGTCCTGTCACTTTGGCTTCTATGTGGAGTCCTGCTCTGGAGCCAACAAGAATCTGGTTCTACAGCCTCTGTGACCACAGTGTACCTCCAAATACACCTCTGCCCCCTAAAAGTTACAGATGCTTCCTAGCTTTTCTGGAATGCAGCCATGAAGCTACATTGCTAGGGTATGGGTCCTAGCTCTAAGTATAAGCTTAGATGTCCAGAGGGAAAGAAATGAGGCCCCTCTCCTTTCACAGCTCAGAGTCCAGTTGGCCTCAGGGACACTCCACAGCTCAAGACTACTATACCTGGTCCAGGCACATTCATGTCTGCTGCTATCTGTGAAAGCTTTGGCAAAGTGCTCACCCTCTCTGGGCCTGGGTTTCTTCCTCTATAAATGGGAGCACAAGATGCTCTGTGCCATCCTGCTCTGGCCTTAGTGAGATGTCTGGTGCACATCTACCATACGCAGCTGCTCCTCCAAGGGGCTGCCTGATCTCAGCAGATGTCACTTCCCATCTGCCCACTGGGCTTGTGAGCAATGTTTCTGCACTTAACCTGAGGTTATAGGCTTCAGAGACCAGCCTCGGAGTCTCATGGGTGACCAGAAAGGACCCCTAAGGGTCATTTCTCAAATGGCTAGTCAGACAAGGCTAGGAGCCACTTCTACCAATCCTGGATACCTACATCCAGGTAGAGTAGCCTTAAGTCATAAAGAACCCTCATCAAGCCCAAATGTGGGACTAGCCAGAGGCCAGCATGGGGGAAGCAGAATCTCTGACAAATCCAATCTGTATCTGGTCACATCAGTACAGGTATTGATCAGAACCAGAGGTCCAGGAGGAGGCTGACCACTTGAAAAGAGGCCAATGCCTCTCTGTCCATGCTGTCAAGAGACACGATGCTGCAACAGAGCTTGTTTCTTAGGACACCACCTGCTATGAAGGTGATCATCTCCTATCACACAAAAGCACAGCCAAGAGCTATTTCAAGGGCACTAGATATTTGCATTGTAATGTGGCCACAAACCTCTAGTTAACGGTATCCTTGACTAGGCAGAAAAAAACAGGTGTGGAATAAGGAATGAGAGGAAGGGAAAACCATAAACACTTAACCCAACTGGATTCTAGACTAGCAAGAAATTTTCTGACAAACTTTCTATGTATATCTCAGATAAAAGGTGAGTTTATAACAGGATTAAAAATTCCCCAGAAAATCATAGCTTTGTAAACACAAGAAAGAGGCCTGGACATGAAACAGTTTCCCTCGTCACTTCACAACCAGAGAAGGAGCTGCCTGGGCCCTGAAGCTGGGCTCCCTCTAAAGCCTCCCATAAGGGGACCTGCATGCCCAAGATGGTGGTGCATGCCTTTAATCCCAGCACTCGGAGGCAGAGGCAGGTGGAGCTCTGTGAAATAGAGGCCAGCCTGGTCTACATAGTAAGTTCCAGGAAGGCTGGGGCTAGGGAGACCCTGTCAAAAAGACAAAACAAAACATCAAAATAATAAACAATAAAGGGTCCTGCATGATTCAGCCCAGCCACTGGGGTAGTAACAGAGGAGCCTATCCCCAGTTGACTGAGGTCACAGAGGTGCCTCTGAATGACTCAGCAGCAGTAGAGAGACCTAATGTGTCTCATGAGCTGCACAATGAATCCTGACTCTAAGTTCCTTCCTGAAACATGGCATTTCTATAAGCTGTCCTCAAGCAATACTGCCCCTATGTCCCTGTGTGCCCCTAGGCGGTGCCACCTTCCTCTTGTGAGACCAGAAGCCTATGCTGACCTTGCTCCCAGCAGGGTAGGAAATGTATCTTCCATCACAATAGAGATGAGTTCAAAGTCACCTACCAACTCGGAGAACAAAGTCGTTGTATGATTGGTAGTTGATTTCATCCAGGACATCAAACATGTCAATGGCAAAGTCAGCCAGTGTGCTCAGGTGGGAAGAGATGGACTTCCTCGCCTAAGTGTGAAGAGAGAACAGTAGGTGTGTGGAGTGCCAGGGCAGGAGTGGGGTGGGGCACCTGCACAGGTCTTGGGACTGGGATTTAATTCTTACAAAACATAGCAATCTTGGAAATCACAGGTGTTTTTGGTCCCTTCCTGGGGACACATTTATCCTCCTATTCTACAGTAGGAGACTCAGGGTGTTGCCCAAACTGTGACTTATTAGGACCATAGTTGGAAACCAGACCAAAGCCATGCTAGTCTAGCCATGTCCCTCTGCAGATGAGAGGAACAGCCACTGGGAGCAGGACACAGGTTGGACAATGCTGTCAATACACTTTGTAAATGACCACAGACATAAAACAGGAAGGGGCACCAACTCCCTTCCTGGAGACTGACACTAGATCTGTGTGTATGTGTCTAGAATACAAAGCCCTCGCTTTTATTGAAACAGTGACAATTGGAAGCATTCTAATTTGTATTTATACAAGACATTTATTTGTTCCCAATATCGGGAACGAATGTTCTTAAACAATATTGAACAGGCTTTATTTTTGGATGGTTTTGGGTTTATGCGGAACTGAGCAGATGACACTGTGTTTCATGCAGCACCCTCCCCCGCATAAAATTCACTACTGCTGCTTTCTTGTATCTGGTGGCACATTTGTTATAATCAGTGAGCCAATATCAGCATATTATTACCAATCAAAAGCTGTAGTCAGTGTTAAGGTCCACTCTGGTTATTTCATGCTGTTTTCACTTTCTTATTGCTGTGATAAAACACTGACCAAAAGCAATTTGGGAAGGAAAGGGTTTATTTGGCTTACAGGTTACAGTCTATAGTTGAGGGAAACCAGAGCAGGAGCTCAAGACAGAAACCTGGAGGCAGGATCTGAAGCAGAGACTATGGAGGAATGTGCCTCTGTGGATCTTTGACAAGGTGTCTATTCAGGCTACCCACCTTTTTTTTTTTTTAAGTTAGCATTTTTCTTATTGTTGAATTTTAAAGGTATTTTTGTTTATTCTAAATATAAATCCTTTATTAGATACACAGTGTGCAAAAGACTTTCTCCCAGCCTGTAGCTCGACTTTTCATTCTCTTAACAGTATCTTTTAGAGTAGGAAATTATCATTTAATGATATTCAATTTACTAATTCTTTTTCTTTCAGGGATTATGCTTTTGGTGTTGAATTGAATCCAAAAAAGAAAGAAAGAAAATCATTCCAGGAACTGGCTGTTCTTATAGAGGACCCAGGTTCAGTTCCCAGCACCCATATATGTGGTGCCTAGCAACCATCTATAACTCAAGTCCCAGGGGATCTGATGCCCTCTTCTGGCCTCTGTACAGCATGAGAACATTTACAAACAGGCAGGCAAAACATTCACACACATTTAAAAAAAATCATCCCAAACTTGATCAAGATCATCTAGATTTCCTCCTATGCTACTGTCCAGAAGCTTTATAGACTTTTATTTTACATTTAGGTTAATTACCTATCTTGAAATAATTTTGTGAAGAGTATAACATCTTTACCTTGGTTCATGTTTCTGCATGTGGATATGCCCTGACTAAAGGTACTGGGCTGTCATTTCTCCACTGCATAGCCTCTGTTCACTTGTCAAAGATCAGTTGGACACAGTTATATGCGTCGCTTTCTGGCCTTTCTATTCTGTTCCATTGATTAATCTGAGATTTCTCCAACACACTACGCTGCCACAACTGCTGTAGCTATCTAGTTAGTGTTTCTCCAATACTATTTTGGCTCTTCTGGGTCTTTTGTTTTTCAGTATAAGTTTAGGATGTCATGAGATATCCTGGTGCAATTTTGATGGAGATTGAATTAATGTACAAATCAAGTTTATAAGCCCTGATATCTTAACAATAGTCATTTTCCCCATGCAGGAATATAGAATAGTTTTCCTTATATAGGTCTTGTATAAAATGCATTAGATTTATATCAAGTATTTTATCTTCATCTAATAAAGATGGCATTATGCTTGTCATTTCAAGTTCCAAATATCCACTGCTAGTACATAGGCTGACTTTAATGTATGAACCGTGTATGTGACACCACACTATACTAATTTATTAGTTCACTGGTTCCAGGAATGCTTTCTTTCCCCTCTTTGGTTCTCTGAAACTGTCTATATGGTTATGTCATCTGCAAGCAAACATAGTTTTATTTGGGATTCTCTGCCAACTTGGGCTACACAGTGAGTTCAAGTTCAGCCTGAACTATACAGCAAAACCCTGTCTTTAACAAATAAAATAATAATAATAATAATAATAAATAATAATAATAATGCTGGTAAGAAAGAACATTCTTGCAAAACTCCTGATCTTAGGAGGTAGGGGGAGGATTCTCCATTAGGTGTAATGTTAAGCTGTAGGGATTTTACATATGTTTTTTTATCAAGTTAGAGAAGTATTCTTCATTTCCAAATTTACTAATTTTTATTCAGGAATTTTTATTCAGGTTGTTGGATAGAATCAAATTGATCAAATTTTTGCATCAATTTATAGGTTCATATGTTGATATGATGAATTTCACAAATTAACTTTGGAATGTTGAACCAGCCTTACATCCCTGGAATAAATTCTACTTGGCCCTTGTGTAGAATTCATTTATTATTTGATTCAACTTGATGTTTGAGGAGGAATTTATACATTTATATTCATGACAAATACTGGTCTGTGATTTTCCTTCCTTGTGATGCCTCTGTCTAGATTTGGTATCAGGGTATGAGCTAGAAGTCAGGAAGCGTTCCCTCTGCTTCCATCTTCTGGAAGAGATTGGAGATGATTGGTATCACACTTTTCCTTAAATATTTGTTAAAACTCATCAATAAATGTACCTGGGCCTGCTGACTTACTTCTGTTTGGGGAGATTGTTAAATTGCTGAACCAATCTCCTTTGTAGCTATAAATCTACCCAAAATATTAATGTTCATATTTACAATTCTGCCTTGGGGAAGGAGAGTTTTCACAGGTTCAAGACTTGGAGGAAAGGGAATGTGCAGAAGTCAAGGAGAGGCAGTTGGGAGAAAGGGGTCAGGATTGAGGGCTTTCCTAAGAGATGGTATCTGGAAGGAACCAGCCACTGGCCAGCTAGCCTAGGATCTTCTCTTTAACTCAATGCAGGGAAACCAACCCCAGTGCAGGGCCCACCCAGGGTCCCAGATCCATCTGCAGCAGAACTAGGCCCAAGCCCCCAGCAAGTGGCCTGGACACTACTTACCCTGGCTCCTGCTGTGGGCGCCAGCCCCACTGCAGCCATGTAGGTGCTCCCGATGGTCTTGATCTTCTCTAGGTCCTTGTAAAAGTCCTTGTCCATGAGCTTTGTTTAAAACACAACACTGTTAAATGTCACAGAACACTAGGATGATACCACTGTCATCACCTACCATGAACAAAGCAGAGGCGACCATCAAACTGTGGACAGCAGCCCTTCTGTTTGTTTTGGGCCTGGGACTATGTGTGAAAGAAGCAACATGGAGGAACAGTATAGAGCAGATCCCTGTCTATGACGCCAAGCTCACGGTCACTGGGGAGGAGGAGGTCTCTAGTGATGGGGCAGACACTGTCTAGTTGGGAAAGAACCTGGATGTTGACATCTGCCCACCTGGAAAGGAAATCTGCCCAGCCCTGGCTACAGTAGTTGTCCAAGCCCTGCCCGGTGGCCTGGTCCCTATCTTAATGTCAAGATGTCCTGCCTTAACTGCCACAGCTGCCCTGCACCCAAATGGAGACAAGAATGCATGTGCCTCTCCCCATCCATCCAAAGAGAATGTGTCACAGCGGACACAAGCAGGATTTGGTTACACAATCGGACATCCTTGCAATCCCCTTAGTGGATGGCACTGTCAGCCTCACCTCATCGAAGTCAGCAATGATCTCGTTGAGGAGCCGCAGACATTCTACTCCCATGTTGTTGCCATCAAGCTCAATGTAGAAGTCATTGAAGTTGGGAATGGAGGCAAACATGACACCCACCTGGGAGTAGGACTGATAGTAGAGGTCCTGCAAGGGCAGAAGGGGTCAGCCTTACCAGGCCAGGAATGGCCAGCCAAGTGGCACAACACACAGAAGGGGGATGGGCCAGGCCACTGTGGGCACAATTGCTTCTAAAGGAATAGGCCCCGAGGGCTCCAGCATGCAACACACATGCATGGGCAAAGCCCATGTGGTTGTATTCCTTGTTTAACTTACCAAAATGAGGCGGGAGCAGACATAGGGGATCATAGAAAAGCCATACACTGACTGGCTCTAGAACTCAGCGAAGTGTACAAAAACACTGTTAGCTGCTTCAGGACAAAGTAGGACAAAGCACTGGTCCTAGGACCTTAAACCAATCTGGATTTCTTCACTTTTGAACCTTGGCCTTTGTAAGCATTTGTTTTGCACTGTGTCAGTGGCTCTAGTAACTGCAGCAGGTAGGGCTGTGAGGAGCTATGACCAACCCAACCATACCAAACAGAGAAGTAAGAAAATCTCCAAATGTTTCAAGCAGATGTAACAATGGCTACACAGACAGGCATGTGCTGCTTTTTAGGTATATATTGCTCAAAAATTGGCTATGAGGGAAGCTTCACATGAAATGTTCAGAACTTGAAAAGGAGCTTTCCTCACTACATCTGGTTTATTAAAACCCATTTTCCTTCTCCTGTATGTTATGAACACTATGTACTAGTTCATGATCAAAGGGAAAATAAATGCTAACAATGCATCCTTGTCAACATTGGGCCCCCAAGTTTCCTGGTGGCCCAGAATTCATCCTGCACTAGGGAATGGGCAGGGAGGCCAGGCAAGGAGCTGAACCACTGAATCCTGGGATTAGTGATGGTTAAAGCAGGCTCCCAGGTGTAGGAGAAGCAATGGCCCACAGAGAGGGCCATGCTGAGCTGGAAGTCCAGCTGCAGACCAGGAAGCCCTACCACACAGCAGACCCTGTGAGGCCAGGCACTCACCATGTTCCTGGGATTGGACATGAGGAAGTGCTGTGCCACATGGGCTGGCAGGAGGTTGAAGAGGATCCTCTTGTTGTCCAGCTTCACCCTCTCCATGTCATCACGCTCCTCTTCTGCCTGGGGGTTCACAGGTCATGACTCCCAGCCATGCATGTTGCCCTCTCCTTCCCACCATGAAACCTGTCTGATCACTGACACTGGACTGCAGCAGATGGCCAACAAGGCACTCTCCTTTCACCAGACACAGGGACCAGGGTCTTAATCCAGGGTTGAAGGATTCACTATTCCACCTACTGGAACTTTCAATGGGTGGTCAATGGCTACCCCATTTCCAGGGTCACCTGGCCCCAATTCCCCTGGCTCTTGACTACCTCCTGGGAATCAGTCACGGTGGCTCTTTCAGAATGACATGTCCACTCCAGACTGCACCAGCCCCAGGTAGGCGTCTTGTTTGCTCTGCCCAGAAGGTCCAGCACCAGGTCGTAGATACCTCCCTGGGGCACCATACTACCCCCTCAAATCTTCTTGCCTCCAGAAGAGCTCACATACCTCTGGTACTGAGACAAGAATGCTGTGGGAACTGAGCTGGGCTACATCCAGGAGCTCATCCCTATGAGCACAGACTCCCACAACCCAGTAGCAGGGGGTGAAGCCTAAGGGTTGCAAAGAGGATGGCAGGAGCAGCCTAATACCAGCTTGCTTGACAAGAACTAGGGCCCTAGAGAGTTGACAAGAGCTGACAGAAATGGCAGGGATGGCCTTATGCATGGGCCACCATGAGACTAGAGGTGTACTCCTAGCAGGGTCCCATGGCCTGAGGAATGGCACAGCTTTCACAGACAGATGGTATATATCTCCACTCCCAAGCTTGAGTCTCTAAAGGAGTTCGGCTTGAGGAAGTCTATGTATATATCATCATTTATAGACATCAAATTCCTGGTAGAGACAAAATACCATGATGTCCCTCATGCTTGGGGCCTGTCACCAAAGGCTATGGCTCGGAGGCCACAGTGCCACCCGTGGACCAATTCCATATGGTGGCACATATTACATATGATACACAAAGCAGGGCAGGTGATTTCCTGTGCTGCAGTATCTTGTCACTCAGCTTTAGAGGCCTGTTCCTAAGGCTGATTTGTCAAAGGCCTTGAGAAGGCCCATAGCCTCTCTTTAGAGTTGACATTACCAGGTATGTGTTGGTAGATTTCATGTCATGACTCCACCTGTTAAATCAAGAAGTGATGATTTCTAAAAAGAGATGCAAGGAGGCTGAAAGCCAAAAGGGTTGGGGTGAGGACACAGTGGCCACAGGGTGAAAAGTCCAGGCATATCTAGCATGTAATGGGCCACAGAGGTGTTTTTTTGGAAAACAAGGTCAATGGATTAGCATGACCCACACAGACAGCACTAAATACTTTCTCCTGCTCTTTAGAATGGGCAGCCTACAGTGCATGGGAACAAAAAGAAAGATACCCTTGGGCCCCAAACTTCAGGTCAAACCAGAGCTGACACTGGTTATCACTGCCCAGACAGACTGGAGACCATTCTGTAAACAGCAGGAAAAGGCCACTGATAATTCTGAAAAGGACTCAGATCCATGACCTGTGTTGGAAAGAAAAGCAACAGAAGGGAACAGAGGCATGCTCTGTGCTGAGCTAGAACTCCAGGGGTGGCTCTGTCAGCCAGGTGCCCAGGAAGGGAATCCATTACTTGCTCTGGGTCTCTCTCAAAGGTCAGTGGCCTCTGACTTCCAGCCTCTGTCTTTTCATCCCTCATTCCTGTCAATATAATATTCCAAACACCCTCTCCCTCCTCTCCATAAGAAATATATTGCTGGGGCTGGAGAGATGGCTCAGCAGTTAAGAGTACTGACTGCACTTGCAGAGGACCCAGGTTCGATTCCCAGCACCCACACGACACTACGAACCATCCTTAACTCCAGGTCCAGGGGAATCTGAAGCCCTCTTCTAACCTCCGCGGCATTGCACAACATGGGTACACTCACATATATGCAAGCAATACACTCGTACACATAAAATAAAAAAAATAAAGAAAATATTTTTAAAAAGAAATATATTGCTTACAAATTATATTCAACATGCTGTATACTAATACACTCCAAAGAAAAATTTTAAGGGATAAAAGGAAAAAATGATATTTAAAAAATAATAGCTTGGTTATATTTATTAATGGAACAAAACGTTTATTCTACTCAAAATAATTATTCTAAATGCCAATCATATTTTAATAAAACAACATAATTGAAATACTTTTATTAAAAACAAAATCTTTTAATAGTCCATGTCATCTGGGGTACCCCTTAAGGGAGTGGGGATAGTAAAATACAGGTAAAATGAGAGTAAAGAGGGGGGAATCCTGAGGATAGGAAGGTCCAAACACAGAGGGGGCAGGAGATGGAGAAATGAGGCAACGACGGAAGGTTTAACCAAAATGAAGGCAACTGGCTGCTGGCAGGTCACTTGTGTCCAGTGGATGGCCCCACACTCATGAGCACACAGATAGCACTAACTGAACTCGGGGTTATTAATAACAATAAAAAAAAAGACGACAGAGCTGGAGTGGTGGCTCATGCTTTTAATCCCAGCTCTTGGGAGGCAGAGGCAGGTGGATCTCTGTGAGATCAAGGCCCTCCTGGTCTATATACCAAGCTCCGGGCCAGCTAGGACTATGGAGAGATCCTGTCTCAACAAAACAACAACAACAAAAAAAGATATGAGGTTGGGAGGGAGTAGAGTGGGGACACTGGGAGTTGTTTGTAGTAGTGGATGAATATGATCAATATACATTGTATAAATGTATGAAATTTTCCATCAAAGAATAAAATGTTATTAAAAATAAGACTAAAATGAAAACATCTTGGCTTGCCACACTGCATTAAAAGGTCTCATTGTGAATTATGCTTACACCAACATTTGGGTTTGGGAATTGCCAGTCTGTCCTTCCTAAATCTTCATATATTTCTTATGTTCATGCATAGGTGCAAAGAGTTTTTGTTGTTGTTGTTGAAATTTTACTGACAACATCCATCCTACCTGTGCCAGTTATTTTCATGAAGTAAGCAGAAGTTCTACTATATTTTTAATAAGATGAAAATCCATTGAAATTGCCTATTTAGAATATTTTCTAACCAGTCAGGAAACTCTAGGATTTTAAAATTTTTTATTTTATTTATTACTTTTATTTTATGTGTATGAGTGTATTGCCTGCATGTATGTGAGTGCGCCCATGTCGTGCAATGCCGGAGAGCTCAGAAGAGGGCTTCGGATTCCCCTGGAACTGGAGCTAAGGATGGTTCGTAGCCGCCATGTGGATGCTGGGAATTGAACCCAGGTCCTCTGCAAGAGCAGTCAGTGCTCTTAACCACCGAGCCATCTCTCCAGCCCCAACTCTAGAATTTTTAAGGAATCATTGTGAGTGATGCACATTATTCTGTCAGCAAGGTCATAAAAGATTCACACTGAACTTTCTGTTTTCAAAATGTTCTCTTGATGGTACTTTCTTTCAAAATGTATTTCCCTTTTCACGTACGCTTACATTTTAGAACTTACTGACCTAGGGTACATCTATTGACCATGATGTAGCATTTCCAAGGAGGTCACAGATAGTGCTTGTCATCTTGGATAAAAAACAAAACTAAACAACCAATGTCCTAATATGGCACCTTCCAGAGATGCTGACATAAGAGTCACATGACTCTCACCATCACTCTGATAAAGCATTCTCAGTGGAAGAACATCAGCAATCCCCACCCCAGTGCCTGCAATCAATATTATGTTCCCCACAATGGAACAGCCTGCATAGTTTCTCCATCTCTGGCTGTGAGTCCTACAAAAGTCACAGGGCATCTGCCAAGAGGCTGGTCACCAGTTCATTCTTCAATAACAGGATAGCACATTAGCTAATTTTCAGATACACTCACTATGAAGAAACTTTTCGATATCCTCTCCCTCTGAATCATCTAGCATCTTTCTTTGGACATACTTTTAGCTCTAAGAACCACCTTTTCTGGAGAAAACGCAGAGAGGAACTGGACACATCTCAAGACAGGAAGGCTAAGGTCAAGCATCTTCAACACCTATGGAAGAGAACTATAGTCTCTAATCTTCGTATTGAGGTGTTTCCTGCTACCTTCCTTTCCTTGACAACTAATTTTCACTTAAGTCAAAGGCACCTGGCAGAACACGCCTCCTGGACACACTAAGACCACAGCATGAGGAGAATCAGACATGGCACCCATCTCTGCATAGTGTCACCACCCCTCAGATGAATGAATGCCAAGATCAGGGTGTCTCAAACCAGGCAGATAGGGCTGGATACAGCTGCCCAGAGAAGCCCCAATTTGATGCCAGGGAGACCTGGCAGCATGTGAGGGATACTCCCTCTGGAACAGATTCTAGTGATTCTCCTTCCTCTTTGAAGGCACTGAGTAGAAGTTCTTAATATTCTCCACCAACCTCCAGAAACCAGTGGATGGCAGAAGCTCCTCCCGTGAAGACAAGGAAGACCTGGCTTTGATGTGGTGGGCACCCTCTTTCCATGCTTCAAAGGACAGAGGAAGCAACAGTGTGCCCCAGTCTGGTGCCTGAAGGACTGTGATGCTGTGGTCCATGGTTAACGCACACAGACACATAGTAGGAAGAGGATCAAATCTTTGATAGTTGGTGCTACTGACATGCTGGAAGTGTTAGTCACTGCAGTGCAACAGCCTTGATTGACCAAATGCTGGGCTCAGAAGCAGCACTGAGGGGCCACACTTATAACTTCCCAAGTTTCCCCTTGCCTTCTTCCTGTACAGTTAAGTCTCCAGCAGGCTCCTGCCCACTCCAGGTTTCCATCTCCCCATTTTCCCTGGAAGTGAGAGCATACATTCTCTACCCCTCTTTATGATTCTTTCCTTAACTGCTTTGATGACTTTTCCCTCCAATATCAGTTTTCCTAGAGACAATTCCAAGGAAGTAAGTGAGAAGTCTCTACCATCCTGAGCCATCATCTACCTTTCCTTGAATAACTCAGAGGCAGAGAATTCCCATTGCACAGCCTGGCTAATCTACCTCTCAAGCTGTTGAAGAGCCATACTGATGCGAAATGAAAGTCTGGGTCTTCTGTCCAGAGGCCTTGTTTCTAATCTCAGCAGCTCCAGAAACCAGCCATGATTGAATGGGAGGGCTGAGATCCCCTCACCCAGAAACTACCTCAGTTCCTTTCATCACTCCTCTTCCTTAAGGCTAGTCTGAAAGTCCCTCAAAGGTTGGATGTCCAGCCCAAGCCGAGCAGGGTGGGTTGTGGCCAAGGCTTTCCCCAAGCAGAACACAGGTTTGAATAACAACTTTGGCCAAATGACCAGTTCCTACCAAGCAGTCCCTTGGCCAGTACTCACCTGGAGGTTTCTTGGGCTTTTTATGCAGCTGTTGCTAAGCTACCTGTTCTAGCTTATGCTTGTAAAGACGTTTTAAACATAAATTTTCTTTCTACTTTTATCCTGTCCATTCATCCAGCAACCAGGATGCCATGGTGAGCTCCAGCCTCATCTTTCTCAAACCCCAAGACCACAGGCATACAAGGAAAGGAGGGACTAGAGGAGATGGGAGGACAAGGCAAAGAAAAGAGGGTACAGAGAGAATCTTGGCTTCTCAGTGGTAACTCTGACTGTGTGGCTTCCTCAGGAACATGCCTGCACCTCACTAACTTTCTCTAGCGTGTATGCAAAACTTTACACACACTGTTTACACTGTAAGGAGAAGGCTGACTGTTGTGAAGATGATCCTGACTGGGCATCCAGTCTCCTCCCCCCGCCCCTGACTGTTAGTGTCCTTGCTTTCCCTGTACCTAGTTCAGTACTTCTGTGTTATGGTGTCCTGCCAATGGGCTCACTGGCTATGCTGTTATTGCTATTCCCTTCTAGGTAGTCAGCCTGTTCTTCAGGTTAGCTCTACTGCCCTCTTGACATAATAGCCTTGTTTCTGACTTACATATGGAAAAAGCACCTGTGGAATCTGGGAGGTCCTTCAAAATGGGCAAATCTTGGAGAATGGTGAGCCCAGGACAAGCTGAGTTAGCAGGGAAGATAGAAGGGAAGAAGGCTCAGGGGACCTGTAGGAGGTCCCCTTCAAGTAAGTCTCCAGGTAAATAGTGAACAGTACAGACTGAAAAAAAGCCTCTTCCAAAAGATTATGGGAGCAACCCTTAAGGGCCACACAATGCTACCTCCAGGGTAAGAATGGAAAATTCCAGAATTCACCAGCATCAGGTAGAAAATTGAGGAGAATCTTCTTTAGAGGGCAAACGTACTCCTAGAATAAATGTTCCTCTGGTTCATCATAATAAAAGATAAAGGCGAGGTTCCCCTCCCCAACCCCAAAGGATCAAAATGTTGTCAGGTAACTCAACTGGGTTCCAGAGAGCAGATCAAGAATAATTTTAAAAATAAAAGAGTATCCAGACCTGAGAAAGCAAAGGCCAAGTGGTCTAGAAGCTTATTAAGGAATAATTATGCACCAGGTGTGGTGGTACGTGCCTTTCATCCCAGCACTAGGAAGGCAGAGGCAGAGGCAGATGGATATCTGTGAGATCAAGGCCAGCCTGGTCTACATAGTGAGTTCCAGGCTAGCCAGGACTACAGGGAGACCCTGTCTCAAAAAAAGGGGGGGGGTAACTTTTCAGGACCAGAGATGGAAGTCAGAAGAGTATTTGCTTAGCATGTGTAAAGCCCTGGGTTCAAACCCCAGTATTGAAAAACATTTACTCTGTAAAAAAGCAAAATCAAGAGCAACAACAAAACCAGACAGCTCATAAAGAAGAGAGAAATCAACGCATCAATAGGCTCAAATGCAGGGGAGAGGACTGGACAAAGACATGAAAACATTTCTTATGAGTACATTCCAAATGTTCACGATTAAGTTAGGCAAAGAATATGTAAAAAGATGAGAGATCCCACAAAAAAGTGAAAGGAGAGAATCAACTCCACAAAGTTGTCCTCTGACCTCCACACGTGTGTTATGGCACGCTCTCCCAACCCCAACACACATACACATCATGTACAAACACAAAATAATAATAAAGTTTTAGGAGGTGGGGCCTGTGGGAGATAATTAGGAATCTTCTGGTCCCATGCACTTACACTCAATCTGTGTCAAGTGCCAGAACAAAAGGATGACCAACATGCTACAGCACTTCTGTGTCCAAGAACAGTGACCTCAACTTGCATGCGGTAAACTCCCCACAACTGTCATACCAGTGCAGAGATGCACAGTTAAGAACACAAGGGCCCGAAGGAAGGAATGCGACAGGATCTGGCTGAGGTTCTACTGCCTGTGCCAAGGGAATTCATTGAAAATGCCGAGACCAACCCCTAGGCAACCCTCCTCAGTTACTAAAGGCCGCTGCAAGATGGGAGTTAGCTTCAGATTAAGCATTTATTGATAAATAAATTAACCGCATTGGTAAAAATGAGCATAAACAGAATTATGTTTGTCTTGGGGTTACCTCCTAAATTCAATAAAAAATAACCCTGGGATAAAAGCACCCCAACAGTTAAAGATGAAGAGTAAGGGAATGTCATCAAGGGAAAGGCAAAGCTCAATTATTTATACAGCTGTGTATGGTCAATCTGATCTCCAAAAATCATTAACCTGGCTAGTGTTTGCCCGGATAATGAGGCAACAGTTTGAGGTGCTCTCATGTCTGAACAACCCGACTAAATATCCAGAGGGCAAAGGAACAAAGTCCTGAAGCTCCATGTTTTGCTGGGGTTACGGGAAAGCAAGGTGGCATTTCTTGTTCCCTATCTATGGGGAAAAAATGTGTCAGTATGGTTCATTTAGCAATCCTTCCCTCATGACACCCATGCATGAGGAACACATGTGAGAGCATGCATTCCTGCCCTAAACTTCCTGAAAGGCTCACGTGTGATGAGTACTAGTACAGGGTGTGGTTAGGTAATCACATCACAGAATTAAATGCTGATTAAATAACAGTTAAATATTGCATTTAATAACAAATGGTATAATTTAATAACCCAAGTCAAGAAAAGGCCATGTCAATCCAGATGAGGAGAATGTGTACCCAGGGGATACCCCCAGCAGAAAGTCATAACCAGATCTCAATTCCACCTGCGTAGATTGCTGAGCCAATGGATACTCTGGTAAACAACCTTACAGACGCCCATCTCATTGTGTCTCTTGGCTGATCTTCCAGGATCACCCTATGTTCATTTTTCTCTAGCTTCATGATGATGCTATCTTAAACCCAACAATCAAGCTGACAGCAAGGTCAGTGGACCAAAAGGCGCAGCCAGCTGGATTACACTGGACAGCCAGTTGAGTCCAACAAAGACCACGATCGATGCCACAGTTGCCATAGAGGTTCTTCCCATTACCTGATGTGACTAGGGCAAAATGTAACTTGCCAGGTCACCTTTCCTGGAACCAGTGAGTGACGGAACCAGAGGCATCCCCACCTGCTGTCCCCAGGAAGTCGACCTGGACACTAACCCATAAGCTCCTGGGTTCCTGCTTTGGGGTATGGTGAGTTAATGGGGAATGTGGCAGGAGCTGGCCATCCAAGAGGATTCATGACCTGCAGCCCAAGGATAGGACTACCTGCACAACCAAGCCAGGAGGACACGGCATGCCTTCCTCCCTCACCCCAGGCCTGAAGCTGAGTTGCCAAGAAGGAAAGTACAGTTATTTCAGGTAACCTAGACTGGGGTTCTCTCTCCATTTTGCTGCCTGGCAGAGGAAATTCTGGCCAATCACTGGTTAAGCTGTTGGAATTTGGGGCAAGGACTGCTTAATGCCAGGCCTAGCCCTTGTCACCCGGTCTCTGCCTCTCCACTGTATAGCCTACTGCTCAACTCAGTCCTAGGAACAAGAATGAATCAACAGGCTCTCCCATTCCAGAAGGTGTGTCGGAGCTGGTCCCCCTGCCACAGTTACCTGGATCACCTCGAGACTCCTGTGTCCACAGTGGGCCTCTGTATCCTGGTCACTGGCTCCTCCCGGCTGCCTTCTGGCCATAACCATCTGGCATCTGAGCCCCAAGTCTGAGCTGGGACCCTGTGTCTGAGCCCTGGTTGCAGAGCAAAGGCCCTGGGCTGAAGACATTGCTGCTTGACCTCGGACACTGCTCACACCAGGAGCTTACAGCCCGTCAGGATATCTCATGGACCGCAGCTGTAGCTTGGCTCAGCTGCTTACCTCAGCCCGGCCATCATCCGGCACTGGAAAGTCCCTCTGTGGTCCCTGTTGTCTCATGTGAGATTCCACCACCTGGGCAGCACTGCTCTGATAACTAAGGAAATTACAGCTCCAACAGCAAAGAGCATCTCTTAAAGCATCAGAACCAGGAGACTAGTTCTTGCTGAAACTGAGATTCACCAGCCTTTATGCTTCATTTTCAGGTAAGAAAGCCAGATGGGAAAATGCGCTGCAGGAGAAACTACTGCAAGTTCTGTAGACAGGATCAGAGCCTGGGCAACCTGGTCTCAGCTGCCCAACTGCTTCATTTCCCAGAAGCCTGGGGATGTCCAGAAAGTAGGGGTGAGCACACCCAGAGGTTCACACACATGAACACCACACAGAAGCCTGGGGATGTCCAGAAAGGAGGGGAGAGCACACACAGAGGTACACACAGGAGCACCAGGCAGCCCAGCCCTGCCACCGACATGGGTAGGCTTCACCATCTCCAAAAGTGGCTTTGTGACAGGGGCTTAAATAAGCACACTTCAGCTGGCACCTTCCTCACACTTGAACAGAAAACTAAGTGTAGAAAATGTGACACCCTGCCTGCTACCCAGATGGTCAGTGCCCTCGGCCAGCTCACACTGCTCCTTTTTAATGCCCTCACAAAAGGGGTCATCCCACCTCCTGTCAGAATTCCCCAGCAAATCTACTGGGTCTAGGATAAGCGGAGTGAGGTTTGGTATGTTTTCTTCATGAGGACCTAATAGGCTCCTGGCCACCATCCAGTCCTCACAGAGACCAAGCTCCCTCTGAACATCATGGCCACATACTATGGCAGGGAATGTACACAACACAACCACTCTAACCTTGGTCCCCAATCCACGCATCCTGCAGCCATCTCATGGGTACCGGTCCTAGGCCTGAACAAGCCCCGAACAGTGCCAGCTCTTGTGCCCTGCAGAGTAGGAGCTTCTGCAGGCCACATGGCCAGTGAATGTCTCAGCTGCCTTCCTACCTGGCCATCCCACACCCCAGGAGACAGAGAGGGCTCAACTTACCTGTGCTGCCCAGAGGTAGTCCAGCCGCAGTCTGACATCCACTTGCCTGGCGTGCAGGGCCAGTGTGCATGAGAACAGCAGGATAGCCATGATTGGCTCATAACTGCGCCCAGAGAGGGCACCACCCCTGTGGGAGGTGGAGAAGAAACCCCATCAGTGTCAGGCTAGCAGGCAAGACATGACCATCAAACTCCGGGTCTAGGTAGGGAGCCATGCCTAGGTGGTGAGGTTACAAGTGGCTTGCCAGGATGGACCCAGACCTACTCTCATTTCAGCTAGAAGCTGGAGGTTTTGCTAGAATCTGAGCTGAAGAAGGGAAATGGGAAAGCCTTTCACTAAACTAAAAAAATTTGTATAGATTTGGCTCCTATTGGCTTGCTAATCACACATGCACATATACACACACAGACACATAGGAGGGGAGCTGTGACTACAGAGACAATAATCAGAGGATGAGTAAGGATAATAATTGATACAAATCATTTTTAAGAGGAGAATAATGATTAACATCATCCTGTCTAGGCCTTCTCCTTGGCCAGCTGCACTCACCCAGCCTTGGTGTAACCACTGAGCTCCAGGATGAGGATGTAGGATGTGGTCAGCCCAGACAGCAGGATCATCTTTGGCAAGGAGGACACCCGCAGGAATATGGCTAGTGGGAGGGTGCCCACCAGGCAGCAGAGCAGGGCATGGTGTGCAGACTCACAGGGCAGGGCAGGCAGCACAGTGCGCCGGCCACCAGCCGCAAGGACCACCAGGGAACTGTTGGACTGAGAGCTCCAGGCCCAGGGCAGGCAGCCCACCTGGGAAGCAAGGGCATAAAATACAGGAAAAAGCAGGCAAAGTGTAGCAGCCCTTCAGAATGCCCAAGTGTCTCAGTCCCACAGATCCCCCATTCTCCCGCATTAGCCACTAGTGAGGCTTCAATCTGCCTCTGCAACTGTGTCCTGTATCAGCTCCCAGCTGGATATAGAACAGGAAAGGGGCCAAGGTGGACCAGGTAGCACCAGCCCTCACCTGGTCTCCAAGCCAGGCAACTCCACCTGTGCCCGAGCTCCCTCCTATTATAAGCATCTTGGCTATGTCTCATAATTCCTGCCCCAGCTCCACTCAGCTACTCTTGTCCCGTGTTTGCAAAAAGTTAGTGATACTCACCACACATCCTTGAGCTACTGAGTAGATTAAGACCACTATGAATATGCACAAGATGGTGCGGATCTGGATCGTCAGGCACCCTGGGAAACACTGAACAAGAAAAGAACACTTTAGGGCTCGGGATGTTGCTCAGTGGGAGAGTGTTGCCTACCATGCACAACGCCCTAGGTTTTAATCCTAGTACTACAAAAAAGGAGATACAGAAGGAAAGGAAAAAGGAAGGAATAAAGGAGGGAAGGGGAAGGAGAAGAAGGGAGGGGGGAAGGAGAAGAAGGGAGGGGGGGAAGGAGAA
>NW_008345972.1:2178546-2273715 GCF_000622305.1 Nannospalax galili
GGAGGGAGGGAGGGAAGCAGTTTTAAAAATATCCTGTGATTGTAAAGTAGATTCATGTGCATGGAAAACAACCCAGATGAGGCGGGATGTGGAGAGCCACTCGCCTGCTCCCAGAGCCTCACTGGCGCTCTCTTCTCTGCAAATGCCTTGCCTATTTTCATCTATTTATTTCCCAGGTGATGAACTAGGAAAAAAAAACCCTGAAGTTTTAAATTACAAGGAGTGGCAGCCATCTCCCTCTCTTAGGCACTGAAACTTGACAGGCACTGAAATTAACTGAAGAGAATAACGACATTTTTTTTTTTTTTTGCATTTTCCCACCTCCAGAATTCCACTCATTTTGGTCTTCTTTCGTGTCCTTTAGGTAGCTCAATCATTATGTACAGGTTTAATACAATTCTTAAGCAGAGATTTTATTTTGACTCTCTTTATAGTTTGAAATATTTAACA
This sequence comes from Nannospalax galili, assembly GCF_000622305.1. Lineage (NCBI taxonomy): Eukaryota > Metazoa > Chordata > Mammalia > Rodentia > Spalacidae > Nannospalax > Nannospalax galili. Next base: position 2,178,997 of record NW_008345972.1, read on the forward strand.
AATGCTTTAAGGATGAAAGTGGGAAGTTCTTTTTATACTCACATGCCTAAAAATAAGAGTGTAGCCTACAATATGCATCCAGAGCCCCTTACAGAAAGCAACATGTGCAGACAGAACTGGACCACACAGGACATCGTGGGACTCCATATAGGTATTCTTGCGGTCCTCCCAATGAAGTTAGGAGTGTTGCATTCCCTGTTCAACAACTGAGGGGAAGCTGCCTCAACACAGCAAGTCCAAAATCACAGATTCTGGGGCCAGGATAGATTGGATTGGGCAGCACATGCAGCTGGCGGGCAGCAGATCTGGGCTCCACAGCTCAGATCCAGTAGTGCTGAACCAGAACCTTGGTCTTCGCTAATAATCAGACAGAAGAGATGATGTAGTGACCATGCAGGGTGAAGCCTAAGAACTCTACTGATCTTGACTCTCTGTTTCCCTCTTGATCTGATCTCTGTCACTGGGCAAGCACAGCTGCAAGTCCCTGATTCCAAGAGGTGGCTCCTTGGCTCCTACCACAGCCTAGCTCAGTATAGTTGGGAATCCTTCCAGAGGCACTGGCAGACCCCGTCTGTGATCTACCCACAGGCTCTGAAGCAAGACTTTGGAGCAAGATCTTGCTATCCTCCACAGATAATGATTCTTCTCCTGAGAGCAGCTCTTTATCTGCGACTGGTAAGGCAAGCAAGCACAGACGACAGCTTAGAGTCCTGGGACCCCCAGTGGTTTTGGAATACGCACCCCAGCCTTGTAATAATGTACTTGGCAGCCCTGGTTCCTTCGCCTACATGTATTAGGCACACACACACCGGTCTAAACAATGTAACCTGAATCCCCTCGATCCCCCGTCAGTATCAGGCTATATGCACTCAGATCCCTGAACAATAATATACATTTCTTGTACCTGATAACAGTCAAATTTAGACAGTTTCTATTCAAGTACATTCCCGATGAAGAACAGAAGGACCGATCTAGCCTAAACTGGTTTTGGATGCATGCACAGTACTTCAAACTTGTGTCTTCTAGTAACCTTTTAGGGAGAATCTCCTAGTTGCTGTCTTATGCCTATGCATAATCAGGTGTGCATATGATTAAAATCAGATGGATTATGGAGTGGGTCATGGAAAAGTGAATGTATGACCTAATCTATTAATCAAAACAGAACCACTCAAACTACTCCTCTTTATGAACAACTTCCTCTTTATCTTGAACTCACTAAACTAAGCCCCAAACACTAATTAGAGGGCATGAGTACTCTCCCTCATGCAGCCCACTGTCAGTCTTGATAGTGCAACCCGCTATAACCTACAACTATCACTTTACTCCAATAGGAAGTTTTTTGGCTTATTTTGCAAATTGGCGTGAGATCTTATTTTCAGTTCTTTGGATAAGAGATCAAGAACCTGGAAACACTTGGCTCAGACTCTAACCACCTCTAACAATGGGACTTAGTACCAATGGAATGTTTGAACACAGATCACTAAGTTACCATGAAACCTGAGCTGTCTGTCATAAGCTGAGTGTTACATGTCCCAACAAGCTACAGAGGTGGCTGTGAACAGCAGCACCCCTTCATCAAATGAACATGGTATACACACAACTGGGCTTAAGGAGGTCCTGATGGCACAAATAAGTGGATCAAATGCCCATGCCTGCCATCCTACTGTACTTCCTTTCCCCCCTACCCTGCCTGCACATGTGCCCTCGTGAGAGTTTCCTTTGATTAGAAGACTGGAAGAGTAGACTGGGGGCCTGGTTTATACACGGTTCTGCCTGGCATGCAGGAAGTCCTTCTAGTGAAAAGAACTTAGGGCAGTACACGTAGGTCATCATTTATAAGAAAAATGGACCTAAATGTAATTGTTAGAGTGATTCCTGGACTGTAGCCAATAGTTTGGCTGATGGTCACAAAGTTGAAAAGAACATGATTGAAAATTAGTAACAAGGCAATTTGGGAAACTGTATGTAACCTGACTTCACTGCACGTGCAAAGGACATGAAGACATGTGCATTTCAAGTATATTCTTATCAAAGTGCGACCTCACAAGGAGATGTAATAATAAGGCAGGGAAGCATATGATCCATTCTATGAATACTGGTCAGTTTCTTTCCAAGCCACCCATTTACCACAAATTGCTCATGAGCAAAGTGGCCATAGTGGTAGGGATGGAGGTTATGCTTAGACTCAGCAACACAGACTTCCATTCACCAAAGTCAGCCTGGCTCCAGCCACTGCACCACCTAGTCCAGGAACAGGCACTTGTAATGTAATTCCTGAGTCTTGCGTGGACTTCATGAAACAGCAGGCTTCACAGAACAGTCTAATGACCTCTTGGAAACGCTCACAGTACCAAAGAGGTAGCAATATCTTGAAAGCACAGAGCACAGTCTCCAGGACTCTGCACATACTCAAAACTAGCACCCAAATCAAGCAGTGATTCAGGGCACATTAGCGGAGGGCCAAAAGGATGACCACATAAGTAGAAACCATGCAAAGAGACTTCGGGAATGAACAAGGAAGATTAATGAGTCTCCCATGACCCTTAGAAATGTCTGTTAAAATACTGAAAACTCATTTGTAACTTTAGGTTACAAATAAAGAAAGAAAACATCTAATAAAATCAGGATTTATTTAGCATTATCTGGGACAGGCAATAGTTCTAAATGGTCCCCAAGGTTCCTCACTCTAGTTTCTGGGCCAGTAACTACAGTCAGTGCCTGTGCCTTGAATCACATGACATTACCTTAAAAAGGGATTCTGTGTTTGTAACACGCCATTCAGACAGGAGTAACTAGTGCATCTAATCTGATCACGCGAGGTCTTTAGAAGCAGGGGGTTTTATTTGCTGTCCCAAAGCTCTTTAGTTTGAGGCAACCCCATTTGCCCATTTTTCCTTTTTTTGTGCTATGCTTTTGAAGTTACATCCAAAGAAGCACTGCTAGGGCAATGTCATAGAACTTTGCATCTATGATAATTAGCAAAGAACTCACAGATCTAGAGACATTATTTGTGAAACATATAGCTGATGAGGGGATAAATATTCAAAATATATATGGACTATAGACAAATTAATAGCAAGAAAACAACCCAATTTTAAAATGGGCAAAGGACTTAATATATATTTCTCAAATGAATACAGACACAAGTCTGACACATGAAAAGCTGTTCAACATTACTAAGCATCAGAGAAATGCAAATTGAAACTAAAGTGAGATGTCACCGCCCTCTGAATGAAGTGACAGCTTTCAAAGCGATGGAAGACCACATGTGAGGATGCTCCTCTGTTGGGAGGGCACATTAGCACAAGCACTAAGGAAAGCAGAATGGAAGTGTCTCCAAAAATTAAAAACAGAATATTATGTGCTCCAGTAATCACACCACTGGGAGTATATACAAAAGAAAATAAATCATTGTGATGAAGAGGATGTTGAAGGTGTAACTCATTTAATAGGATGCTTGACTAATGTACAAAAAGCCCTGGGTTTCATCCCCAGCACTGCATAAAACAAGGTGTGGGGGTGCACACCTGTAATCCTAGCACGGAGTGGGGCAAGAAGGATCAAAAAGGAACAAAAGTTCCTCTGCTACACAATGAGTTTGAGATCACCCTGGGATACAGGAGATCCTGCCTCAAAAACAAACAATTAAACATGATGCTGGGCATGGTGGCACATGCCTTTAATCCCACCACTCAGGAGGCAGAGGCAGGTGGACATTTGTGAGATCAAGGCCAGCCTGATCTATATAACAAGTTCCAGGCCAGCTGGGGCTACAGGGAGACCCTGTCTCAAAAGAAAAACCAAAAAACAACAACAACCAAAAAAGATCCAAAATGACAAGGAGGCACTTGTGCTTCCATGCTTATTGCAGCACTACCCACAACAGCCAAGATGGAGTGAGCCTAAGATGTAGCACTGAGTGATGGATGGAAATAAAATTGTGGTGTACACGATGAGGTGCTACTCTGCCTCATAAAATAAGAAAATCCTGCAATTTGTGCCTAACATGGATAAACCTGGAGGAAGGTGCGTTAAGGGAAGTGAATCAAATACAGAAATAGACTGGATGATCTCATGTGTGTGTGGAACCTAAGAGGCAAATTCATAGAGATGGAGCGTCGTGGTGACTGTCAGATCAGGTGAGGAGCTAATATGGAAATGATGCAAAATTTCAGTTAGACAGGAGGAACAAGGTTTTGAGGCATACAGCACACTGTGAATCCAAGGTCAATGGCAATATACTGCATACTGCAAACCCAGTAGGAGTTAACTTTAAATGCTCTTACTACAAAGAAATACCATGTGTGATGCAATGAATATGTTCACTTGCTTAATGTGACCATTCCACAATGTATATACATATTATATCCCATAAATATATTTATTATGTTAATTAAAAATAAAATTTTAAGTGAAAAAAATAATAAAAGCAGAACTTTCTCTGGACAGCGGCAGAAGAGAATGTCAGGTTTGCTCTATGGCTAGGAAGATCTGCTCTATGACTGTGGGTTTGGAGACAGAAGAGGCCAGGTTAAAGTCTGCCCAAGGGCCTTTAAGACTGAGTACAACTCTCAGCATCAGCCGGTAAGGATAGAACCTGAGTCCCACAACTGCGTAGAACTGGATTATGCCAGCCAGAATGGACCCAGAAGTCAGTCCTTCCCTGAGCCTCCTGAGAAGCCATGGTACTTGAACTTAAGCATCAAGAGTGACACCTGGACTTCCACTCTCCGGAGCTGGGAGCTCACAAACAGATGCATGTTATGCCACTGTGTCTGGCTGTTTGTCATAGAGCAACAGGAAACTAAGAATTCTGATAAGCCATTCATTGACCAGTGGCTACTCTAGGGTGAGTCCACCTTGGCGATAGCGAATGCCGTAAATCCTGGTGATGCAGTAGTGTCCTCGAGTTGGTTTCCTTTCTTTTGGAAAGGAACTGGGCAGTAGGAGCACATAGAAAAAAAATTCCAAGGAACAGGCCAGAAAAAGTGTGTCCCTGCTCTCTCCTTGGCCTGCAAAGCCAAACAGGCTGGCAGACATAAGTTCATTCACCCTGACCTGTGTACCCTTGCTGAGAGCTGGGTCCCACCTGCCTCTGTTCTACCTGAGCTCATCTCTTCTTCCTGTTCTACCTGAGGTTCATCTCTTCTTCCTACCTGTCAGCATGAATGCCACTGACACCATTTCCCAGAACCCCACAGCTTTAGGAGCCTGGTGCTTCAAAACCACACATTTAGGAAACACTCCATGCTGCTCTCTGGGGGACTGGAAGTGGAGACAACAGCTGACTCTACTGTTATCACCAAGGAATTATTTGGGTTCTCCCAAGTTGCCAACCTTATCAACAAAGGGGGGTTGGTTCCAGGCAGACTATCAGTGTCTGATCCCACTGGATATGTGTTTTATGGAACCAGGGGGTGTTTGGGTTCAATATTAGTTTTATGGGTAAGGGCTGGGTCAGGAGGAGAGTGGTGTAAATCTACTTGGGAGAATCAAGCTCCCATGTTGAGATGCTGGGTGGGCTTCTAGGGCTGCTGAGTTCCTCAGCTATGCTCTGGACTCTTCTTTGTCCTGACGCACTTCCACACCTTTTCCATGTGCTGTGCTATTTGCTCACCATCAAGTCGGCACACTGGCTCCCACCACAGCAGAAAAAATGACAGACTTTAAAAAGTATCATCCCTTTGTCAGGCTTTGACTAGATATTCTATGGCAAAAGCAATCTTATTTTAAGCTGGAAATTTCAAACCAAATGCCACTCAACCCACAGAAGCCAACAAGTTACAAACATGCTTTTAATACAGAGTATCTTTTAAGTTAGAAAAACATCAAGATGGTATCTGTGAATAATAATGAAGTTCAAGGAATAAAACTAGACTGAATCTTCTTAAGAGGTTGCTGTTTTCAACAATTATGCAGAAGTAAGTCTGAGTCTAGCAGGAGTGACTAGCAGGGATGTGCTGGAGATGGGCAGTAGGAGGCTCCAATAGTCCAAACAGCAGATAAGCCTCAGGGGCAGGATCACACAGATGGCCTACCTGGATCATGAGTACCCAAGGTCATCAACAGGAATACACAAGAATCCAGCCACCTCAGGTTCTTCATCTAAGTGTACAGTCAGTACCTTTATTTCATCAATATCCACTGCCCACCAGTCATGCCCAGCAAGCAGCTCCCAAATAGTGCATGATGCCCAATGCCCTGGACCTAACCAGCACCTACCACAAAGACAGATACTTCTGCCTGCCACAGAGAATGAGGGACAAAACTGCTTCCACCATCCCACCTCTCCTGCCATGAGAGTAGACAAACTATTCGGGTAAGGGGCCTTGGACACAGGCTCACATGCCTGGACACCTGTAGAAGGCACAACATACCTGGACCCGTGTGATGTGCAGGTACAGGACACAGGCCACCAGAAAGCAGATAGAGAACACCAGCAGGAGCAGGACAGCCACACTCCTGGGGACAAAGGACACAGGTCATGGAGGCTGGATAAGGTACCTGAGAACCAGCCTCTCCTTATCACCAACACCCCCCAGAGCTGTAGGAGGAAGTATCATAAACTACCTGTCTGCCACCCACTCGTCTGTGGGGCTTACCTTCTGTAGTTCTCTCCTACAGAAGGCCCCTTGGGCTCCGGGTGAGGTTCCTGAGACCACCCTCCATTTGTGCTATCCCCACCCACAAGATTTAGCCTTGGCTTCAGGTCCTGTGACTTTCTGGAAGCCCTTTCCTTCTCATGGAGGAAGCTGCCCAACCTCACCGAGATGTAATTTATCTTGAAAGGATGTTTCTAGAAAAGGCTGACCCTACCCCCTATACCCCAAGACAAGGCCCTTGGGGGGACTGTCAGGTTTACAACCATGTAACTCACAGATAAGGTTCCCTGTCCTCAGTGGGTATATAACTTCTGTGTGCTTTCTGGAAACTCAAAGGAGACATGATTCCCTCAAGGTGGGTCTTCTTAGGAAACAATGTGTGGAAGAAAAGTAACAAATGGAGACTTCTGGTGTCTTCCTTGTCCCAAAACAAAAACTCCAAGCTCACACTGACTCATATGATGGGTAAATGCCATTTAAATTGCTATATTTCCCCCCTTTTTAGTATAAAAATCTCTTTATTATAATGAACTCACAAATCAAAACATCATGCAGCTAGATTAACATAGTTGCTCAAATACTTGCCCAGTCCCAAACTCTATACATCTCAATGAACTTCTAGACAGTTAGGTTTTTGTTGTTGTTTTGTGTTTTATTTCTTGTTTGTTTTTTGAGACAAGGTCTTCCTGTAGTCCCAGCTAGCCTGGAACTCACTATGTAGAGAAGGCTGTCCTTGATCTCAGAGATCCACCTGCCTCTGCCCCCTGAGTGCTGGGATCAAAGGTGTGCACCACCACGCCCTTCTACACAGTTAGGACAACCATCTGAGCTTCCCTCAGGATTTTATGTATTCGTTATCAGTTATGTTTATGTTCACCTATCATCACACACACAAGAAAAAGCCATGTCAGAGTTGAAACTAGAAATTAGCTTCACACCTCCATGACTCCCGTGTCCTTTACCGGTATTCCTTTTCAGTGTCTACTTTTTCTCATTTTATTGTTTTTGAAAGTGACATGGGCCTAGAAATCAGCAAGTCCATTGGGGCAGTTTGTTCCCCTCAGAAGCCTTTCTGAAAGCAGTAGTGTATGTCATGTGGATGGAGAAGCCCAAAACATCCAATTTCCTACATTTCAGTAGATTAAAAACTAAAAACAGTGACCAGTCCCATGTTGTATGCCAACAAGGTTTGCCAAACTACTGACTTGAGTGCAAAGAGAAGTGGCAGGTGGCCAATGACCTCCTCAAATACCAGGCACAACAGAGGAGTAATTGGGAAGGGAATCCTGAACATAGAAAGGACACCAGGGCATCAACCCCAATGTTGTGGCTTCACTGTGAAATGTGTCTAAGCACTTGGCCCCCTGACAGTGACGCTGTCTGGGCAGATTGTGAAAAAAATGTTAGGACACAGAGCCTCACTGGAGGACGTGGGTCACAGGTGGTCAGCCTCCAGTGCCCTGTTCCCTGCCGAGCACATTTCCAAAGCCACCCTGATGTGAACACACAGCTTCATGCTCCTGCTGCCAAAGCTGAGAGTCAATCCTGATGCCACACCTTCCCCACCACGATGGGCCATGCACTCAAACTGTGAGCCAGAATAGACCCTTCCTCCCTTAAATTGCTTGTTGTCAGGTCATAGAAGTAAGTAAAGTAACTGGTACACCCAGACACCTAGAATGCTTGGTCACTTTCCATGTCATTGTTTAGCACAGAAAGAGCACTTACTGTGGGATTATCAGAAGGTAGACAAGCCCAAATAAGGCAGCCAGGATGAGGGCGAGGACGACAGCACTGGTGAAGTACTCATCCTGAAGCTGGTGGTACTGTGAGGGAGGAAGAAGAAGGAGCGGGAGGGAGGGAGGGAGGGAGGGAGAGAGAGAGAGAGAGAGAGAGAGAGAGAGGGAGGGAGGGAGGATCAACCCATCAGAGCTGCCAGCATCCAGAAGACACACAGAGCCTTCATCAAAGATACCAACACAGCTCATGGTTCATGAAGACCAGAGTCACTTACTTTTTGCTCCCGTTCAACATGTTTGTACTTCAGGGTAAAGAAGTTCAGATCAGCCATCTCCAGCTCTGGCTGGCGGGCTTCAAGAAGGCGGCTGATATACCTGTTGACACGTGTGCCTGGAGTGGTGTAGACCACGTTTGTAGAAAAAGACGAGCGGTTTCTGAGTTTTTCTGAGGCTGTTCTCAATGCTCTCCGCTGCAGTCATGGAAATAAGGAAATACCATTTTTGAAGAAAAGTATTCACATGCACCCCCTAGTCTGTGATCCTTATCTGCTGTAGACTGGGCTGATTTAAGGCCCTGAGACACAATCACAGCTCTGCCCCCCCACCGCCCGTGGCCTGAGAAGGGAAGGAAGGTGGCTCAGAGCCAGCATTCCAGATCAGCTCCCTAACTGTTGCAAGTTACAGGATAGCTATGCGACAGCAGTGCACAGTGTGGAGATGGTTGTGGAATTCAGTGATAAATATGTCTGGATGCCACCTGAACTTACTAGCCCACACATGCAGGAAAGGGTGCTTAGGAGTTTGTTATAAGGGCAGATGGCCTTTGCCATCTTCCTAGAGGGAGGAATGGTGGGAAGTGACTGGTGGCTAGGGCTGAAAGGACCTGAGTGAGTTTCTTTCACATCTTCCATATGTCACACGAGGGATACAAGAAGGCAGGAGCTTATGTGAAGGAGGCAGCTGTTGGGATCTCATCACCAAGGCTTTCTAAGCAGGAACACTGATGCTCATTTTTAGCAGAAAACAAGAATATTAACAAGATGCTACCACATAATTTCAGAAAAAATGGAATAAACAGACATCTCCTTTGTATTCCAACCAAATGGTAAATGCAGAGACAACATTCATAAAATAAACACAACGCTATGAAAGCTGGAAAGAATGGGGGCTGTTTTCAGAACTTAGAAGAAAAATTGTGTGGCAAGGGGTCCCTTTGGGATTTCTTTGGCCTTACCTATTCCAGGCCAGGAGCTACAGAAGCCCAAGGCCTGGAAATGCCAATAGGTGCAGATAAAACTCACAAGGGCCCCAAAAAGCCTATTGTATCTTAGCCAAAGGAACAAGAAGAGGAAACCATTAAAGCAGAAAATTTTTATAAATAACCACACTACTATAGCCAAAGGATAGTGCCAAAATCTACGCCTCCAGAAGCCCCAACTTTCCATCATGCCCGGCTTGGTCTTCTACACCAACCTGGCATAATAAGATGGCACACCGTTGTACCATATGAGATCAGAAAACACTGAAGTATCCAGGCATACTAGAGCAAAGGCCACCAGGCAGGTAGATCACCCTAATCCGTCAGAAGTAGTTCCTAAAATGCAACACCTAGTTTTCATTCAAAAACAAGAATGCAAACATTAACTACGGTGAACCACTTCCTAGTCTAGCTCAATGCATCAGAATTAATGATAAAATCCTATGTATTTTAATAAGAGTCAGAATGAAAAAGAATGCCCACACTTATTGCTATCATTTAATTGAGTCATTAGATGGAAAAAAAGCAGCACAATTATTACTATTTATGACATATTGTTGATCAAGAAAATCTAAGATAATTTTAAAGTTACGGCAATCTGTTCCAATTAGTGAAGACAAACTAAACTTTATCTTCAGTAAATTCAGATAGCCATGATGGAAATTATCCCTAAAATAATCATCCCTCACCATTTTTAAACAAAAAAGTCCCGGCAAGACAAGGTGCTGGGTGGAAACAAGAAAAGACACAGTGCTCAGCACATTGGTGATGTCCCAAACCACACTAGGCTCAATGCTGGTGAGGTTGGGGAAGCCAGGGCTTACACACACCGTAGGCAGAGCAAGGAACCACTTGGAAGAGGACAAGCTGACAACAGCTGTCTGAAATTAAAACAGTCATTCCTTTAGCCCAGTGATCTCACCACCACCTCAGGCTATCCATGTACTGTTCACTAAGATGTCCATGAAAACAGATATGCCAAGCACCCATGAACATGGCGACACCTAGAAAAGAAGTCCCTACTGACCAACAAGCCACTCATGAAATCAGGCCTGCGGCTACCCCAAGGCCATTCAGCCACAGAGAAAAGGCCAGGATCTGTGTGGACTTCCAAAGCCTCGTTTGTTTCAGAAGTGGGAAACAAACAAACACATGCTCATCTCCAATTCACGCCTAACACCTGCTGCATACACGTGCTGCTTTGCAGAGGGAAACATAAAATGATAAACAATTCAGAGCACTTGATTTTTATGTCATGTACAAGGCTTTTATATTTTTCAAATCAATAAACTTAAAGTCATACAATACGAGAGAGAGAGAGGGAGAGAGAGAGAGAGAGAGAGAGAGAGAGAGTGAGAGAGAGAAATAAGGAGGAGAGAGAGAGAGAGAGAGAGAGAGAGAAATAAGGAGACTTCTGGCTGTACAACAGGGAAATGAATGTTCTTCAGCGAGCAAAAAAGAATGAAGGAGGGTCCCCATGCTGGCTCTGCCCCTCACTTGACAGTCACTGCTGCTGATGGAATCACAGCCTCTAATCGGTGACTCCCATTTGGACAGAGCTAGAGCTAGATTCATCAGACTCATTTGTCTTTTTTTTTTTTTTTTTTTTTTTGTCTATTTGAGACAGGGTCTCTCTGTAGCCTTAGCTGTCCTGGAACTCTCTATGTAGACCAGGCTGGCCTTGAACTCACAGAGATCTGCCTGCCTCTGCCTCCCGAGTACTGGGGTTAAAAGTGTGCACCACCATGCCCGGCTCACCAGACTCATTTTACAGAATACCCAGAGATGGAAATGCACTTTCATGAGCAAAAATATCAAGCACAATCTGTTTCATTTAATACAAACAGCAATACCCCAAATATCAATATCACAAAACAGTTTCTCCTTAAGTTAGAAACCTATACAATGACTGAAAACTCAAACTGAGAAACAGTTAATATTTCCTTATATGGAAATCTTTATGATATATTTGGTCATGTGAAGGAAAAAAAACAAAATAACCAAATTGCTTATACAAACACAATCAAGTTCCTTGAATAATAAAACCCTCCACACTTACACTGGAAGGATCAAAATGTCAGGTCTTGAATGGAGCGGTGGATGACAGACAAATGCTTTTAACTTGCTTTTCTTGTGCATTGTTGTATTTGGGGGTACGTTCTACAACAAATACTTTCATAATGAGAAAAGCAACCAAAGACCAAATATGGAGGTGTGAATGTGTTTGGAGGCTGGGCTTTGATTGTCAGGGTTCATCCCCGAGGGACTGACAACAGCTCCTGGAGCAAAAGCAGAAGCAGCAAAGCCTGACGGTAGAGATTGTGCACGAGGTCGGTCCAGAGGCTGGGCAGGGGTTGCTTTTAAAAGAAAATCACCTCAGTGACACTCATGAGAAAAAAGTGGGGCAGGCTTTATTACAAGACCTGGCAGGTGGTACACTCTGAATACAGCACAGCTACTAGGAATGTACAGGCAAGGAACAATGTGGGCTCCGTGGCCAGATGATTACTCAGAGGAGACATCAGGGGTCCAAAGCATTCTAGTTAAACTGACCAGGATTCTTGCTGAAGATTGCTTAGGTGATCACGCATCTCTGGGGCAGAGTGGCGACTGAGGAATTTTTGCTGTGTGTGTATGTGTATATACCTAACTGGGACTAGATTCCTCCTCTCTGTCACAGAACCAAGCATTTACTATAAAGCAGCATTTAGTTTCCCACCACATAAAGACTAATCTTCTCTGATGAGATCCACCATGAACAAAGTACCATGAATATTCTCAGATAAAGTTCTAGCAAAGAGGAACTCCCATGTACAATTCCCGTGGCAAGGAACCACCATGAGCGAGAGGCCACGGAACTTTGTTTCATCCTGAAAAGCCTCTAACTGCAGCAGGAAATTCCTTGAAAATGTATAAAACCAATAATGAGAGAGCAAACAATAGTGGGGAAAACAGCAATAGAATTTAGAAAACAGAAATCAGACAATCACAGTGCAGACTAAGGGGCTAGACTAAGCCAGGCACCTTCAGGCTCAGGCACTAGTAGCTTCAGCTGCTTTGGTCAGAAGCCACCACAAGGTGGCGTTAGAGCCCTGAAGTGCACTCCAAGCTCTATGGCATGGCCCCTGCCTGAGAGCATTGGTGGGATCTTCCCTAGGGGGAAATCAGGGTCTCTGGCCCAGGGTTGGACACAAGGCCTGTGTGGTAGAAGTGAAGCCTGAGACTGTTCACCCCCTCCACACACACCCAGACTCTGAAGACTCACAAGTTGACCCTGATCCATCCAAAACAGAAAATCCTGGAGGGGCTACATAGTAAGGCCTTGTCAGGAAGAAAGAAAGAGAAGAAGGGAAGGAGAGAGGGAAAGAAGAAGGGACGGAGGGAGGGAGGGAGGGAGGGACGGACGGACGGAGGGAGGGAGGGACGGAGGGAGGGAGGGAGGGAGGAAATCCTGATGTCTACAAGAAAGCCCAAATGAAGTGCCTTCCCTAAATGAGCAGGTGCAGCCAGCTCTGCATTTCCACGTGAATCAAGTGAGAGCAGAAAAATCTGGATATCTATGGGATTATAAATGAGGACAGGCATGTAGACAAACTAGAAGGGAAAAAATTAGCTACTCAGGAAACAGAACTATTTCTTGGACCAAAATATATTAAAAAATAATCCAAGTGAGAGTGCTGAGAAGGCCCATGGGTTAAAGCACTTGTCAAGCAGCTAAGCAGCAGATGTGAGGACTGGAGTCAGACCCCAGGACCCATGCACAGCTGGGTGGACATGGCTGAAGTTAGATCCATGTACAGCTGGGTAGACATGGCTGGAGTCAGACCCCAGGACCCATGCAGAGCTGGGTGGGCATGATGGCCCACCTGGAATTCCAGAGCTCAGAAAGCAGAGACAGGGGACTGAGTCCCTGAGTAAGCTGTCCAGCCAAGCTAGGTCAGCTCTGGGTTCCACTGGAAGACCTTGCCTCAATGAGTAAGGTGGAGAGTGACTGGGGAAGATGCCTGACACCAATCTTGGGCCTCCACACACATGCACCCACAAGCACACACACACAAACACACATGTATCCACACACATGCAAACATATATACATATACAAACACATGAACAAAAACCATGGGCCAGGGAGATGGCTCAATGGGTAAAGCCTAAGGACCTGAGTTCGAGCCCCAGAACCCATATACTAGAAGGACAGAACTGATGACCGCCCCAAGATGTCCTCTGACTTCCAGGTATGCCATGGTACACACATGTGCACACACACACATACATAAGTGCGTGCACACACACGTACACACAAAATAAATGTTAAAAGATGTCAAAAATCATCTCATTGAGGACTGAGAGTTGGAACTGTAACTCAATGGATAGAGTGATTGTCTAGCACACATGAAGCCCTGAGTTTCATCTCCAGCAGGGAATAAAACTGGTTGCAGTGGAGCAAACCTGTAATTCCAAGGCTTAGAAGTTAGGGGCAGGGGAATCACAAGTTCAAGGTCACCCTCAGCTACACAGCAGGTCTCAAGGCCATCCTGGGAAACATGAAACACTGTGTAAATAAATAGTCTCATCTCAGTGAGTCAAAGAGGACAAAATATCCCCCTAACATGGGAATATTATTTCATAAAAATAAATATTCCAAAGAGTATGTGGAATTTTTAAAACGTGGTTGAAGAAATTTAAAGCTCAATAAAAGTATTAGATGATAAAGCTGAAGAAAATTTCCAGAAAATGGAGGGAAGCACGAAAGAGGCAGAGGAGAATTAGGCTGGTTCAAGAACTCCAACATCTACATAACAGGTGTTTCCGGAAAGGAAAAAAATAGAGGAAAGGAAATGGAAACGTAATTCCTTTCCAGAGCACGGTGCTCTGGGTACATGGGGTCCTGTCCTTTGGGACCCAAATGGGAGGGATAGGACCATGGCAGGGGCCACACAGGGCCTGGGGAAAGGATTCCACTGCCTTCCCGGGAGCAAGAGCACACAGAAGTGTCACATCAAAGATCAGGAACTGGAAGAACTGCATGTCTCAGCAGCAGCCCTGGTAGCCAGGACCCAATGAAGCAATCAGGGACAGGAAGAAAGATGGTGGTCAACTGTGCCGAGCTGAATGCTTATATCCCCCTAAATCCATGAGCTGAATCTCTAGCCCCACAAGACAGCACGAAGAAACAGAGTCTCAGATGGTAACTGCCTTTAGATGAGGTCCTGGAATTATGCTCTTATAACACAAGGAGGTGATACCAGAGCACTGTGTCTCTGCCATGTAAGGACACAGCAAGAAAACAGCACCTGTAAGGGAAGGAGAAACCAGCCCTGCAGGCACCTAATCTTGGATTTCTAGCCTCCAGCACAGTGGCAGAATGAGTTGTCTATGGCTTGAGCCTCCCAGGTTTGGCTCTTTTGTTGCAGCTGCCTGGGCTCACTAATAAACCAACCTAGAAATCGAGGCCTTAGCAGGCCAGGTGAACCCTGTAAGGACCCCACAGTTAGCTGCTATACCCTTTCCACATGCAGTTGCTGCACTCAGTATTCACCAAAAGAACAGAATGAGGCAAGAGAGGAATCCATGTGATATGAGAGACCAGAAGTCAAGGACAGGTGCACCATGGGGCCAAAGAAGTCCAAGGGAGTAGGAAGAGGCAGACTCAGAGGGTGATCCAGCCATAGCTTAAATGGCTAAAATATCAGACCTGAGGGACTAGCCTGAGCTTCTTGGATAACACAGGGGAAATGTTAGCATACACTTGGATAAATACAGAATACAAAGTACAAGGTAATATAAAGACTTGTGGAGGAAGGAAAATGTAGTTCAGCTCTAGGCAGCATTACAAGATCTTAAGAGTGTAAACAGTGAGGATGCGTCTAGCCAAGCTGTACAACGTATTAAGGTAGCAGTGGGGCAGAGACCCTGTGGCTCCCACAGTGCTCTTCACTGCTCCTACCTTGTCATCATCCTCGCAGGTCATCACATTAGAGAAGGGGATCTCAGCCTTGAACATCTTCCGGCAGTGCATGAGCTGCACCAGCAGGTAGCAGACAGTCTTGAACTTCATCCTCTTGGCTGGCTTTATATCTGAGAGAATCAAGCCTGGAAATATCTGTCCAAAGCAGAGAGAAATATCGTCAATGAAACACATTGTGCTCTTCGGCTGACAACACGAACCTAATAATGATAAGGAGCTGAGGGCACTGAGATCAGGTTGCTGGGTGCCTCTTGTGTGCCAGGCATCCAGGAATCTGCAAGTAACACAGAAGAGAAAACTCCAAACCAGACTCCAGAATATCCGATTCCCAAATCATACTGAAGATTTCAAAAGCCCAAAGTAATGCATTCCATCAAACGTTAGGGAGAGCACTGGGAATAGGGCCCTGTTCAGGGAAAGACCACTGGGGCATGGAGTAAAAAGTCACTTTCAAAGTCTATTGCCTTGTTCTGGTCCCAGCATGCTTCATTCTACAGACAAGAAGAGAGAACACAGGCCTAAAGACTAGATTGTGGGGCCAGCACCTGCTGAGGCGGAGGGACCCAGGCCTCATAGACTGCGTCCTGGGCTCTGATCTGCACCCAGAGTTCTGGCTCCCACAGTAGCTATGACCTCATGTCCTTTCTGGGATGGAGGACAAAGACCCTCAGTTTATCTCCAGCTGCACCTGCCTTGGCACATTGGCTCCTACAGGTAGGTGTAGAGTGGTAACTTGTAAACAATGGAATGCTCCAGCTCTTCATCACTCTCTTTCCCCCTCTCCCAACCCAAAGTTCTCCAAACAGACCTGTGCTCTTCTGACCTCCTGACCAGCACTCACTCTCAAACCACAGAAACCCAAAGTTGTGGCAATGTGACCCACCTGCGGCGGGCAACATCCATATGAAGTAGTGGTAACGTAAACAATGGAATGCTCCAGCTCTTCATCACTCTCTCTTTCCCCCTCTCCCAACCCAAAGTTCTCCAAACAGACCTGTGCTCTTCTGACCTCCTGACCAGCACTCACTCTCAAACCACAGAAACCCAAAGTTGTGGCAATGTGACCCACCTGCGGCGGGCAACATCCATATGAAGTACCTAGGCTTTTTGTTTCTTAGAACTACAGGCCACCCATCTGACCTCCTGGGCCTTCTCTAAACACCTGGTCCTTCAAATTCCCTCACCCTTGCCTGACCATTCCAGGCGGCTGGTTCGGGGCTTTCTTCTGAGGGACCTATTCATACACCCCCTCTTTCTCCAGGTGAACCCAGCTACTCTCAGGGACCAGCTCAAGCTCCCATGAGATTTGTTCCCCAATGCTCAGCCCCTTCAATAGGGAGGTGGCTCGCCACAGCCAGTCCTGCCCTATGACCCCATATCCCTGCCTCACTGCTGCCACAGCCACCCCTGCCAAGCAGATGGAGCTGATCACCACTTCCGACCCATGAAAGCCTCTCAGGCTGACCACTGCATCTCCAAGGCTCAGGAGGGTGCTGGTCCATCCAGGCAGGTGAACAAGATTAATTGCATGATGTTCCAGCAGGCAAAACCGTAAGTCTAGATGCTCTCCATGTTCCAGTGCCTTGTCCTGATGAGGTGCCTAAGAACTCTACAACCCACGTCAGCTTAAGGGACACAAGGGGCCCCAGAGCAGCAGGCACTGAGAGCTAGGAAAGGGCAGGTTCTGTCTTGAACAGGTTGGCAAGGAAAAGTGGTGGGGGGATAAAGGGGAAATTGGAGGGGAGAGAATAGAGGGTGTATTTGACCCAAATATGTTACATGTATTATGAATATTGAAGAAAGTAGTAAAAAGTATATGTACCCAAATAAAAAAGAAAACAGGTGGAGAATGATCCAGGAAGAGACCTGATTTAACTTCCCCACACTGACACACATGCACATAGCAACATAAATACCTACAGGCACCAAATACACATAAACACATATAACCACCACATAAAACATAAGCACATGCTCTACTTTCATACCTGAAACTTGCATGAGCAACTGAGCCTACAGCCTAACTAAAGCCTATACCCCCACCAAAATCAATACCCTCACCTTAACCATTACATGAGATGAAACCTGCATCTGAGCCAACCCTCTCACCTGACCCTGCACCCTCATATAAGCTTGTATCTTCACCTGAATGATCCTCTGAGCCCTACCCTCACCTGAGCTAGCATGCACATCTGAGTCTACACCCCCACTTGAACCATCACCTGAGCCCACACCCTAACCTGAGCCCAAACTTCATCTCAGCTCATATCCTCACATGAACCATCACCCTCACCTAAACTATCACAGAGCCTGCACCCTCACGTGAACCATCACCTGAGCACACACCCTAACCTGAGTCCATGCCTCACCTGAATCATCACCCTCACCTAAACTATCACAGAGCCTGTATCCTTACCTGAACCATCACCTGAGCACACACCCTAACCTGAGTCCATGCCTCATCTGAACCATTACCCTCTCCTGAACCCACACCCTCACTTAAACCCTCACCTTCATCTTAGCCCTCCCCTCATCTAAGCCCTCCTCTCACCTGAGCCCTCCCCTCACCTGAGCCCTCCCATCATCTGAGCCTGTACCTTTATCTCAGTCCACACCATCCAATTAGTCTGAACCCTTACCTGAGCCCTGGAAGCAGCTTTGTCACCCTCAGTCTAACCACATCAACTTTCTCCTGTCACGGTGGCCTGGAGTGTCCCTCATAAGTTGGTCACAGCTCCCTGTTGCACAGCACCCATAAGTTCACAGAGCTCCTCACCCCATCCTCCTACAGGCAGCTCAATGGTCACCATATAAAGGAGTCAGTAAAGGCCTATAGGAAGCAGAAAGGACCCAGAGTGGCCCAGTCATTCCCAGATTTCTGACTCAACTGATGAACTCCTCTCTCCAGCTAGTCCCCCTTCAATCTATGAGGTACAGCTCTGCACCCAGTATCACTGGGGCCACAGCCAGAGAAGCAGTGATGGGAGCAGGATGTAAGAGCAATTGTCTCTTTAAAGCTTGACCAGGCCAAGTCATTTAATGACTAAATGAGGGGGGACTGGTTGCCCACCTTCCTCCGATGGGATGGCACAATAAAGAAGGTCTCGATGTTGTGAGTTTTCAGGAAGCTGTTTCTCTCATGTCCGTGACCTGGCTCGACCTCGTAGTCACCATTCAAACATGCAAGTGTCGTCTTTGTGATGTGAACCTTCCTATGAGAGAAGGAGGCAAAGCTGTGCGTGAAAGCTCAAACACGGCTGCTCAGAGTCCTGGGTGAGGGACTCACTGCGACCACAACAGAGGCTGTCCCACCCAGGGCGAGATCCCTGAGAGTCCCTTATGTTTCCAAAGCACAGGCGAGCAGGGAAGGAAGTTGAGAAAGGTCCAGGGCAGACAGAGGCAAGCCAAGTTACAGGGCCCACACCATGGAAGGCAAAGTAGGGTTGGCTAAGGCCAAGGAGAATGAAAGGACAGGGAAAGGCCAAAGGAGAGGAAAAAACATCAGAAGGGTTCAATACAGGAGACGAGAACAGAAAAAGTAACTGAAGAAAGAAACTGAAGCAGGGGCATGGGAGTCACTTCCCAGAGCTTCACAGCCTACCCAGTGCACAGCCGTGGGTCAGGCCAACATGATGGGCAGAGAGGCAGTAGGAAACGGCATGTGGCACAGACACTCCACCAGCCTCTGCTTCTCTGGAACTCCCCAGCGTTCCAAATCACCTCTGCCAGTTTGGCTCCCCCCTTGCACAAGTTTCTGACTTCTCTGTAGGAGAAAGCCTTGAGTTCATGTACAAACTCTCCAGATGACAGTGATGGGGGTAGGTGGGCCAGACAGGAAGGAGTAAGAAAGAAACAGGATCAAGAGGCAAGGCTCTAAAGTCACAGAATTGTCCACATTTGATAAAGTGAAACATAGCAGAGCATAGCCCAGGCACCAGAACAAAGTCCCCATGCACATCTGGTCTGATTCAACACTAGCTTTTGCAGATGTGGACTAGGCCTCAGCGGAGTTCCACAGAGGGCAGAGTAGCCTGGGCTGGTACAGGCTCCTCTGAGGTCCTGATGCTGAGGGTCAAATTAGCAGCCTCCCAAGTACCTTCAGGAGCAAGGCCTGTAATGAGAACTCTAGCAAGGATACTTAGCCACTCTCCAAGACTCTGACTTACCCTGGCAGTCCAGCAGCTTCCATGACGTTGGCCAGAGTCACGTCATTGGACCACACATCGTACTGCCACTTGCGCAGGCCCAGGACTCCGCAGAGGACCCTGCCGGTGTGCAGACCCACACGCATGTTCAGGTCTACCTCGGTAGCCTCAGCCACAGATCTGTAATACAAATATAGAGCATGGAGCTGCCTAGCACCTACCTTAATGGGCTAGCACCATGTGGCCAAGGGAGTAGCAGAGCAGACTGTGGAGTTGAGATGAGACAGGAATGTAGGGGTCAGATGAGAGGCCAGCAGCACACCTCTGGACACCTGTGAGCTGAAAGTTCTCCTCAGGCAGGGCTGGTCAGCCACCTCACTGTACAAGGGGGTCTGTGAGCTGCCATCATAGGCTTCTCCTGCCTTCTCCATCCAGGGGAGTTCCCAAAGGGAAATGCGCCCAGGAAGTCAAATCCCGCAAAAGCTTGTCTCCCAGGGAAAGGATGTTGGAAGAGATGTCTGGACAAAGGCAGAACAGGTGCAGGGGAACCCAGCCATCCTGATCAACTTTGGACACACACTGCTGGTGAGTGAGCCTCTTGTCTTGGCATGTGAGCCTGGCTCTGCCAACATTAGTTCTGACAATCACCAGAATGACTTCAGCTCTATGCCAATATATCCGATGCAAGAGAATGGACCACTTGCTGTCAACTCTTTCTATTCCATTTATAGAAAACACTAAGGAATGCTCCAATAAGGACTCTGGAAAGAGCAGTCCACCCCTTGTCACTGTTAGGTGTGTGATGATGTGACAAATGGGTGCAGGCCTCACTGTACCCTCAGCCTGCTCCATGCTCTGCCCTGCAGTCACACCAAGAGGAGTCTGAAGGTCATATTTGTTAGCAATCATGTGGGATGTGTGGGCCAACTCCACCCTATGTCTGCCTCACCTTCTCCCTGATTGGCCCCACCTGGAACACCTGTCTGGCACATCCACACACCCTCTGGCCTTCGTCAGACCTCACCAGGGGCTCTCCCGAGTTGTCTTCTCAACAGAACAGCTGGCTGCCAGCCTCTGTGCTCTGGCCCGCAAGATGCTAGAGTCAGATGCACTTCAAGTCAGGGCCTCTAAAGTCCTAATGAAAGTTCAGTTTCAGTAACCTCAGAAGAATGTATAGAAGTTAAACTATTGCTAGATTTTTAAGATCTATTTTGTTTTATATATTTTGAATGAAGTTTTAAAATTTTTTGAACTCTGTTCCCAGTCGTTTGTCAATTTTCAGTAACAGTCACTGAACAAATCTAAATTTAAAAAATTGTATTTCAAGGGCCAGGTGTGGTGGCACACACCTGTAATCCCAGCACTTGGGAGGCAGAGGCAGGAGGATCTCTATGAGTTCGAGACCAGCCTGGTCTACATAGTGAGTTCCAGGCCAGCTGGGGCTACAGGGAGACCCTGTCTCTAAAAGACCAAAAACTCGAGCTCGAGGCACTCGTGTCCTTACAGTCAAATCCTTAAGACTGCAGCTCCAAGCCAGGTGTGGTGGCACACACCTGTAATCCCAGCACTTGGGAGGCAGAGGCAGGAGGATCTCTATGAGTTCGAGACCAGCCTGGTCTACATAGTGAGTTCCAGGCCAGCTGGGGCTACAGGGAGACCCTGTCTCTAAAAGACCAAAAGAAAAATTGTATTTCAAAATCCACATGAGGAAATGGAGATGATGTCACCGGTCCATAATGTTCTGGTGCACGTTTAACTTTTCTGTTTCTTCAGCTATGAAAGGCTAGACAGCTTGGAGACGCTGGGACTTGTGCTCACCCCTCTTCCCAAGTTCCTTAGGCTTTCCACACCAGTCCGTTACAGTCCCTATGGGCTGGGCTGTGGCCAGCCTCCACCCAAGGTCACAAGGTCCCACATGGCTGGCACCAGCTCCTTTGTCAACACTCTGTCAGTCTTGCCTGGCAAGTTCTGCCTCCAATATGTCAGTGCTGGCACCATCCAATCTACAGAAAACTGGAGAGTCACTCCTGAAGAAATGCCAGATCCAGCTGTTCTGGCACCCTTATTCTTGAGGCATCCAGGCTGGCTTTGCCCAAATCCAACAAAACTTCTGACTTCAGTTCTCAGGCACCAGAATGGCTACAGCCGTTCTGCTTTATTCGCCCTTTATTTCTTTCTTATTCATGCTCTCAGAGTAACTTTTTTTTTTTTTTTTTTTTTTTTTGAAGCAGGGTCTCCCTGTACCCCCCGCTGTCCTGGAACTATGTAGACCAGGCTGGCCTTGAACTCACAGAAATCCACCTGCCTCTGCCTCCCAAGTGCTGGGACTACAGGCGTGCACCACCACGCCTGGCTCAGTAACTTTTTATCTCAAGTATTTTCTATGAGGGGGTAAAAAAAAGCTAGATTCTTGAGCCCTCTCTGCAGCCCTGACCCTGACCTTTAGCGCTGGACCCCAGGGAGGCAGCAGCCCATCCCAAGGCATGGGGCCTTCCAAAATCTTTGGTGTAAATAAACCCTGGTAGATCTGAAACCCAGTCACAACTACACTGTGTCTCAAGATGAAAGGATGGATCTATGTTCTGTTCATCTGTTTTAACAAACACCTATTGAGCTCACTCACCCGGCCATTCTTCCAAGCATTGCGGTTACAGCTGTGTACACAACAGAAAGAAAGAAAAAAGGAACAATGGGCACTCGAAAGGGTGATTTGCAATCACCTAGGCAGAATTTCTAAGAAGTAGTGGCAACACAGCTGTCTACAGCAGCCTGCAGCCCCAACTCCGGCATGGTATAAGAAATGGAGCAAACTCTTTCAACCCACTATGTTCAAACTTGAGGCCTCCACTGCAGCTCCTCACTTCCCCTCCTGGACCTCAGCTTCCATAGCAAATGCAATTGTTAGCTGGAATCTACAGGCTCGTAATCTCCAGGCCTCCTAAACATGAAGAAAGATTCTTTATGGTGAGTGGAGATGTGAGTACATGCAGCATCCTCCAGCCCACAGAAAATGCCTCCTCAAACATAACCACTAATCCACTAATGAGACAAAGAAACCCCTAAGAACTGAGGCATGCTCCGTGGCTCACACACGGCCAGCTTAAAAAGCAAGTGCCCAAACATAAGGACGTCAGCTCAGGGATCATGGGGATCCGCCAGTGACTTGGCGCACAGGCTGTCCTCCCCAGCTCAGAGGAGGGTCCTAGAGGGAAAACACCTGCACTTCCTGCTGAGTTAATTCAGTGCAGCAAACAAAAGACATGCAGCTCAAGAGCAAGGCCAACTCTAGATTAAGTCTATGTAGCATTTGGAGGGTGTGTGGAATATTGATGAGGTCCCTGGTCACATCTCACTTGTGCCAGCAGGGGCAACCCCCTGAAGTGGACAGTCATGTCCCCATTCCTACACGTGGGCAGGATCAGAGGCTGCAGAGGGAATCCTGCACCAGAGGGACTCCTTCTTCTTGGGATGGCTCCCTCTGTCTGGAAGCTAGTGACTCATTCCCCCCAGCAGAAGCTGCCGAAAGCCTCCTACGCAGCCACTTCATCTGAGAGACTCTCAGTCCTCACAATTACTCAGAGACACAAGCACCATTTCTCCATTCACAGTCAAACAGATGAAGTATTCGAGGAAAATGAAGCATCACTTCAGGCTGGAAGCCAGGAATCCACAAGCTCCTCTGTTTCCTCAGGACACAGTCCTGGGCCAACTCAGAAAAACTGGAGGTTTGGGTCAGCTGTGGAAGGGGAGGGGTGCAAGCAGGAAAGGAAGGGAACACAGACTGCATGGACCCCATCTGCTTCATCAGCGAGAGAAAAGCTCCCTGTGCGCTCCACCCCAGGAGCCATTCAGAGCCAGGAGTGATTATTCTGAGGCCTGAACCCTTCAGAACCCACTGAAGTCCTTGAGAAGTCCATCAAAACAAGGCCAGTGTGGCACCAACCTCAAGCTGCAGGAGAAGCCTACCCTGCTGACTTTGCATAGCAGCTAGTAAGATGGTCTGGACACCCTCATCTGCCAGTGCACCCTTGGTCATGAAGTTGACCCTCCCAATTTACAGATGGGAAATACTGAGTCCCCAAGACAGAAGATGTGTACAAGGTTGCACAATTCTTCAGAGAGAAGACCAGCCCAGGAACCAAACTCAACTGTTTCTCCTACAGACCAAAGCCACTTGGCCCAAATAGTAAACGTATACCACTCAAAGTAATTACCGAAAATCACACCAATAAAAATTAATGTGTAGGTTTTTCTAAGTAGATAACGAATGCCTGAATGAGGCCCATGGGTCTGAGGAGCAAGTCTGGTCTGGCAATGGAAGCCGGCTGGGAAAGCCCAGGGCAGGGTCCAGAGGCCTCGGGTTCAGCTACAGCTCCCAACTCTAGGGCCCCACTGGGCTAGGGCTGACCCAGGCCCATTTTTCTAGTTTCCAATGCCTCAGCTCCCTCAGAGTCAGCCTATCTGAGTTACACGTGGCCAAGGAAGACAATAACAAAGCCCCCCACTTCTAACTAAGCATTCTGCATCTTGTCTTCCCCAAAGAGACGCCCCACTATTATGGCTGGATCTGACATGTCCTCCAGACCATGTGCTGAGGGTTTGGTCACCAGCTTGTGACACTATTGGGATGGGTACCCCCTTTAGAAGGTGAGGGCCTGGTAGAAGTGGGGGTGCTGCAGGCATGCCCTTGAAGGGGGTTATTGGGACCCTGCACCTCCTCTCTGCTTCCTTCCCAACTGCCACGAGGTAAGCAACCTGCTCCATCATGTACTCCCTGCCATGATGTTCTACCTCACCACAGAACCAAATGCAACGCAGCCAACTGACTATGACTGAAACCATGAACAAAAGTAATTGTTTCTTCCTTTAAGTGGATTTTCTCAGGTGTTTTGTCACAGTGATGGGAAACTGACAAACACAAAAGCTCTGCGGGCTTCAGGGGTCTCAATGTGGATTCACTCCAGAGCTGCCTGTGATTTCAGGCCTTGCTCAAATAACCCTCAACCTATTCGAAAGTGATCAATGACAAGAAAATAGGCATGGGTGGCCTGAGTTTAAAGGTTATAAAAGGAAAATAAATGTTTCTGTCCAGTTTCACCAGAGGAATGAACAATCTAGAAAGTAAAATAACCAGAACGTTGTTGACAAGAAAAGGATCTTGACCCCTTCAGCCTGGGAAGAAAGTGGGAGCAGTCTCTCTGTATTCTGTCTGCCTCTACACATGCAGGAGGACTGTTCTGGCTCTGACATGAATGATGGCATTCTCTGCCACCCTCCATCACTGCACCATACACCCAAATGTGCAGGAGATAGTTCCAAAGTCTTCCAATAACTAGGCTGGCCTTTGTGCCTCAGGATGTCCTCTGTCTACTCAGAATTCTCAAACCTACAGAAGACCTGTGGTCCTGAAAATGGCAGTTCTTGCCCATAGGCTCAGCTTTTTCCTGGTCACTAGAGTACACTGCCCATTGCCTTTTGAAAGAGGAAGTTAGTTCACAACCAGCAAAATCCAGCTTGCCGAAGCCTATCCAGTTCCTCCAGATACTGGAAGGGATTCCTGGAACAAAAGTGGATCTAAAAAGAAGGAAGATGCAGCTAAGGGCACAGGCATTGCTCCCACACTGGGGCGCAGCCAGCGAGGCCTCGTGTGGAACTCTGCAGACACTTGAGCACCAGCACTTGACTCATTCTCCCTTGTCCTTCTCCAAGAATCCCTGTGTTTCCAAAGTTCCCAGATGCTCCACTCCAAGGTCAAAGCACATGACTGACCTTTTGATAAAGATGTTCTATTATGTGTGTTTCTGTGTGTGAACAGGCATACATGAGGATGGTATGGCCAGCAGGGAAGGCTACCTGAGGGGCCTTCCTGGGAGATTCAGGGAAGCCATGCTCACCACACACTGGCCATCCCGGACTCTGTGCAGTCCTAAAAGGAAAACGGGCCTGTCAGGAACTCTTTGATGAGCTTAGCCACTTGGTCCTTCCAGTCAAGAGCCAGGAATTCAGGTCACACAAGGATTCTAAGTTTGTGGATACTGAGGCTGTAGGACTTTAAGAAAAAGTAGAAAGTAGTCCAAAAGGCTTAGGGAGATGCTGACCAGCCTTGGGGCTCACTTATCTCACATGGCAGGGCCAGAGATGTAGAGTTAGAGAACTTCAGCTAAAATAGAGGAGGAAAGTGAGGGGACCAGGAAGCAGAACAAGATAGGCACAGTAGCGGTGGCAGGGTAGCAGCTCAGAGCTGGATACAAATCCCAACAGGAGAGGTGATGCTTCCTGGGTAGCAACCAGAAAAAGCACTCAGTAGAAATAGCTTAGAATCCACACACATGCCAATCCCACAAATCAGAACATGGAAGGAAAAGAAGGTTGGAGCCCCGTGTATGAAATAAAGCTCCTTATCACAGAGGGTCCAAGTAGAGACAGAAGCTGACAAAGAACACAGGGGGCAGGTCTCCCTCCTACAGAGCACAAGGCCCAGGTCAGCTGGAGCACCCACCTAATTTTACCTGGATCTTTGTAGCATGACAAATGAACAAACTAGCTTCTGTCTAAACATAGACTCATTTTTCCACAAGGAGATCACACAAAACAAGACCTGGTAAGCTATATGACCTGTCTACACATGATACATGGTATGAGGTAATGCTGTACTACAGTCATGCTGTGCTTCAAAGGGTAGCACAGGCTTCCTGATGCACTGAACCAATCTTCTAGATTTACAGGGATATCCCCACTGAGCACACAGCCTCATTAACCACACAGGCTCAAACTAGCAGCACCAGGTAGATTTACTTCTGTGAGTATATATCAAATCCACAGATCACCAGCCACCAGTTCTCATCAATTGTTTCTTCGTTCTTCCTTTCATTATTCCTGCATATAAATGTATTATAATGTGTTTCATTACATTTTCATACATAGATATATAACATACTTTAATTCATTAGTTGTTTCTTAATCTAAACCCTTGCCTGAAGATAGAAAGTGCTAAAAAAATGTTTGAAGATGGTCTTTCAGGATGCTAGGCTACCCTCTTCTTGGTTTTTCTGGTTTTACAGAAGACATCTTTTCCTTGCCCCAACAACTTGCCACTGGACCCTTGCTTATAAGTGGATTCAATAACACCATGATGTCACAGAATATGCTAGCATGTGATATATATGATACCTGACGTCATATATGGCATAGTAAACTACAAAATGATGTCTGGCATAAAATGTGACATAGTGTAAGATATAATAATTGGATGGTATATGATGCCATACAAGACATAGATGAGGGCTGTGAGGATGTGACAGGACATACATAGGTAACATGGTGTAAGATATGATGTATGCTGTCATGTGTTATATGATATGCAATAGTGATTTGATGTGTCATGTGACATACATTTTTCCAGAGAACAGTAGAGAGGCATTGCTTTCTGAGTCTTCTTTGAGCCAGGAATCCCTCCCCTCCCCCTTCCCTTCCCCTTCCTCCTCCTCCTCCTCCTCCTCCTCCATTCCTCCCCGTCTCCTTCCCTTATCCATTTTCAGCAGAACACTTTCTCCAGCCTTCTGCTTTTCTCCAGTGCAGTGGCTCTTGCATTTGGCGGTTCTCAGGGGCACCAGGGGTACTTTTCCATTCTCAGTCCTAGAGCAGAGTCCAGACCAGCTGCCATGGGCTCTTGGCAGGAGCAACCACTGGAAGCCAATTCCTGCAGGGCCAGCCTTGCTTACTGTCCTGGGGCTCCTTCCTTACACTGGCTCCACAACCTTGGCTGTGGGGATGTTCTGTGTGCGCATTCTTTCACCCAGCAGCCGCTTCACATCTTCCCCACGTGACATGTCATTACCCTCCACTTGGAGGATGAAATTTCACACCAATCCCTGTGAACTCATCTCACGAAAACTACCTGACTCTCCATGCTTTGAGATGTCTGAATCTGAATTGACCTTCATCCATCAATCAGATGCCAGCTCCACGCCTTCTCTAACAAGAGTCCCTTGGACTCCATCCCATCTCTGATAAGGATGGCCAAGGCTGACCAAGGAAAGGTAGTTCAGGTCTCACAGGTGTCCTATCACTCCACAAGGTCTCACCTGCCCAGGCCTCTACCCTCTCTTCTCACAGAACACCAAAGCCAGTCACTGACTGGGAAGAACATATTCACTAGCATCTAAAAGGAACTTGGGCCCTCAGTCCTTCTCAATGCCTCATCCAGCTCAGCTGTAAAGGTTCTTTTTGCAGATCTCAGACATACCTGATAATATACAGGATATCTGTGGGCAAGGAAATACATCACCAACTGTAAGGAAGGGGTCACCGAAGCATCACTTCCCAACTTGGGTGCATCACTCTGACCCAGCACCCTCCTGCCACTGCCTCAGCCTCTATAGCCCTAGACAGACCTTGTAACAATGAGGCACTTACGTGATGGTATCAATCATGTCAAGGCCCATCTCCACGCAGCAGTGAGCATGGTCGGCCTTGGGCTGGGTGAGGCCAGATACGCAGTAGTAGCAGTCTCCAAGGATCTTGATGCGGCGACAGTGGTTCTCCTTTGGGGGAAGCAAAGTATAAGATCATGGACCAGCTCAGTCACCTACCATGGTCCTGAATGACCTCAGGGCAACAGAGTCACCTCCAGTGGCCATGACCAAGCTCAAAAGGATGCTCCCATCACTGCCCCCAATACCGTTACCCATAGTTTCTTTCTATGTGGGACATCCATCTCTTCCACCCTTTCCATTTGGCCAACCCTACCTGGACCTTCAAGGTCCAGGTGTAAGACCACCTCTGTTGGAAATCTGTCCCCATTCACTGAATTCACACAGTGCCACCCCTTAACCATGGCCCAGCCCTTCTGGAAGGCATGCAATCTCTGAGGATGTTCAGACCATATTGATCCAGGTATCTTTTACAGCTCTATATTTCCCCACCCTGGAGCACACACTTCCAGAAGAAATTGACTGTCACCCAATGTCTATTCATTTCTTTATACTAAGAAATAAAGAAGAATACAAGTTGAGTGTCCCTTTTTGAACCACCTGATGCCAGAAGCGCTTTAAATTCTTTGTTTTAAAAATACTTGCATAGACTTTGCTGGCTGTACAGACCGTCTCCAAAACTCTGAAATCCAGATGTTTCAACTTCCTAAACTCCATATGATGCTCAAAGCCTCAGCTTTTGAAGCATTTCACTGTTTAGATTTTCAGGTTGAAGGAGCTCAAGCACCTCTTAGGGGAATCATTCACATAGTGTCCCCTTGACCACCCATGCAGGGGAGATGTGCAGCCCTTTGGGAATGCAGGAGACCTCCCAGGAAAGCTGGGTGAATTCCAGTAAGAATCAAGAGTCAGTGGCTCACTATCCACCTGGCACATGCTAGCAGGTCCATGTCGGCTAGCACTATCATTGTGACTGTTGTTTTTATTTCAAGGAAAACACTAAAACTCCAGTTGTAAGGTCAGAGATAGCTTCGCAAATAAAAACACTTGCCACCAAGTCTGATGGCCTGAATTCGATCCCTGGGACCCATGTGGTGGAAGGAGAGAACCAACTCCTGCAAGTTGTCCTCTGTCTGCATGTGTACCTCATGGCACTCCCTCATACACATACAAAACAAATAAATCAAATGTAATTCAAGTAGAGGGGATAATAGAACAGAGGTAGAAAATACCCAAGGTTAAATATTTAAGTGGGGATAGGGAGACTGGAGAGAGGAGAGGGTAGGGGGGTGGGTTAGACAAAATTAAAGATAGATGAAGAGCTTTATGGAAATCCAATAGTGTGTAAACTAAAACCTAAAAGTATAATACATTATTTTAAAAATCATTTGAACAGAAGTACCCTGAATAGGTAGAAAATACTGCTCCCAGAAGACATGTTATAAAATGAAAATCTCAGTGTCATACACAGGATACCTCACTATGAGGGTCCCAGAGGAATCCAAAATAATACAGGCTATTGCCATTGCTCTTGGTTACCCACAATAATTAGACCTTAATAGCCAAGGATGATGGTATATACCTTAATCCCAGAACTCAGGAGGCAGAAGCAGGAGGTTCTCTGTGAGATTGAGGCCAGCCTGGTCTACATAATGAGCTTTGAATCAGCCGGGACTACATAGTGAGACACTGTCTCAAAAACAGCAACAACAACAAAAATATTAGACCGTAAGACCCTACTGCTGAAGACACCACTTACTTTGGATACAAGACATGGAGAAATCAACCTTGAACTGACCAGGAAACTCTCCCCCTGCCAGTTAGCTTACATAGTGCCAGAAGGTAGGTTGCTGGGGGAGGGAAGGCATTCATGGGCTGGATGCTGCATGCTAAAATACTGACCTGCTGGCAAGTGTGCCCAGTGATGCAATAGTGGCACGCTGATTATGTAGATAACCAACCACTCTATGGTTAGGTTTGAGGCCTGCTCCACAGGAGAAATTTCATGCCTGATATTGAAAACCTAGTCAAAAGCCCATGACTAGGGGGATCATAGGCCCCAGGGCATGGGGGTAAGGGGAACGCTGTTGTTTTGCTAAATGGTCATGTTGTCAAACTGCATGCTAAATATTTATGTTTATACCCATAATTTTGTGCTGCTCTCAGCTCTGGTCAGAGAAGTTTCTTTTTACAGTAGGTTTTAAGTGGGTAGTAATTAATGCATAGACCACTAACTAGTCAAAGTGTGGATTACAAATGAGTGCTTAGCTGTGGATAGGCCATCTGCATCAACCCCACCTCCAAGGCTCTGGGAACTTAACAGAAAAAGGAGTAGAAAGAATATAAGATCAGCCAGATGTGAGAGAGAGCTATGAAATGCTGACTTCTGGACATGGTGTGGCTGTTCACCCATCAGTTCACAGCAGCTATGCATAAGACCCACACAAGATCAGGCCAATCAAAAGTCCAGCATGGATGAGGGAGGGGCCCCCCATGTGCCACCCTACCCCACCCCTATCAGAGGAGCTACTGGCAGTTGATGGCTATTGAAGGAGGGAGAGTCACTCTCCTTTGGGGACCTGGTTGCTAGTAGGTTACTCATGCCCCAGTGGGTGGCCCAACACATATGTGCAGCACTAATTGGACTCAGGGGCTTTTAAACTACAACTGAAAATGAGAATATGAAATTGGGAGGGAGATGGGTTGAAGGGGCACTGAAGTAGTTGGGGGGAGGTAGTGGTGGATGGATATGATCAATACATACATTTGTATGATTGTAAAAATGTAGTAAACTTTCAAAGAATAAAAAATTAGTATTTGAAAAATTCATAAAACGCCACACATCTAAAATGGATCTATTTCCTGGCCCCTTTACATCTGGAAATAATTGAAGCTGTCACAAAGAACCTTTGTGGGTGGCGGTTGTGGACATTTACCCATAAGAACCCACACTGAGACCTTTTTAAATGAATGCATTTAAATATAAAATAACATGAAAACTATGAGAGCTCCCCTACAAAACACAAGTGGGAATCATGACTCTGCTGACCACTTCTGCGTGTCTCTCTGATGCCTACTTTCAGAGAAGACAGCCACATGTTTTGATCCATGTTCACTTCACACTGCACTGTTGCCATGAATGTCCATGAAGGAGATGACCCTGCCTCACACTGGTACACTGCCAAAGGAGAAAGGACTTCACAGACCCTAAGATGCCTTCAGAGAGTTCTAAAGCTCCTTGAACTCCACTTTGAAAACACACCCACAGTTTGTAAATTTTATCCTTGAATTTCTTACCACCCAGTTAGGTTCCTGCAATTTTCTCAAACACTGTAAGTTAACAAGTGTCAGGCTAAACAGGAAGTCAGCATCACACACCTGAGTGGTGAGGGGTCCCCAGACCTGTCCATGGACAGACAGTCCCAAAGCTCAACAGAGAGCTATCTCCCACTGCTGCCCAAAGCTGCCCCAGGTCCTGTGTTGCAAGGCCTTGAGAGATGTCTGCAGTCACCACTGACAGTCTGAGAAAGGAGAGCCATTAGCCATGACCGCTGTCCACTCCTGGGCGTCCCTCAGCACAGGATGCCTCCACAGAAATGAAACATCTCCGAGAGGACTGGCAGGGGTGACATCTTTGGTGACAGTCGCTACAAGGAGTCATATGGAAATGGCATGAATAGCATGCTGAGAAGAACAGAGATGCCACAGGAATGCTGGATGTGACCATCACCTCATGGTGCCAACAAGAGGTACATGGCCAGACCCCTTTGCACAGGGACTGAGGGCAAAGTCCTCAAGTACTGAGTACCACATGTACAAGTCCACACCTCAAGGCCTTCTGGACAGATGAGGATCATATGTACTCAGGAGAAACTGGCCAGAACAGTTATCTTAGACCTGTCGCCTGGAACCTGATTTACATATACACAGGTCAGTACATGATCTCTGTTCATCCAGCATCACACAGAGCCTGGGCCCTTCCTTGCTCTTCCCTGCCCTTTCCCACCAGGCTCCCACTATACTGGCAGACACGGTTTCCAACAAATACTCATGGATGCTGTGTGCATCGCTTTGTTTTATTCTTAGCATCAAAGGTCCTGGGTTTTGTCAATTATCTTAAGGGATCAAAAAACATGTTTTTAGTTGATTTTAGTGATTTAGACTTTAGAATCATCTCTGTAAATATGGATATTCTGGGCATGGAGTCATTGCAAAAGGCCCAGAGGGGAGCATTTATGATACCTGTATGCCTCTCTGACCTGCAAAAAAGAAAGGAGTGAAAGCTCTTCAATTTAAAAACTAAGCTAATAAATGCAAAAATAATGGAAATAAAAGCTATCTCACAAACGCAACCAAAATATGAAATCTTGGTGATGCTTACAAGCTGCTACAGGATCATTAGGTTCAAAGTGGATGGGGGCCAAGTGTGGGCAAGATCAGGCTAGTAACACCTGACTCCACCATCAATCTCAACCTGCAGGGAGACAAAATGTAAATGCAGCTGGCACCCCCTGCTGGAATAAAGAAGCGAACCGAGTTGTGGTCATGCTTAGAAGGGTGTTGGTAAAAAGCAAATCAATCCAGGAACCTACTGAGTGGAGTCCCTGTAAGATCTACCAGTTTATAGAAAGTGACAAAGTGACAAGGGACTGAGGGAGCATTTGACACAAAACCACAGAGGACTTAGAATCAAAAAAAGGAGGGAAATTGCCATAAAGTAAAACAAAATAAAAAATTTTAATGCACTAACGTAACTACCAAGTGCAGTAGGTTGTATTAATCATATGAGAGAGATCAATGTGGACCACCCAAAAATATATTTGTTCCAAGGCTATTTAAAGAGACTGCAGGAGAAGATGGCACTGAAGTGCTCTGCCTCTGAAGGGGGACATCAGCACCTGCCCAGATGGCTATATAAAGATACTGTCTCTGAGGCCTTTCCATATGGGAAAGTCTTTTCATAGCAAGAAGGGACTGGGTGTCTGATACCTTGCCACATAGATGACCACAGGTGGCCTTCTGCTGGCTAAGAAAACCTTTGTTTAGGTCATTTTCTTGTTCCACAGTCCCAGTAACCTCAAGACCCTGTTTCTTTCTCTAGCTTAAAATGCAATGAAAGCATCTGGCCTATTCTTCTGAATCTCATATTTTAGTGTGGTCACCATGTTTCTGCATGTTGGTAAGTACGCGTCCTTATCCCCTGCTAACCTCCCTACTGTCACTTTATTTCATAGGCTAAAGTCATTGAAACTTCAGAGAGAAAAGAGGGAAATTTACACTTCTTTACCCATGTGCGTTAGTTGCATTTCATTGCCCTCACAGAACACTATAACCAAAAGCAATGTATAGAAACAAGTTTATTTTGGCTTATGGTACCAGGGGGAGAGTCCATAATGGTGGGTGAGGCATGGCAAGGGGAGACCCGAGCAGGAAGCTGAGAGATCACATTTCAGCCACAAACATGAAGCAGAGGGAGTGAGTGAACTGAGGCTGTAAGCTCGCAACGTCTGCCCCAGTGAAGTACTTCCTCCAGCAAGGCTCCACCTCCTAAAGTTTCCATAGCTTCCCCAAGTGTCACCAACCAGGACCAATGTTGAAGTATGTGAACCTATGGAGGATATTTCTCATCCAAAACAGCACACCATGCTTCTATTTCCTGTATTTTAGAATGCTCTGACAATCTGGAGGCCTAACGTACTTAAGAGAGATCACCCGTCCCAGAGTAGCTGACCCCAGAGTCAGAAAACAGCTCCTGAGAACTTTTCCTATGTAGACCAACTAATCCCACTCCACATCCCAAACTACTTCTCTAAGGGATCTCTCACCCACCAATCCCACAGTTGCCATTTTCCCTGCCCGTACCACAGGAGCCTGGTCACAGAAACTAGAAACCACATCCACAGTCCAGAACCCATTGGCATTATTCAAACTAGCCAATCCTAAACCTGATAAGCTGCTTAATTAACCTAACTCACCCCTTCTCCACCAGAAAACATAATAAAGGATCGGGGGCAGACTGCCCCTCCATCCTGCTTGCTGGATGAACTCTATGCTTCCCACACGGCACCAAGAGAATAGTATGCTACCTCTCATTTTGGAGACTGTGGGTAATAAACTTCCTTCCATGGCACTGGTTTCTGTATGTCTGCACTCATAAATTAAAATCCTATGGGACAATCAAGATCTATGTGTATTTCATTTGCACCCTGATTCAAACAAACCAGCTGTGAAATAGCCAAGCCCAGACTGGGTGTTGAAAACAACATGGTTGTCATCAATTTGCTTGGGCTTCATAATAGAAATCATGGTGGTTTCTGGTTGAATACCCTCAAATGGCAAAGCCGTGCACTGACCATGAAGTCAGGTAATGTCTGAGATCTGGGAGGAGGCAGAGGGCAGAGTATAAACAAGATGGCCACAATTAATGATTGCTGAAGCTACTTTACAAATGCATGAGACTCAATAGATTATCTTCTCTAGCCCAGTGCACATTTGAATGTTTCTATAATGAGATTTCAAATGTCAGGATCCCGAGGTCAGGGTCGGAATCACAACTGTTTGCTGCATCTCTGTCATCCAGAAAAATGTGAAAGCATCAGTGGTGGCTCAGTTGCCATTTTCTGAATGAACACATACCTTTAAACACATAAACCTTTGAGCCCTCACTGATGAACTAAGGAGTGAACAGCTCTCCACCTGTGCTTGGCACGCGAGTCCTCCCTGTTGGCTGTCTGCTTCTCATTCCACACTTGCCACCCATTTCCCAGTCAGCTCTGATCTCAAACCATAATTCAGCCAGGAAATGCGCCATACTCTCTAGGCGGCACTCAGGATCATACTGATACACACTGATCATACTCTGCCAAGCATCTTACTCAGCAAATTACTTGTTTTGCACAGTTACTTGTAAAAGATTCAAAGTCCCTCCCTGAGTGGTAAGTACCAGGACTTGGTCCTCTTTACTCTGTCTCTACCCCAGCACAGTCTGTGCTCTAGCACATGTGCCATGCAAGTTTGCTCTAACACCACAGGAGTAAATACAACCAACAACACTTTTCCTTCAGCCCCACAATGTGCACTCAAGTTCCGAGTGGCTCCTACTGGAGCAAGAAGGAATATGAAGCTCCTCCTGTTGTCCATTTCACATTTCACAGACATGGAAACTGAGGAATGGCAAGGGAGGGTGATGTGGCTGACTCCCTAGGGCTGCCCCGTGAGTCCTGTCTCTGAATCAAGGCCACCAAAAGGTTCCATGAAGGCAAAAGCCAGCAGGTTGCAAGTAAGCAGACTCCTGATGTGCCCAGAGCCTGACAGAGATGGTTCTGGCTACCGGTCCAGCTTCCAAGAGTCCTTTAGGAAATATCCACAGTTAACACAAAATAAATGGAAAACAGTAACTTCAATAATACAGACCATAGTAACACCATCATGTATCAACTAAACATTAAACAAGGTGATCACGCTGCATCCTACAGCTGAGTGTTTGCCTCCAGCCTATAAGATCACTCAACTCCATACAAGCATCGTATTTTCCTCTAAAGCAAAGATGAATGCAAGTAAGCCTAACTCAAAGTCTGGTATCCACTAAAACTTTCACCTCTGGAACAAAATTCCTCAAAGAATGACTTAGAGGGAGGAAATATTTATTTTGACTCACTGAGTCAGAGGTTTCAGTCCATGGTTGACCGACCAACTGTTGCTTCTGGTGAGGTAGGGCATCATGGTGGGGAGGGAAGGGTGGGACAATGTTGGTAACCTACGGCGTCAGGAAGCAGGAAAAGAGACAAACAGGGATCCAGGACAAGATACAGTCCCCAAGGGCAGGCCCCAGTGGCCTACTTCTTCCATATAAGCCCTACTTCTTGAAGTTTCTAGAAACCCCCCAAATAGCACCACCAGCTAGGAGCCAAGCCTTCACTGCATGAGTCTTTTTGAAGACTGTCTCATATTCAAACAATAAGGACATTCATTATTGTACAAATACTTTAGTGTAAACCTTGTGGCTCAGAAAGTCTCCAAGTGTGCCCATGTTTGGGGACAACACTGATTTCAAGAGGCCATCAGCCCGCCCTGCCCATACCACATCACTTCTCAGGCCTGGGCACAAAAAGAGACCCGTAGATCAATGGAACATCATTGAAGCTCCAAACATGAGTACGTGCAATTTCAGCCACCTGGTATTTGACAAAGGGGCCAAGAACACTCACTGGAGGAAAGACCGCATCTTCAGCAAATGGTGCTGGCAAACTGGATCTCCACCTGTAGAAATCCGAAACTAGATCCATATCTTTCACCCTGCACAAAAGTCAGCTCCAAATGGATCAAAGACCTCAATGTGAAGACTGAAACTCTGAAACTGTTAGAAGAAAACATTGGCAATAACCTACAAAATATAGGTGTAGGAAAGGATTTTCTAAATCGGACATCAATTGTTCAGGAATTAAGGTCAAGAATCAACAAGTGGGACCTCATTAAATTAAAAGGCTTCTGTACGTCAAAAGAAACAACCAAGGAAGTGAAGAGAAAACCCACAGAGTGAGAGAAAATCTTCAGCAGTGACACATCTGACAGAGGTTTAACATCCAGAATATATAAAGAACTCAAAAAACAAAGAATCAAGAAAGCAAGCGACCCAATTAAAAGATGGGATAAGGGTCTAAACAGAGACTTCTCAAAAGAAGAAAGAAAAATAAAGATAGCTAAGAAACATCTTTAAAAGTGTTCAACATCGTTAGTAATTAGGGAAGTGCAAATTAAAACCACGAAAGCGAGAGACTCTAGACAGGCTGACTAGACCTCAGCAGATGAACTTGCGCTGAGAGATGTCTGGGGACACTAACTTGACAAAATAGACCTTAAGACAAATGACAGAATGTATGAATTCTAGTGGGGTGGCTATGGGAGGGAGCCAGTGGGGAAGGGGGTATAAAGATAATTAAGATTGACTGGGATGTTAGGTATGAAATACACAAATATTCAATAAAAGAAAGAAAGAAAGCTGATGTTGTGCTGGGCATGGCGGCCACCTCGTTAATCCCAGCACTCAGGGGACAGAAGTAGGCAGATCTCTGTGAGATCAAGGCCAGCCTGGTCTACACAGTGAGCTCCAGGCTAGCTAGGGCTACAGGGAGACAGCAATAAGAACAACAAAAGTCAAAAGAAAACTGACATCCAAGGAGAGTCCTGGTCTCTGCATGGTGAGTGTGGGGTAAGAACAGGCACCCAGGACATTTGTTTCTCCATCGTGTCAAAGGGTAGGACGAGTTTCTCAAAGATAACACAAAAACCAATGCAAACCTAACAGGTATTCGGTAACTGAGGGAAAGGGAAAAATGCTGCTCTCATCTGTGACTGTCAGCTGCGGCTAAGGGGGCAAATAAATCATCAGCTACCACCGGCATAAAGACAAACACACCCTGTATTTGCTTAGCTCCCCGCAGACCTTCAGACAGAGAAGGCATTTGGGCTGCAGGTGTGGGTGATTTTCCAAGCCTGCACCTCGAAGCAGCCACCCTGCATCTCAGTGCTAGGGACTCAGGGCCAAGACAGCCTCATGTGAGAGGGTCATGGGCTTCTCCAAAGGTCTCAAACAGAGCAGAGAAAAACAGGCGCCTAAATCACAGCACCCAAGGGGAGCAAAAGGGGAAAAGGAACTGCTGCTGAAGAAGAGGGGTCATTTCGATTTGAGCTTCCCAGCAGCTGCTTCAACCACAGGGGAAATGATCACAACTGAACCTGTAGGAGGGAAATTATGATTAATAAACTATATTGAATAGGAATAGCAGGTTACACACTGCAGAAGAAAATAGTGTTCAAAATGAAACATATAAAAAAGAATCCTGCATCTGTCACATCCTTGGACAAATGTAATTTCTTACCATATTCTAAATATGGATCCTTATTTACAGACAAGTATGCCTGTCGCCACTCATCAAAGTAGCTTCTTTTTGTAACAGATGGAATCTATTATAGAATTCTATAACTGGTCACACATAGAAAATAAGTGTCTGTGAGATGCCCAGCCCTAAGTGCACATCTACAGTGGAACCTGTACAACTAAGGCTAGTAGAACATAGTGGAACAGGGGGTAGAAAGAATACTAATTCGTCTCTTAACTCTCACCAGCTAAGCTTCCTCATGCAACAGAGGGCAGAATAAGAGAATAAGAGGCTGCAGAGCACATGTCCCTGGATAGGACTCATATTAAATCTCACCTCACCCAGAACTCTAGGACCATTGTGAAAGAGGGGCAGAAAGCTTGTAAGAGCTAAGGGTGGTGGATGACCACAAGGAAGTAGAGTTTCCAGGCTTCTAAAGACTTGCTCATATGACCTTACAGCAATGGTGACAGTGTGAACAAGACCCATGAAAACTCAATCAGAAGCCCTGCATAGAACTGGGGAAATGGGCAGGAGGCCCCGACCTTAGCCAAAGAACTAGTGGCAGCTGATCACTGCTGGGTGATGGAGAGTCGATCTTCTTTAAGGTAGGGACGCTAGATAGGCTGAACAGACTCCAGTGGATGAACTCATACCAAGGGACATCTGGATACACAAACTTGCCTCGATAGGCCTTAATATGTACGACAGAATGCGTGAAATCCAGTGGGGGCCGGGGAGAGAGGGGTACAGGCTATTACGAAGTAACAACTCTACTTAACCTCTAAAGCAGTGATAAAAACAGGTAAAACAAAGGCGGCGAAACAGAATCATAAACATATTCAATAAATCTACAAGCAGGCAGGAAAGAAAAAAAGGGAACAAAGTATGAAGGGTACAAAGCAAAAAACAAGCAGCAAGGAGGCAGCTTCAAGCTCAGACACAGCCATAGCGCAGCCTCACATCCAGCTAAAGTAAGACTGTCACGCTGGATCCAAAAAGAAAAGCGGAAACAAACGAGAAACAAACCTCAGACATATAGGCTAAAACTGGATGTGTGGGAGAAGGCATACTTTCTGACACTTGTCAAAAGAACGTTAGGATGGTGATATTAATGGGCAAATGAGAATCCAGGACAAAGGTTATTTCCAGGGTAAAGGAGGTCGGTTCTTAATAATAAAGGAGTGAACTAAGCAACTGGAAATAATTCTATTATTGAATCAAAAAATCTAATCACAAATGTTAAGCAGAAATGAAGGAAACGTGAAGGAAGGTGAACCCTGCAGTTACTCCGGAGGTTTCGACATGCTGCTCACAACAGAGAGAACTCATAGCCAAGAGGGCAGTGCTGATGGAGAAGATAAAACATGAACCATTCCATCAGCCTTCTGGCCTCATGTTCTTGTAGAACAACCTGCTGACAAGAAGATTGTACAAGAGCAGAGCACACATTATGCTGAACTGTGCACAGGCCATTTGCCAAAAAAAGGCCATATTCTGGACCAAACATTAAAGAGAATTCAATCATAAAAAAAAAATGTGTTCTCTGACCACAAGTGTATTAAAGCGGAACTCAAAATAAGGAAGACTGGGCTGTAGGTTTAGTCAGTGTTAGAGAACTTCCCACCACGTGTGCAGCCTTGGGCTCAATTCCTACCTGGCACTACAAAAAATAAAAATAAAAATAGAAAGACTAGCCGCTGGAGAGATGGCTCAGTGGTCAAGAGCACTCGCTACTCTTGCAGACGACCCAAGTTCAATTCCCAGCACTCACATAGTGGCTAATAACTGCCCATAACTCCAGTTCCAGGGGACTGAACACCCTCTTCTGGCCTCTGCAGGCAGTGTATGAACCTGATAAACTTATACACATACAGGCAAAACACTCGTACACATAAAATTAAAGATGAAACAAAATAAAATAGACTCCAGGAAGAATCAAAAAGGAAATGAAAAATATTTTGAACTGAATAAAAGATAAATACACAGCATATCAGAATTTTTGGAATGATGCTAAAATAGCACTTCAAGGGAAGTTTATCGCATGAAAGACTATATTCAAATACCCCAAATTCTAAAATCAGTGGCTCTCAGCTTCCTTGAATATCAAATCCAACCCAAAATATGTAGAGGAAACACAACAGTTATGTGAGGAAGAAAATTAAGGAAATAAAGAAATCAATAAAACCAAAAGTATTGTTTAAGAAACTCAAAAAAACTGATAAAGCTCTAAACAGAATAATTAGGGGGCGGGGCGGGGAGAGAACAGGAGCTACCAAAGTGAGGAAGACCGTGCTGACACTGCTGCAGAAGCCCAGAAGCCGCAGCTTCTTCATCAGGAAGAATACCTGAAACTTTATTCAGTGACTTTCACAACTTGGAGTAAGGTGACAAATTCCTTGAAAGAAACACAAAACCATTAAAGTCATTTCAGAAACAGATAGCTGTCCCTTCTGACTGCGACAAGTACCTTTCCCATAAAGAAAACACCGGGCCCAGACAGGTTCATCTGTACCTTCTACCACAGATAAAAAAGAAAAAACACCAATTCGACATAAATTTCCAGAGACATAAACAAGAGGAAGGATTTGTACATTCAGTTCTGCACTCAGTATTACCCTGATATCACAGAAAAGTAGAATGAGGAAAGACACAGATGAGTCTCTTAAATAACAGACAGGAAACGTTCTAGACAAAACTCGGCAAACCAAAACCAGTAATACGTAAGATAATACACTAGGTCTCAGGAGAGTGCAGTCCAGGAATGCAAGGGTATTTTTAACATGCTAACATCAAGCAATGTCATTCCTCATGTTCGCAGATAAAAACAGGAGAACACGGCCATCTCTACAGGTGCATAATTTTTTTTTAAAAAATTGACAAAACACAAATGGCTTTTCAGATTTTTTTTTAAATCATGGAAAACTAGGAATAAGGGGAGACGTGTTCAATTTGACAAAGAGATTGCCTAGAACCTTCACCGCTAACATCATAGTTGGTGATGAAAGATAGAAGGCAAAATGCTATTCCCTGAAATGGAGAACTAGACCAGTGTGCCTGCCATGACCACTTCTATCTGACAGTGTCCCAGTCTCTAGCCAGTAAAATAAAGCAAGAAAATGCAAACAGGAGGCCACCAGGTGGAAAATGAAGAAATTAGACTGTATCTACTTGTGAACATGATCATTTATGTAAAAAATCCATTGGAAATCTACAAAGTCAACCAGACATGAGTTAATTCAGTTCCAGAACAAGAAATCAATTTTAAAACTTAAGTTTAGTAAAAAATAATTAGAAATTAAAATTTCAAAAATCAACAGGAATTACACCATCAAAGGTAGGATCCATTTAGGAATATATCTGATAAAAGATAGGAAACAAAAAATTGTTAAAGAAATGAAACATCTGAAAACTACACATTTCTGAAGGAAATTAAGTAAGTTGTAAAAATGAAGAAATAAACTATGTTCATGAATCAGAAATCTCTATATTTGTAGGGAACAAATTCTCCCCAGATTAAAAATGTAGTTTCAAAAAATCTCAATCAAAATTTTAAGAGCCTTTGTGGTAGGAACCAAAGAAATGATTCTAAAAACTTATATTGAAAAAGTTCAGGGTGTAAGGTAGCCAAAATTACTTTGAAAAAAAATCATAGTGGGAGGAGTCATAGATCTGATACAGGCTGGTAGAAAGCTATAGGACCAAGGGTTGAGTGTCAAGACAGACCCATAGAACAACAGACTAGAATAGAAAAATTTAGAAAGAGCTCCTCCCATATACATGTGGAAAAGTGAGTTTTCTAATAATTTGAAAACTCAATTTAGTGAGAAAGGACAGTCTTCTCAGCAACTGATGAGATCTTATATGCAAAAAAATAAAGTTCTGATCCATACCTCACACCATATACAAAAGTTAGCTCAGAATGT
The DNA here is from genome assembly GCF_000622305.1 of Nannospalax galili. Lineage (NCBI taxonomy): Eukaryota > Metazoa > Chordata > Mammalia > Rodentia > Spalacidae > Nannospalax > Nannospalax galili. The sequence goes on from NW_008345972.1 coordinate 2,220,945, forward strand.
ATTACAAATGCTAGACGGAAACCTATGGTATTTTAGTGAAGCAGACAGTGCTACTGTATTTATTTAGCAGCCCTACTGGACAATGCAGGGCCAGGCAGGCTTGGCTTAGGCAGCTAGCAAATGAAACAAGTGATTGAGGTTAGTTGTCCATCTCTGTTATGTACATTTCCCTGAGAACAATGTCTTTATAAAGCTATGGGAAACTCAAGCACACACACAAATTTATGAGTACTACAGTGTATGTTCATTTCACTATGAATCTGCTTGACCTCTATGGATGGTATCACTTTTTAAGTATGGACATAGGCCTCACAAAATTGAGAATAACTGTATTAATATACTCTGCTTACTTGTAATATACTCCGTGCCTTATGAAGCAAGTGTTTAAAGAAAACTATTGTTCCTCTGCTATGTTGAGGCTGATCAAGTCACAGCCAGTGAGCAGCAGAATGAGCGAACCACTGCAGACCCAATGTGGAGTCTGATTTAATCATCGTGGCAGTGAGACAGTCATTAATTGACAATTCTCTAAAACAGACCCAGCTAACAAATGGACATTTTCTGGCAGCAAACATTATCTGCTTATGAATTAAGACGTTGATGGGCTTAAAGGAAAATGAGCTAATATCTTTGGAAAGAATATCCTAATGTTTTTCACATTGAGCTCCCAACTATTTGTGCAGTTCTAACATCCGACTGCATTGTTCATGGTCCCCTCGTAAGGATGGTCAGTATTATTATTATTATTATTATTACTATTATTACTATTATTTTTCATTACATGTCAGCCCTGTGCTCAGCACTAGGCTAAATGTTTTAGACTTTGTATTATTTTATTTTCATTATTTGACTTTTTGCTACACTAATCTCTTGAAATAATCACAGCTAGTGTCATTTCTTTCAGCAAGAAGACTAAAATCCAGAGAAATGAGTTCACGGTGTGAGGTAAACTAAAGAAAATGATCCCTCATAAGATATCATGGTCAACTCCCTGGAGGTGTGAATTATTATCTTAAATAGCCAGTAAAAAGAGGAATCTCTGCAGATATAATTTAGTTAAAGATCTGAAATTGGGAAACCCTGTGGGACTGGGGGAAGGGACATGGAGAGAAGAGGAGAGAGCGGATGAGGGTGGTTAAGAGGAAGAGGCAACACGACGGCAGAGGGAATCTGGGGTGATCTGACAGGAGTCAAGGAATGTCAGTGGTCAACCAAAGGGGTAAAAGGTAAGGATAAGGTCTCTCTTTGCAGCCCCTGCAGGGAGCACAGCTCTGCCAACGCTTGATTTTGGCCAAGCAGTACTGACTTTCAGACTGCAGGCTCCAAAAGCATGAGAACAAATTCCTGTTGCTCAAGCCTCCCAGTCCTCAGTCACTGCCACCATGGCCTTGAGCAGCCAGTGCAGACAAAAACATTTCCGATACAACCCAAAAATGGCAATCCATAAAAGAGAACAGCTGACAAACAGAATTTAAAAACGCCTGCTCTCCAAATAACACCGTTAAGAGAATGAACAAAGTCTGGGAGAAAACTGCTTGCGAGGCATACATCTGATGAAGGGCTTGCATGTAGACCACATAACAAATTCTTAGGTGGGGTATGATGGCACATATCTGTGCTCTCAGCACTCAGGAGGCTGAGGCAGGGCGATCTGAGTTTGAGGCCAGCTTTGGACTACACAGGGAAGCACTAATGGGGGTAGGGGGCACGGGTTCTCAAAATTCCACAATAAGAAAATAACGAGCCCAATTTAAAAAAGAGGGTGGTCAAAAAATCTGAACAGATGCTTCAGCAAAGAAGACCGAAGGAAGGCCAATAGCAATGAAAAGATGCTCAACATGGTTAGTCACTAGAGAATAAGATCCAATGGAGTATACCACATGCCCATTTCAAAACCTGGCCTCCACAGTTGACAAGGATGTGTAGAAACTGGAACCCATACACCCTTGGTGGGGATGTAAGATGGCATAGGCACTCTAGAAAGCACCGGATTCATTTCTTGAGAAGTTAAAAAATATTCAGCGTATTTTGTGTTGACTCGCTGTAGTATTTACCCACAAAAACTGAAAGCACTCATCCGCGCAAAGACTTAAACATCAATGTTTCAGCAGCTTTATTTGGAATAACCTAGACCCAGAAATAACCGGAATACCCATCAGGCTGTGAACGGGCAGCAGGCTTTGATTCAGCCAGACAATGGGATGCTTCCAAGCAATGACAAAGAATATTTTCTTTCAAGGGCCCTTTATGATACCAGACAGCAGGAAGTCAAAAGAAGCTTTGAAGCAGCAAAGAGCTAGGTTTGCTCTTGAGAAGGATCGCTCCAGGAGGAAGCTGCTACAGGAATCTGGGAAGTGTGGGCAGCAATCAGAAGTGAATATGTCCCTACAATCTGGGCCCCTATTGTGGACAGCAGCCAAGGGCAGGTGCTTAGGAGCCATGCTCAGTGCCTGTTCATTGGAAGAATGAAGCACACCTGGCTGCCAAAATGGGCATTGTCTAAACCTTTCTTTTGCTTACACAGTCTTTCATGAAAGACACTTTGCTCAATAAATACCTTCCCCAAAGACCCCAAGACTCAGCCGACAAGGTGCCCTGCCTCCCTAGTAGGCTCTCTTTGGACCTTCCTGTCCCTCTCCAAGGCTGCCCACCCTCCACCCCAGTAGAGCCTGGCAGGACTTCCTCATGAGGACCTCCGTAGGGTCTGTGGAGACTACAGCCAGCACAGGGCCCAGGAGGGGTACATGGAGCCTGAGTCTCAGGACAGTGAAGGTGAGAGTCTCCACTGGCTGGGAGGAAGATTCCAGGGGTCAAGATAGGGGCCACAGAGGTCCCACCTCCTCCTGGGCCAGTACTCTGTACATAGACACATGCCTTCACAACCCAGTTAGTAAAATGAAGATTTCTGGGTACTGAGATTCTAATGAGTGGTTCTGGGTCAGGCCCTGGAACTCACCCTCCACATCCCCAGTGACAATACAATGGCCTCCCAATCACTTGCTCAGAAACAACAAAGAACCCCTGGACAGAAGAATGGACTAGAATAACAGGAGCCTTCCAAGAGCTGTCTTCTCTTCTGCCAGGGCTGAGCATTTGCAAAATAGGGACCTCAGGTTTGGAACACAAACCCCATTCCCACATCACCTGGAGAAGGCCAGTCAGAGGTATGCTTGCTCACCTCATCACTGACTTTCTCTCCAACCCTACAGGGTTCCAAGGAATACTCACTGCCACAGAGAAGGGAGGGGATGAGCAGGGATCCTGAGTGGCTTGTCACGATTGGAAAACAAAGCCCTAAGGAAACTCAAATGTAAGCATGCTGGCTCTCCTGGATGCTGTTCTGTTCCCAGCCCGCTCAGTGTCTCTAGATGTGGCTGCTGTAACCCATAGACCATGTATAGGCAGCCAGGGGCCCTTTGGCCTTTCTCCTATGTATGCACCCTTAAAGGTTCATGGGTCTCAGACCCCAGTCCAGAGGCCAGGGAAGCAAACATCTCAGTCTGATACTGTCTCACATGGGACGTCAGCTGTGGGTTAGGTTCCTCAGTCATAACTAGGACCTCAGAGTTGACTTGAACATGAATATGGGTTGCCCATAGAAGGCCACAATCTTGAGAGAAAACAGCCACACACGGGAAGAAGATGAACAGTTCCTGGTGGGCAGGATGCATCGCCACTCTTCAGATGGCCAACTAAGCAAACCGTCACAGAGAAGATGACCTTCAGAGCTTTGAAGAACAGTTCTCTCTTGGGAGTGGCTTTTAAACCACAGAGCCTTGAGGAAGTAGCTTCATCAAGTAAGCATCCCAGCATTCTTGGGATGAACATGGCACAGTGCCCTGGCCAGGATATTAGGAAGATTCCTGCCACAGGGTATAACTGGGCCTTTACTTCCTTCTCATGATGTTAAGTGCAACCAATTCCAAAACTTTCAGCCCATGCTCTTAAAGTTCTGCCTTGATTTTAAGAGCAGAAGACATAAGATGGACAGGGCTCATCTCCGGTAGCCTCATCCACACACTGCAGAGCCCTCTGCACTTGCATCCATCCTGTGGTGGCACCAGTGTGCTGGGTGGGACACAGCCTGTCCTCTTTCCCACCAGCTTCTGAGATCTTAATTGTACGCTCACCCACACTCTGTGACTGAGTATTTCAAATTCAAATGGACCTCACTTATAGCATGTTTCTAAAAATTGTTCTGGAAATACTCTCTTCAGCTCAGTCACATGTCCCTGGGAACAAGCTGGCACTTTACAGCAGAGGTTTGTGTTATGGGAGGTGATGCCACTTACACCACTGGAGAGCTAAGTCAGCTATGGGGACTATGTAGTTCTCGTGTCCTGTTCCTCAGAGACACCTGGAGCTCTGTCTCCACAGGACCAATGAAAGGTCATCTGAAGGTACCCTTTAGCCACAACGACACATCTGGCCTCTGCCTAGCCCTGTGGGTCCTGATGCCCAGAAACAGTGTCCTCAGGAACATGAGCAGTGGCAGCACACCTGGAGGGCTCTAGATGAGGGCTTCCATGGGTACCTCAACAATGGCACTGAAATAAATGATCAGTGGACACCATAGTCCAGGTTATCAGGGATATAATCCAACACAGAGTGCAGCAGCCTGCCCCTGGGGCCACACTGCAGCTTCTCTACCACACAGAGGCTGAAAAGCAATGGGAAGGGAACTGCATTAAGCTCCTGAAGAAGAAAGAAGTATAGGACAGAGCCCCACGGCCCATGGCTGTCCTAAGAAGCATGTCACAGGGGTTTTCCACAATTCACACTCAGAGGCTGCCCTGCGAGCTGTTTCAAACTCAGAATAATCTTAGACCCAAATGGAAAATTTTAAAGTACCTAGAATCCAGAGGAAAACGCAAATAGATGCCTACAATTTATAGTAGGCTAAGATTTTTCTAGATACACCATCAATATAACAATACTTAAAAGACTCATGAAAACTGAAAATGTCTGCCCTTTGCACAACATGGTCCCAGGCTTGGGAGAAAATGGGAGCAGCCACTGAAGACTGTTCTGGAAGGCCGGGGACACTGGGTAGGTTCCTTATCCTACAAGGAGTTCTGAGTCATTCCCAGGGAAACAGCAGGCATCCTAGAGCTGACTGAACATGGTTCCTTTTAGAGCTGGTACCGACCTCAGGACTTCCTGGAAAAGTGAATTCCATGGTGGGGGTAAGGGAGGGAACCTAGCTTCCATCCTGTAGGTAGGGGATGTTCAGGCCACATGAGTACAAAAAGGGCGTGCTAGGGTCAACTCGGACCCTCTGATCAGAAGCTTCCAAAGGGTGAGTCTCTGGTTGAGGAGGGGAAGCCAGATGGAGGTAGGCCTAGGGAAGACTACTGTCTTCATCTGTTGAGACCTCCAGACTGCAGTGCCTCCTGGGGTCTCTCCTGTACCTTGTGAATGTGCTTTCTAACTCAAATACAGAGGGCTGGAGACCCACCCTCCCTGCAGTAAACTACATACTGGTTATGCCCTTCTCTCCCACTCCCACAGCAGTACTCCTTCAGGAAGGGCCAGAAATCCTTTGCATCACAAGAGTCAAGGACTCTGCTCAGAGAGCAATGGTAGCCTGTGCAAGGACAGGTACAACCAGACCCAGGGGACAAACCTAATGGACTGCCAGAAAAGGCTGCAAAAGCCTCACAGACAGGTAGCCCTAGAGCCCAACAAAAATATCACTTTAGCCACAACTTATTTCCTTCCCCATGGAGACCCACTTTCCTCAGGGAGGAGGACCAGCCTTTCCCAGTTGGGTCCTATAGGACCCTGGCTGGAACATCCATGGGTGCCCCAGAAGATCCATTAGGAACACTGCCAACATCTTCACAGCTCAATCACAGCATCTCCACCCCCCCGACCCCCAGGTCTCCATTAGACCTTGCACAGGGCTCCCTGTCTAAAAGCCCTACCACCCACCCATCTCTCCATCTTCCTCTCCAGCTGTCTGGGGCAAGTTCAGGGTTGCTCCCAGGGTTGCTGCAGTCATACACCAAACCTGCCCCTAGTGATGGTCATCTGGCCCAACCTTACCCACTGGGGCTCCTTGCTCTGCCTCACTGCACCCTGACACCTCTGAGCTCTGGGTTGCTACAGTTGACTGGGATCTCTCCTCTCCCCTCCTTCAAAAAGAGAAGCTTCACTAATGCCTCCACTGAGAAAGGTACTAATTGTCCAAGGAGCTCCCTCCATTCCTCAGCATCCTTGTCTCACCTGGGCAAAGGCCAGGCAAAAGAGAACTTGGCTCCATCCTATATGTTCATCTACCTCCTTGAAGGGCAAAGATAGTAGGGTTTGAGACCCCAGGAAGTCTATATAGGCAGCATCCCAACAAGTCTCATGCATTGATGCCCCCACCTCTGCCTTCCCTATTCTTGGTGGTTCCCAGTCTTCCTAGGGTATGAGCAGTGTCCTGTGGAAGCCATCTTGCCTACACAGGCAAGGAGCTAGAGACAGGTTAAGAGAACATGGTCTTAGCTCTGATCTAATGGTTGTTTATCCCAAACACTTCAGGGGATGGTAGGATGTGAGTTAGTGTTCAGCAAATGTGCCCAGGCAGCATGTTGGTTTCTACAGCTTGGATCCCTGTCACGTACTATATCTCTGCTCAAAACACCAACACAGTCCAGAGGGAAAAGTGGACACATGGGGACATGACCAAGTTCCAGGAGTACAAAGGACTCGTGAGACCACAGACCAGGCTCTCCTACAGAGCTACAAGGTCTAAAGGCAAAGTATCACCCTTGGAAGTTTGGCTACTAGTTCATCTCAGCATCCAAAGTAGTATGCTCCAGGCTGAGGCATCAGCATGAGCTTGGCAAGACGCTCAGGAAGACTTAGCTGCCAGATATGACCCATCCTAAAAGATCTTTAGGAATCCCAGCAGGAAGCCTGCCAAGGGTCTGGGCAACTCCTGTTCAGAGCCACCATTTCTAGCATTAGCAGGGGTTGGGGGAAGAGGCAACAGGCCATTTCCAATCCAGAAGGGTGGTAGCCCAGTACAAGGCCAGTACCCACAGAGATGCAGCTAGGACTGCCTCAGGCAGATTGTAGTTACCAGTATGCTGTCCTCGATGCACAAGGCAGGCCAACCAGGGCTGGGCATGGTTTGCAGGACATGCTTCCCCCTGGAAGCCCTCTTGGAATGAGCCAGTGGAGCACATGAAGCATTCATGCAGGGCTCAGGCCTAAGGATAGGAATCAATGACCAGCAAGGCTCATATTGTACATACAGAGGTCTGCCTGGCAGAGAGCCACTCCAGAAGCCATTCTGACTTCACCAAACTAAAGGAAACATCGTGCTTACCGTAGCTAACTCATCGAACTTGCCAAAGAGCTCGTTGAGCAGTTTCACCAGCTCCTGAGCTGTGCACTGGGATGCCAGACCTGTGAAGCCCACGATATCTGCAAACAGGATGCTGCAAGAGAAAAGCGGTACAGGCCACCTCTTCTCAATCACTCAGGAAATCAGGACCCCAGAGTTGTACAAATTTTTCCACTATAAACCATTTTCAAATAAATCACCCCATCGACTCCCCAGTGCAGGTTGGAAGACTTCCTCCTCCTCCTTACAGGCAAGAAGCCCTAGGCTCAGAGCAGTTCAAGATACTCCTCTTGGTCATAGCTGCTGGGCTGCTCAGAGCTGGCTATTCACTATGCTGACCCCTCACACCACACACGGAGCTCCTGCTGGCTACCCAGTAGACCTGTGCCCTTCCCATGGAGTTCACATGACTGATCATTGCATTGTGGCCAGGAATAATAAGTAGAGTGGCCAGCTTTTAAAAAGTGAGTTGGGGACCTGGAGAGCTTACTCAGTGGTTAAGAGCACTGACTGCTCTTGCAGAGGACTCGAGTTTGGTTCCTAACACCCACATGGCAGCTAACAAACATCCATAATTCCAGTTCCTAGGAGATTGGGCGCCCTCTTCTGGCCTCTGTGGGCATTGCATGCACGTGGTGCACACATATGTAAGCAAAATATTCATACACATAAATAAAAATAAATAATGTTTTTAAAGAAGTAAGTTGGGGCCCTTCCTAACACACTGTTTTCTTCCCCTTCTGCTACCTGAATGCAGGTGACCATCAGGCCCCAGGAGGGATATCAGAGCCTCACTGTGAAAGGGGTAGAATCCCTGAATTACTATGTAGAGGGGCCATGACTATATGAGACCTTCCACACACTGGGTATCTATTTATTGCAGAACTTGGGTCAGCCTCAAGAACATAGTGCCTGCCCAAGTTTCCAACAGATGGAAAAAGACTCTAAAAAGATATTTCCTATTGTTTTCTACCAAACTAAAACATACTCTTTGCAGAATACGTGAGAGGTTAAAAAAAAAATCATACAGTGCTTGTCTTTAAATTTTTTTTTATCTTTTTGAGACAGGGTCTCCCTGTAGCCCCAGCTGTCCTGGAACTCAATATGTAGACCAGGCTGACCTTGATCTCACAGAGATCACCTGCCTCTGCCTCCCAAGTGCTGGGATTAAAGGTGTGTACCACCATACCTGGCTCTTTAGACATTTTTTTAGCTTTAAGCTATATCTTAAAGCATGCTAATACATGATCCCAACCATATGTTTACCTTTGCTCCAATGTTCACAGCTTTTCTCTAACTTTGGGACTTTCAAAACCTAGACCACCACCCTGAAGACCCCTTCTCAGGAGTTATAGGCACCAAATAAAAGGTAATGACAACAGAGGGTGTCACCAAAGAAGAACCAGGCTGGAAAGCACAGGAGGGAAGCAATAGTCAGACCCGGACTCCAGCAGGACTGTTCCCACTCCACCAGCTACAGCAGAGGGAGTTTCAACCCTTCCTTGTGTCCATTTCTCATCTGTGAAATGGGAATAGCTCTAATGTTTATAATCATTTACAATAATTTTAAGTGCTATCATCCATGTATTAACTTGTGGGTTACTCATCTAGGGCCAGATTCCCTAACATTATTCTAGATGCTTAGAACTTACAAGAAGAGAAGATTCCAATAAACAACCCCATCCTTAGGAGGATTCTTTCTGGCTAAGGGAAGGGACATTTGAAGCACGCCAATGCACTTCATTTAATGGTGGTGAAAACAGGCAAGGAGATGGGTCAGACTGTACTGCCATACAAGATGGGCCAGGCGAACTCTGTGGGACAGGAAGAGGGAGGGGTAGAGATACTTTGGGAACAGGGTTCTGGGTAGAGGGAAGGACAAGTGCTGTTCCTTCTGTATCCTGTAGAATACAGAATTCCTGTCTTTTTATTTCAGCCTTTGAACATGCCATCCTGCTGACTTCTGGATCTTATTCCCATAAATCAGGCATTATCTCATTCAAGATCACTTCTAGATAAAGAGCCTTTTTCTCTTGCTGCTTTCAAATTCTCTCTGCATCTCGGCTGTTGTCATTTTAACTGTATCTTAAGGTGGGTCTTTGTGTTCATCCACCTTGTAGTGCACTTAGCTTCTTGGATGAGCAGGTTAATATTGTTGTTGTTTAAGGAACATTTTTGGTCACTATTTCTTCAAATATCCTCTCTTCCTTTCTTTCCTCTCCTGGGGAATCTCACTATGCATGCACTGATAAACTTAACAGTGTCTCACAGAGTTCTGAAATTCTTACCATTTCTTCATTCTTTATTTCACTGTTCTTCAGACCGGAAACTCTTGTTGGCTCTGTCATTAAGTTCACTGATTGCTTTCCTGTCTGCTCAGGCCAGCCACTGAACCCCTCCAGTGAATTTATCTTTTTTTTAAGTTGGAAGCTCTATTTGATTTTTAAGTCTATTCTGTTGACACTGTCTGGTGAGGAAGCATTGCCATAGTTTCTTTGGATTGTATAGACACAAGTTGTTCTTCGCATGTTTAAAAACACTGACTCAAAAGGCTGCCTAAGAAGCCCAATGTTGAGGCCTCCTCAGGAACAGTTTCTGCCGAGTGCTTTTGTTGTTGTTGTCCCATGTATGAGCCATACATACTTTTTTGTGGCATAACTAATATATTTCTACTGAGAACTGAATAGCACAACGGAACAACTCTGGAAATCTTGTTCTCCCCATCCCCATCTCGGGCCCCTGGTTATGACTGTTTGACACTGCTTAGAAGTTTTCCTAAACTGATTCTGCATAGACTTGGCCTTCTGAAATTCCCACACTTCTGCCTAGACCTTTTCACAGCACCCCACGTTCATCTAGTCCCCAGTGTTCCCTTCATTCTTTTTGGTCACCTTGTTACTTGCCTCGACTGTCATCTCTGCCTCAAACATCAGTCATGTTAACCCATCACCATGGACTGTTTCCAACGAAGGTGCTGAGCAAAACCTGGACACAGGGCTGAGTGAAGACCGCTCAAGAAGGCAATGAAAGGACTTCCCAGGGAACCCTCAGTTCTTTCAAACACTGGTGATTCTGAGAGCAGAGCTTTGAAGGAGCACCAGTCCCAATCTCAGCCCTGAGAGGCCGCCAGGGGGCTGGCTCTTGTGATTATGACTTGGTTTTTCAAAACTACTGTAGAGCTAAGGGGAGGATGCACCCAGAGCAAGTTAAAAAGCAATAAATATACAAGTAAAAAAATCAAAAAATTTAAAAAATGAGTTATATTTGAGGAGGAAGCATAAAAATTTACATCATGTTAATTAGTAGAGGTGATAAACATTACCATTGAAATCTACCCGGCGATTTTATATCCATACACAGGTGCCAAGTATCCAAATGCAACCAAATATGACTAGTAATAATCAGATACATACAGATTAGAGCTGCATGTGACAACATCTAAGTGTTATTAGCAAAAACAATGAGTCTATAAGAAACAGTATATTTTAAAACGAAATGGAGATCTTTTCTAAAGGTTAAAAACTCATTCAATTTTATGTACAGAGTTTATACTGAGATCAATATTGTGTAACTGTATTAATACAACTGTGAATCTAAAAATTTTATAGCCACTTTTGAAAGAGATGCATCTTTGCTCTAGAAATTGTTATTGAGTATGTTTAAGCTGTAATGAAATGCCTCTTCTAAAAAATAAAAAATAAAATAAAATAAATGTTAAAAAAAAGACGCTGAGCTTTTGCTCTTGATATTTAGTTGTTTCAAAGAAATATTCCTGGGTCATTGCAGGAATTTGGTTAATCACCAAGTTTGATATAATTCCAGCCACTTTCGCTTTTGCTGCCATGAAATCATTACCAAAACCAATACCATGGAGTTTGGTCCCCTTTTTTTCTAGGATTTTTACACATTTCAGGTTTTAATCAATTTTAACTGATTTCACATATGGTATCAGGTAAGGGTCCAGTTTCATTAATTTGCATGTAGATATTCAGTGTGTCCAACGCTATTGAAGATAACCCCTTCCTTACCCTGTACTTTACTTCTGTACTTTCCTTACCCCTTCCTTACCCTGTACTTTTACTTCTGGGCTCTTTACTCTGCTTTATCTCTCTTTTTTTGTTGTTGATTTTATTCTATGTGTACAAGTGTACTGCCTGCATGTATGTAAGTGCACACTTGTCGTGCAATGCCGTGGAGGTCAGAAGAGGGCATCACATCCCCTGGAACTGGAGTTACAAACCATTGTTAGCCACCACGTGGTTGCCGGGAATTGAACCTGGGTCCTCTGCAAGAGCAGTCAGTGCTCTTAACTGCCGAACCATTGCTCCAGGCCCCCTGTTTCATCTTTCTGCTTTTATACCAATACCACACTGTTCCAAATCACTGTAGCTCTGCAATATGATCTGAAGTCAGAAAGTACGATGCCATTATGACCTGAAAGAGACAGTATGATTCTCTTATTAAGACTTTTCTGTGACCTTGTGTGATCTGTCCTAGACCAGGATTAACATGTACACATACTGAACACTAAAAATTCTTTCCACTACAGTTATTTGAAAACCTTTGGCTAACTTTTCTCACATTTATTTATTTATCTATTTAATGTGCATGTGGGGGGTGTGCTTATATGTTACAGTGCACATGTGAAAGTCAGAGGACAACTTGCAGGAATTGGTTCTCTCCTCCCACCATGTGGGTTCTGGGACTTGAACTCAGGCTGTCAAGCTAGGCAGCAAGCTCCTTTTGCTAAGTGAATCATCTCACCAGCCAGATTTTTACGTTTTCCGTGATCACAACTAAAACAATTTACCTTAATATATGTAATAAATATGTATTAATATATTTACTTTTATCAAGGAGATTCCATTCCTTGCACCACTGTGTTACCATTAAAGATTCATTCTGACCTTTTAGCATTTTTTCACAAGTGGTCACAAACTTCACAAACTTCCACATCTTTCAGTTATCTGACAGGGTCTTTGTCTCTCCTTTATTTCTGAAGGAGAATTTTTCCAGACATAGTATTCTTGGTCGACAGAATTTTGTAGATGTTGTTGTTCCGTTTTCAACACTGTAAATGTATCATCTACTCCCTCTGCCCTTCAGAGTTTCTGCCAAGAGCTCTACTTGCAAACCTAATGGGGATTCTGTTGTTTGTGACAAAGGACTTTTCTTTTGTTGCTTTCAAAATTCTCGCTTTGTCTTTAGCTTTTCAGAATCTCATGCTGCATCTTGACATCGATTTCTTTAGGTTTATTTTATTTGCTATCACTGTGTTTCCTGTTTCTGGATGCCTCTCTCTGTAGCCGTGTGTCCATCTGAACAGTTTTTAGAAATCAGCTCAGTGGTCCCTTTCCCCTCTCTTCTTCAGTAATTCCTATAACACGTGCTTTGGCCCAATGATCATTTCTCCTAATTCCCTTAAGCTTTCTTCATTCCTTACCATTCTTTCTTCTTTTGGACCTTCTTGCTGGCACCTTCCAGGAGCCTGTCTTCCAGTTCACTGACCTTGTTTTCTGCTGGGTCATCTGTTCAGCTCTAGGGAATTTTTAGGTTCAGTTGTTACGATCTTAGGCTTCGTAGTTTCTGCTACTCTGCGTTTCTATTTCTTTGTTGAAATTCTCATTTTTCTCGTTCTTCGCTGAGCATCTTTATGAGAGTTTTTAATCTTTTGTCAAGCAATTCATTTAAGTTCGTTTCATTAAGGCCAACCAGCATCTGGAGATGTGTCTCGTTCCTTTGTTTGGGGTACGTCTGCTGGTTCTTCATTTCCCTTGACTCTCTCCATCAGAAAAAGCGGGTACCCTGACCAGCCTTCGGAGACCAGCCTCACATAGGAGAGCAACCCCATCAGTCATCTTAGCCAAGACGCCCAGGCCTTCTACCCACTCTTCGTCTCTCCAGTAGACAGCTGTGACTTGGCTGTTCACTCTGTCCTGAGCAGGACGTACGTGGAGTAAGTTATGGCATCATCCAGTGAAAGCCCCACCTCTCTTCTCCCCAACAAAGCAGGCTGAGGTAGACTGAGTCAGACTCCTCAGAAATCCAGGACTGAATGACAGATGCTGGTTCTTTGGGCAGCCCCAGGAAAATTGGGGACTGGTCACCCTGATCAATTCTTTCCCTTTCAAGGGGGAAGCTGCAGAGCTAGTCTGCATGTTTGCTTCTTTTTTTGCTTTGTTGAGCAGGCAGCAGGCCAATGATGTCTGCTACTTCATGTCACCAGAAAGCCCTCAATTTTGATGCCCTCCCACAGTGTGCCCCTGGAGGTTCTCCTTGAATCATTCTGGTAGTTGGTTCATCCCAGCAAGTAGCTGGGTCACTGAATCATGCCGTTCCCCACTAACAAGGAACAGTAGGTGAAATAAGGAAAGTAAGGCAAATGCTAGTGTCAGCTCACCCTGCATCCAGTCCCTGCCTGCCACTCACTGACCAGGGTATCCTGGACATTTGTTTCATGTGACTGAAACTCAATTTCCCGACTTCTCCAATGCAGGTAGCAATGCCAGCTGCTCACAGGAGTGAGAAGATAGCAACAACTAAGAATCCTGCAGGGAGGTTCTGAGCCCTACTTCTGGAATCATCCAAGCTCAAATGCTGGCTCTGTGGCTGTTTTCAACAGCTGGACCGTAACCCTACACCACTTCAGCATCCTTGTGTGTGGAAAGAGGACAGCACTGGTCCCTACTGAACCTCATGACAGCAGGGGGAGTGAAAGAATTCACAGGGCAGCGTCTGTGAGCTGATTAGCCACGCTGGCTCTGCCCCAGGGATGGGTTATACCTCGATGGTTCACAAGCCTCAACTTATTTGTGTCTGGCCAGTTCTGTGCTGCCCAACACAGAGTTTTTCATGTGCTTTTGTGTCTTTAGAGGCCAAAGGCAGGGAGGCCTGACATCCAACAACCAGAAGAGTCAGCAAAGAACAGCTAAGAAGAAAGGTTGGGTGTTTTGGGTCCACCCAACACCATTTCCTACCTGTGTGACACTTAAGCTGTGACAATCCCAAATAGGTGACTCAACTCTTCTAAGTACATTAAATTATAACAAAAAGTATTCTTGAAAGAATATACAATATGCTAAGACAGATACTTTCAAACTTTCAATTGAATCTTTTCAAGCAAGCAAGCAGACTTCAGAGTGTTCACAAGCTGGTTCACATAGAGGGCTCGGTTTCCCTGCCTATGAAATGGGAACCACAGCTCCTACCTCTTAGGGCTGAGAAGATAAAGAGACTGAGGAAGAGGAACCCAACCCAGACCAGGCATCAACTAGAACAATACTCTGCCATTACTCAGAAACAGTGAATCCACAGTCCAGCTACCACTGCTCAAACCTAGTCTTGGGACAGAGTTCTGACTCCAGTCAGCACAGGAAGTGCAAATATTGAAGGAAGAAATGTGAAAAAAAACGGTGGCATGTGTCACCTAAGAAGCCACAGCCCCCTCCACGAGACGAGCTCCTCCACAGGGCAGCTGCCCACCCAAACTTCTTGACCTCCCCTCTCCCCTGAACTACTGTGATCTGCCAACGTCCCCCATCCCCCATCTTCCCCAAGTGTCTCTCTCCTCATCTCTTCCATCCACTTCCCAGCTCCTCCATTCCCTCCCTACATCATCTCCTCTGCACTGCAGCCTCCCCTCCACCCCCACCCCAGTGTACCACTGAGCTGGATCAGGGCTAGCCCTACCTCACGTTGTCATGTCTCTGGATGTAAATCTTGTGGAAAATCCTCTCAGGGGGCTTCAAGAAGTCTTCCTTCATCTCCATGGCAACATTCCGGGGCAAGAGGCTCATGAGCAGCCGCTCCTAGATAGGAGAGATAGTCCCTCATCAGACATCAAGGACTTCCCATTCCTGCTGGGGTGGGTGAGGAGCTAGCTGCTTTCAGTGACAGACCACAGAACCTGCTCAGACAAGCCAGCACATGACCAGGCCTGCAGACTCTGTCCAGACCCCAGAGGCCTGTGGGTCCACACTCAAACCTGGACTGCCACTGAGCAAGTAACTGGCTCCAGGAGCCTGGCCCAGCATAGGTGGGCCTGGCTTCCTGCACACACCACCACAACTCCAGCCCTGCACACTGCTCTTTGAATGTAGGGCACTCTGAGCTTCAGTGCAGAGTGGGTTACAGCCCAGGAAATGCCACTGTCTCCGACCAAAGCCGCCAGGACACCTCTCCTCACCCTCTACTATGCTAACAGGAGTCCTCCAGATTGGTTTATAGAAGTCTGTCTACCCAGGACATACAGACTCCTTGTTACAGATATAAGCTCAGGGACTCTCTCTCTCTCTCTCTCTCTCTCTCTCTCTCTCTCTCTCTCTCTCTGTCTCTCCCCCCTCCCCTGCTCCCTCTCCCTCTCCCTCTGCTTCTCTCTCTCTCTCTCTGTCTTCCTACGCTCCCTGATCTCTGTAGGGCAATAATTTTCTTTCTCCCACAAGAGAAAAAGAATAAATGTTTAGGTTTTTCAAGGAAAGCTGTGGCACCCTGAAGAATCCATTCCTTTCCCCTTCCCAGGCCTTGGTTTCCTGTCTGGACCAACAGTGTAGGTTGGACTCCCTTCCCTGACCTCAGCCCTGGCTGGCCCTGACCTACTGGGCACAGCCCTGTGTCTGAGAGGCCGATCTGCAGTGTAATGGCCTCTGTTTTACCTCAGGTCCCTCATGCCCTAGTCCATATTGCCTTGCAAACAAAGACAAAGATGGTGTTTAAATCACAAGAACCAGGAAGAACATCACACTGACAAGAGAGGATGAGGCTGAAGAAGAGGCTCAATTCCAGTCCTGATGGCCTGGAGGCTACTCCTTGGGTCCCTGGCTTGTCTTGTCTGGACCGGTATCCTGGTCATTTTCCCTCTGGAGACTTCAGCAGCCACATACATGCATGAGATGCATCCTTCCCTGACAGTCTCCAGCCCTTGGGGCTGAGTCTTTCCTAGTCCACAGTCCACTGTGATGTGAATGCCACATGCCTGACTGGAGTAACTGCCACCCTGCAACTTTCTCGGGTGTCCATGCTTCTGTGTCCATAGTCCATCAGAGCAACAGCCAGGAGGTTAATGGCTCCAGGAAGTGCTATCTATGTAAGGGCCCTTCCCTTCTATTCCACTCCAAGGACAGCAGTCAACGTGCATGGCTCTTCCTGTGACTGAATGACATACTGGGCACACTGAGATCTTCTGGAAAGCTACTAAATAAGCATGGAGTGAGAAAACCAGGATCAGCACTGGAGGCTGGTTAGATAAATGTAATTACCACTATACTACAGAAACTTGACTTGATTTATGGCTGAATTTGTATATCTAAAAGAGACTTCCTTGACTCCTGCCAAAGAGCCTATGGCCTAGCCATATGTCTGAGCAAAGTGGAGTGTTGTTCTGAGGACCTACCCACACCAGCCCCACCCAAGCTTCCACCACAGTTCCCATGAAGTTCAGCTCAGCTCTGGATGAAGCCAGACATGCAGGAAGGGAAGCTGTTGAAGGATGGACCACCTTGACAGGTTGGGTCACACAGGGAGAAGACACTAAAGTATCCAGGCCACACTGCTCAGGCACAGAAAGGCACCCTGCATAGGGAATAGAAGATACAGCAGGACTGATTCTCTGAAGTCATCAGATCCTTTCCCAGACTACAGGTCTCTAGGGATGCAGCCCAGGATGAGGACCTCTGAAAGGGTCAACTGCTGATCACCAGCAGTGCTGGGCTGGAAGTTCTTCGGGTGGTAGTCAATGATAGGCCAGGAATCAATAATGCAAGTACCTTGGAACGTCCAGAGAATGTCACAGTCCTGAAATTCAAAAGCACAGGCCAGGTGGGAACACAGAGACAGCTACACAAACCTAGAAGGCCACAGGAAAAGGCTGTGAGGAAGGATGCGACAAATTCTGTGCTCTTCACAATTACCTCAGAGTCATGGGGAGAATGGGCAGATGAGGCAGATGCAGGCTCAGAATGCAGCACCTATGCAGCCTAGGCAAGGCCCTGAGAAAGTCACACAGGAGTCCCCCAAGTACTGAATCCAAAATCCCAGTGAAGGTACCTCAGTGTCCTCAGGCCTAAGAGGTGAGGAAAATAGACGGCAGAAATCAGGATCCACTGCCTGGGCCTAGTCCCATAGCATAGTGGTCAGTGTGTGGCCACCCGCCAGCACCCCACCTTATCACTCTAGCACTCAGCTTGCTGCCTCTCACATCTGTCTCTCACCTTCACCTCTCAAGTGTGAAAGTGACCCAAAGTGAAATCAATCCAGAAAAATTCTGTCCCTCACTCACAAGTCGCCTCACACTTATCTTCACAGTCAGTGATCTTCATCCCCCAACAGCCCTAGAACATTCTCATCATGAGCCTACAGGGAGGCCTTAGTGCATTGCCTTGCTACTCTGAAGTTGCCATCGGGACAAGGAAACAGAGCTATAGACCAAGAGGCTGGACCAGCCAGGCAAGGGGAGAATGCCCTCCAGGGAACAGAGGAGTACCAGAGTCACAGGTGTCAGCCCAGAAGGAAGAGAGAAAAGCTGTTGGACCCTAGCATACAACCTCTAGCACAAGGCTCGGAAGCCCTTCACATGGAAGGCTGGGCTGTGGCATGGGTGCAAGAAATAGCCATGGAAGTCAGTGGCCAGCTGGCTGCCCTGACCCATACTGCACTGCAACCATCATTTTCATCAGCCTCTTGGATACCAGGGTTTTCCAGCCTCCTAAGCAGCTTAATGTGGACAAGAAGATAAGAGTTCTGACCCCCCTCCAAAAAAAACCCACAAGATAAAGTAGCTTATTCACATAATAAAAATAATGAATACCTGAAATTAGTTTTCAATCTCAAACCCAACCCTGAAGCCCCAACACGAGCATCAGGAACAGGCTATAATAGCAATAAATTTTAACCAACAAAATAAGAACAAAGGGGAAAAAAAAAAGGAACGAAAGTTATTACGAACTATGAAGGCTATGGTCAAAACCTTAACACATTTACCCTGATTATCAAAATGTGTCTATATATATTTATATTTCCCAGCAGTAGGGTTACAGAGGCAACTAATCACACCCACCTTTTCTACATGGGTTCTAGGGATCCACACTTGGGTCTTCATGCTTGAGCAGCAGGTACTTTACCCACTATGACATCGCTCCAGCCCAAAACTGAATATGTCAATGAAGATCAGGAGGACTTTGCTTTGGAGTAAATGGAAGAGTGCTTCTCCCTGCTTCTCTCACAGAGCTCCAATAAAAGTCATAGATGCTCCACATCCAACACCATACAATTGAACAGTGAAAAGAAGGCAGAGATCATGGACCAAGACATGGCTTAGAAATGAGTTCTCCAGGGTTTCTGTTTGCATCATGGATCCCAGACATAGAACTAACCGAACAATAAGGAACTCAGGAGGCCACTGGGCACAAACAAAAAGAAAGAGTGGCAAAGGATGCCTTCTCTAGCCCAAAGGCCAGAACAGAACAGCTCAAAAGATGAAACCTTTAGACAGGAAGCAGTCTACTCCAGGCCAAAGATACTGAAATGTCTATGCCCTGGTCCTGTCCATACCAGCAAAAGTCAAGCAGAGAAAGAGAAGCCAGACCTCCACTCCTCCCTTAGCACTGGGTCAGAAAAGGACAGAGGTCCTCTTTCATCTCCAGACCATAATAATGCTACAATTCCCTTCCCCTGCTAGCATGATGTCACAGAAAACCAGGCCAAACACAAGACCCAAATAAAGACACAGAGCCTCATACAGCATGCCCCAGACGTGCAGGTTCCAGTGGAATACCATCATTTATCTACCAAGAGACAGAACAAGCCTAATCAATGCTCAGTGAACAAAGACAGCTAACACATACCAACATCGAGAGGACAGAGATACTAGAATAGCTAACAATTTTTTTCCAATTAGCTAACCCCTGAGACAAAAGTGCCACTACTACACCAATAACAATAGTTTGCTAGGCCAGTCATTGTGGTTTATTTAGCTAATAAAAATTTTAAAGCAGCTATTATAAGAATTATGAAAGAGGCTAGGAAGATGAATCGGTGGGTAAAATGCTTGTTGCACAAACATAAAGGCCTGAGTTCAGCTCTCCCACACCCACACAAAAGTGAAACATATCAGTAAGCCCAGCAGGATCGGCTCAGTCAGAGACAGATCTTGACAGTGGGAGGGAGGAGGGCTCAGAGCTCTAGGTTGAATGAGAGACCATCAAAAGGTGGACCTGATTTTTTTACAGAGGCCAAAAATATATATATTGATGGAAAGACAGCATCTTCAACAAATGTTACTGGCAAAACTAGATATCCATATTGTGCTCAGTAACTTCAATTGTCAACTTGACACAGTTGGGAAGAGGGAGCCTCAGAGAACTTCTTCCATCAGGCTGGCCTGTGGTGATGACTGTGAGGTATTTTCTTGATTGTTGAGAGATATACGAGGGCCCAGCCCACTGTGAGTGATGCCATCCCTGGGCAGGTGGTCCTTGGTTATTTAAGAAAGCATACTGAGCATGGGCCAGAGGAGCAAGCCAGTAAGCATTGTTCCTCACACTCCTATCTCCAGATTCCTGTCCTGCTTAAGTTCCCACCTTGGTGTCTCTCAGAATGGACTATCACTTGGAAGAGTAAGATGAAATAAACCCTTTCCTCCTCAAGTTTGGTTAGGTCAGTGTTTTATCACAGGAATAGAAAACTAGAATATAAATTGGTACCAGAGAGTGTGATATTGCTATGAAGGACTTGACCATATTTTGAGAGGACTGTGGAAATGTTTGGTACCTTGGCCTGGAAAAGCCATTGAGTGCTTGGAGCTTAGTGAGCTGTTCTGTGGGAGCATGGAGAAATGCAGATGATGGAGGCCTGGCCTATGGAGTTTGAGAGGGAAACTAAGACTCTATCTGGGTCATTTATGTGATATATTTGTATTTAGAATTTATAAAATTTTTTTAACTTAGACAATCAGTGCTGCTCAGCTGAGGCTAAAGTTCATCTGTGAATAATAAGAGATCAGCATCACTCAGGTGAAATCTTCTAGAAAGTATTTCCTCAGGATCAGCACACAGGTGCCGTGGTCCAGAGGGGGCCAAGGATGCACATCAAACTGGCAGCAGAACTTGTAGAGTAAGAGTCTCCAACTTGGTACTGTATTTGGTGACAAAAAAAGGCTGCAAAATTGAAGGGGTCATGGACAGAAGCTGGAGCTTTTCACCCTCTATGAGGCCAGAAGAGGTCACTGTTGAAGGTACAGCCTCAGTTGCATGAAGACCCCCCAGGATTGAAGAGGTCATGGAAAAAAGCCAAGATATAAGAATGAAATGAGATTCTTATCTCTTATCCTGCACAAAACTCTACTTCAAAAGGATCAAGGACCTCAACACAGGACCTGATACTGTGAATATGACAGAGGAGAAAGTAGGGAATGCCCTTCAACTTTAAGCACAAGAAAAGACTTTCTGAAGAGGACCCCAGAAGCTCAGGCATTAAGACCAACAATTGACAAATGGGACCTTGTGAAACTAAAAAGCTTCTGTAAAGCAAAGAACACAATCATTCAAGTGAAGAGGCCGCTTACACAATGAGAAGAAAAGGTTTACCAGCTATACATCTGACAGAGAATTAGCATCTAGAATATATTAAGATTTTAAAAAACTAAACACCAAGAAAACAAACAATACAATTAAAATTGGGGTATATAACAAAAAGAGAGTTCGAAAAGAACATCTTTATCCATCAGAGAAATGCCAATTAAAACTAATTTGACATTTCATCTTACTCCAAGCACCATGGCTGAGGTTGTCATCACCATTAACAACAAGAAGTGTTGGCATGAATGTGAGGAACGCTTATTCAGAATTTGTGAGACTGAAAACTTATGCATCCACTATGGAAATCAGTATGGTTTCCTCAAAAACCTAGAAATAGATCCACCATATAACCAGCTATACCACTCCTGAGACTATACCCCAAACCTTGTATCTTATTACAGAAATGCTATTCATCCATGTTCATTGCTGCTCTATTCCCAATAGCCAGAAACTGGAAACAGTCTAGATGTCCAGCAACTGACAAATAGATAATGAATATGTTGCACATATTTAGTGATAAAAAAGGAAATGGGAGGGGGTAGAGAGATTGCTCAGCAGTTAAGAACACTGACTGCTCTTGCAGAAGAGGCGGGTTCAGTTCCCAGCATCCACATGGTGGCTAGCAACCATCCTCCATAACTCCAGTTGCAGGGGATTCAATGCCTTCTTCTGACCTCCATGGGCATTGCACAACATGGGTGCATTTACATACCTCAGGCAATACACTCGTACACATAAAATAAAAGTAATTAAAAAAAATTTTAAAGGAAATTATGAAATTTTCAGGCAAATGAATGGAACTGGGAATAATCCTTCTGTGTGAGCTAACCCAGACCATGAAAGACAAACACCACACATTTTCTCTCATATGTGGATGCCAGCTTTAAGTTTTTAGATATGTGTGTTTAAATTGAACTACCTATAGAAGTAGTAAGGGACCATATGGGCCTTCAAAGAAGAGGGGATTGAACACAGGTGTAAGAAAGAGAAAAAAGAAAGAATGGAGCAGAAGAATCAGGTGGAGAGGGGGCAGTGAAGACGAGAGAGTATGGGGAGGTTAGCTACACCAAAGACCTTGGGAAAACCCACTAGTTTAGAAGCTTCCTAAATATATATGAGAGAGGGAGAGGGAGGGAGGGAGGGAGGGAGGGGGAGAGAGAGAGAGAGAGAGAGAGAGAGAGATTAAATAGACTTATCCCATAATGGGACAACAATGCCTCTCACAGACAACATAGACTACCAGATAAAAAGACATTAATCTCTGGCCTGCACATGCACATGCACAAGCATGGGTACCAGACACACATACACACACACACATACACACACACACACAAACACACACACACACATACACACACACATACACACACACATACACACACACACATACACACACATACACACACATACACACACACACAAGGTGGGTAGATTCATGGGTGAATAGTTAAAGATGTACAGATAGGTGGATGGATCGATGGGTGGATGGGTGGGTAAGTAGATGGAAGGGTGAATGGATCAGTGAGTGGGTGGGTGACTGAATCCTTGGACCAACCAATAACACACACCCTGGAGTCTGATGTTTGTGTCCACAAGTGCTGTTCTTCTTCCATTTCCCATCAAGAGGTTGAATCCCTCCACTACACGCACACACACACACACACACACACACACACACACACGCACACACGCATACACACACACACGCACACACACACACACGCACACACACACACACGCACTGCAATGGCCTAAGGCAAGGGATTGTGGAGATTAGAAACGGTATCATATCACTTGGGGTGGAGCTAAAATAGAAAAGATTAGAGGTCAAACACCACTATTCTTTCAGCTCAAACACATACACACACACATACATACACACACACACACATACACACACACACAGACACACACATACACACACACATACACATACACACACATACACACACACATACACATACACACACATACACACACACATACACATACACACACATACACACACACATACACATACACACACATACACACACACATACACATACACACACATACACACACACATACACATACACACACATACACACACACATACACATACACACACATACACACACACATACACATACACACACATACACACACACATACACATACACACACATACACACACACATACACATACACACACATACACACACACATACACATACACACACATACACACACACATACACATACACACACATACACACACACATACACATACACACACATACACACACACATACACATACACACACATACACACACACATACACATACACACACATACACACACACATACACATACACACACATACACACACACATACACATACACACACATACACACACACATACACATACACACACATACACACACACATACACATACACACACATACACACACACATACACACACACACACACCCCTACACATATGCGTATACCAAACACATGCCAAAAAATACATATTGTAAGAATCTTTAACAAGATGTTAGCAATTTGCCTATACAAAAAAAAAAGAAATATATTCTAACCAAATGAGATTTAATCCAAGAATGCAATGTGGTTCAATACTGAAATATCAATCAATGCTATATCTCAAACAGCAACACAAAGAATAACACCTAGCAATTAATACTGATATAGAATCCACCATATTGTATATAGAAACCACATTTAATTGTGATGAAAATTTTCATAAAAAGAAGAATAAAGAACTCATAAAGACCATCCCCTCCCCCGAAACCCACAGGGGACAGCATACTGAAAGGTGGAACTTCAAGTGCTTTCACTGAAACAAGGCACAGATGATGACTCTCATCACACTATAAGGTGTAGCTAGTGCACTGAGGTAAGAAAGATCCAGAATAGAAAGTAAGAAATACAGAGCATATGGTGGTCTCCATATAAAACGCAAAGAAAAGAATGCTGTAAAACAAAACACACCTAGAACAAGTAACTGAGTTCAAAAAGTCAGAGCAGAAAACTCAACATTGAAGAGCACGCTGCGGGTCCAGCTAGCAGAGATGAGCACCTGGACACTGACACTAAACCACCACGTCATTTACAACTGCTCAAAAATGAAGTACCCAGGTCTAAACCTAATTTTAAAAGTATAGAATTTGCATGCTGACAACTGCAAGACACCGATTAAAGAATCAGAGAGTCGCTAAATAAATGGACCAGTATACTTTATTCATGGATGGAAGACTCAGCATACAAAGGACGGAAATCTCTCCAGACTGATACCACAAATTCTATAAAAATCCAAGCAATGTCTAGTAGACAAAGCCAAGCTTATTCTAGATGGAAAGGAAAAGGAGAAAAGTTGCTAACATTTGATAAAGGACAGAGGGATGGAAGGACTACAATATTGGTGAGGTAGCACTACTGGTAAAACGATAAACAGTTTGGATAATGGAATAAAGTCTAAAATCCACACACACATGTTCAGATATTTTTACAAAAGTCCAAAGGAAATTCAATAGAGCAAGGGCAATGTTTCAACAATGCAATGCTAATTCAATCAATACTACATCCCACAACAGCAAGATACAGAATAAAATAACATATAGCAAATACTGATAAAGAATACAACAAAATAAAATGTTTATTTGTTTAATTGGTTACCCATAACCAAGAAAGAAACCTTAACCTTAACCTCATGGCTTATGTAAATATTATTTAAATTATACAATGCCTATTTATCTGTTAACTAAAAGTCATAACTCTGTTAGAAAAACATGTAAGAGACAATCTTCAGGAACTAAGACTAGACTCAGGGTTCTCAGACTTGATTTTAGAGCAATAAAAAGAAAGAAAATATTGATACAGTCAACAACTCAAATGGCCCATAATAGAAAAAATGATAAATTTCATCAAAATTTGAAATGTTTGTTCAACAACAACAAAACAAAACAAAAACCTCTTAAAAGGATGAAATGACAAGGCACAGGCCTAGAGAAAATATTGTCAAGTCACATAACCAACAAAGAACTGTTGTCTAGAACATATAGATGCTCAAAGTTCATCAGTTTAAAAAACTTCAGATCAGAAAATGAGAAAGAGCAGTTATGTTGTTTCTCCATAGGGATATAAATTGTTCAACCACTTTGGAAAATAGTTTTGCCATGTCTCAATAAATATGTAAATGCCATATGCCCCAGCACCTATTTCTAGGTATTTATGCCAGAGAAATTAATACTTATGCATATGAAAACCTCTACAATGAGTTAAAGTCCCAAACTACAAGCAACCAAGATGTTCTTCCTAGAATGGTTAAACACACTGTGCTAACAGCCACACTTTGGACTACCACTTAGCAATAAAAAGGAACAAACTATTGATATAGTCAACAACCTGGATGAATCTCCAGAAAATTAAGTTGAGTAGAAAAAAAAAAAAAAAAAAGACAACAGGTTCATGGTGCCAGCTTAAGAATGACGGTGGGTAGAGGGAAGTGGGTGTGGCTCTGAGGGGCAGTGAGAGGGCTCCCTGGGCCCGTGGTTAGGTGTCTTGGCCATGGGTATTCTTGTGACACTGGACCAGTTTGGTAAGATGGAACCATTGGGGGATGGGGAAAAGGCACATAAGATCTCTGTATTATGCTCAATGACTATGTGTGAATCTACAAATAACTTTTTTTAAAGTTAAAATTAAAAAACAAAAACAGAGATTCTGAATATGGACATCATGACTTTACACAATCCTGGTGGGAACAGGATATGATCAAGCACTCTTGAAAACAGTTCAGCAGCTCCTCACAATGTTAGTTACCCCATGACCAGCAACACCACTCCTAGATATTTTCCCAAGAGAAATGAAAAGATGTGTCCACAGAAAGGTCTACACAAGTTTACATGGCAGCATTATTTATAATGTCCAAAGCCAGGAAACAACTCAACTGTTTACCAAACTGAGTGAATAAACAAATAGCCAGGCATGGTGGGAGGTGGAGGTAGGAGGATCAGGGATTCAAGGTCAGTTTCAGCTATACAGTGAGTTCCAGGCCAGCCTGAGTGTCAAAAGATCCTGCCTCAAAAAAAAAAAATTGTTTTCAATTAAATTAAATAAAAAATGGGATCCGTCCTCTGTCCCCCTCCAAATGTGGTCCATCTATATAATGGAATAGAACTTGGCCATGAAAAGGAACAAAGTACTACCTCCTGGAAACACCTTGAAATCCTCATATTAGAGGGAAGTAGTCAGTCACAAAGGCTCACATTTGACCTGGTTCCACATGTATGAAATACCCAAGATAGTTAATTCCACAGAGACAGAAAGTGGGTTAACGTGTGCCTACGTATGGCAGAGGGACAGGTGAGGGTATAATGGGAATGACTGATAATGGACAGAAGGCTGCTATGGTGAGTAAGAAAGATATTCTAAAATTGGACTGTTGTATAATTCTACACTAATCCTAATAAGAGCATTTAAAACATATTTAATGTATATGTTAAACAAGCTTCACATATAAGGTCAAGATTATATAAACATATTAAGTAAAATAACATGTAGGACTAAGATAATTCTACATAATGGAAATAATTGTGTAAATATTGAAAAAAAGCATTTAATTGTTTTGATATTTCAATTGGGCTTTATAATGTGCAAATTATCAATAAGACTGTTTTAAAAATGAAGTATCAATAACAATTGCAGTGGTTTGAGAAGCATGCTGCAAATAGACCAGCCTGTTTAAAACTCTATCCTAGGACTGAGGCTATAGCTCAGCTGACAGAGTGTTTGCCTAGTAGGCACAAACACATGGGTTTGATCCCCAGCACCATGTAAAACTGAGTGTGGTAGTGTACACCTACCTACAATCCCAGCACCCTCAAGGTATAGGCAAGAAGATCAGAAGTTCAAAGTCTTCCTCATCACAAAACAAGGTCCAACGTCTGCCTGGGATACAGGAGACCCCATCTCAATAAAAAAATTAATTAACTAATTCATTTAATTGAATTAAAAACCATCCTATATTACTTAAAAGAAAGTATTCTTTCTCTTGATAAATTTCCCCACACACTGAGAACTCGAATGTTCCATTTACCTTGTTAGGATAATAAATTGAACCTGCTATAAATAGCTGCACATTGCTGAAAGATTCTGATTTAATAGTGGCATCCAAGGAGCAACTAGGGTGCTTGAGGACCAGCCTCTACATCTCAGAAGGGAAACTGGGCTCAAGGGTGCCTTCCTGGGTGGGCTGTCGGGGCAGCAGAGGGGGCCCAGGAACTGAGGGTGGCCTTCAGATACCACTTGCCCCCATGTTACTAAGCTGTGGCAAGCAGAAACTACAGGGTTAGGCACTAGTGGAGAGTTCTAAGCTCAAAGCTCCCTCAATACTGGTGGGAAGGTAATGCTGGAGGCAGTAGCCTGATACAGAGAAATAAGGGATGTGGGCTATCCATCTAAGGACACTGCTTCTCCGCCAGTATAGGTAGGCAGTACAGCAAGGAAATCCTCCCCTCCCATGACCTCATGAGCTGGACCCGTGGCTTTTGGTCTACTACATGGCAGTGAGCCCCCTAAGCTTAGTCACCAGCCATAACACTGGTCACCCATGTGCCTGAGACCTGCCCAATATACCATACAAGTGCTACTGGGATTCACTTTTCTCCTTCTTGATCTAGTCAGTGCCTTCTTGACTCCTACAACTGGTCATTTCTGGAAGTTTCTTCATGGCCAGAACAACCAATCAGTGCCCTCTACACTGGCAGCTGTTTTCCACCTGCCCTATTAGTTGCAGTCAAGCTCATCCTTTCTCATCTTACAAAGTTAGACTTTGTAAGCCAAGATCCATCTCCCACTGTCCTTGCCTTGATTTATCTCAGGCTCACTGCCAAGGTCATCAACATACATGTGGGATCTATAAGCAAAGAGGCCTTAGGAGAACTGAACCACTGAGACCAGGTGATAAACCCACCCCGAGATCACATCTGTTTATAGCCTACCTCTTCATGAGGACCAGAGAGACTGCCTCTGCCAGGCACTGTACATGGTGATTAAAATCCATACCAAGTGAAACCAGAAGGAGGTTGGAAACACCACAAAATCATCCTTTCTCAAGTCGTGGGAGTGCTGTGAAAGGCTGGAAATCGCTAGTGGAAATGGCTTGCCTTTAGCAGAAGAGCCACAAAGGGCAAAGGAGACCTGAGCTAAGAGGAAGATCCACTGCACGTAACCCACAACCATCCTGAAGGGAGATTCACCCCAGAGCTGGTTGGTCCCGGCCTAGGGATAGATAATGAGCTACTGCCAACCCAGAGCAGGTGAAGAGCCTGCTTGGACTCTGTTCCTGGGCTGATGAGCCAGAGGGATGGACAAGAACCAGCAGGGAGGGGTTAAGCTTCAGCCCAAACTGCTTCTCCACCAACTCCATGAGAGCCCACGCTTGTTTCTTTTCTTTGTGCCTGGCCATCTGTGGGAAAAGACAGCTATGTCCACCCACCTAGGCTCATAGCCTTTCCTCATTCTTAGACACACACTTGATTTTTACTTGGTACACAATACAGTTATGTGTGTCCCTGGAAAACTTCATAGATATAATCCCAACCCCAATGTGACTATATTTAGAGATAAGGCCCCTAAGAAAGTAATTAAGTTAAAATGAAGTCACTGGTGGGTGGGGCCTACTTTAGTCTGATTGGTGTTCGTAGAAGAGATGGACACACAGACGCCAGGGCTATACACACAGATGGACAGCTACAGGAAGATACAGCTAGACGGCAACCATCCACAAGCCTGGAGAGATCCCCCAGAGCCTTGATCTTAAGACTTTGAGCCTCCAAAACTATATCAAATTTCTATTAATGGTAACCTACCATGGTACTGAGAGTCAGAGCTGACCCAGTAATAATTCTGAAGCTACCACACATACAGCTTCTGGCTGCCTTCCTCCAGATGTTCATGAGAAACATAGCATCAGTCTCATTTGAACCACAATGTTCAGGTCAGCTGCCAGTCACCAACCACCAAAGCTGATTCTAGCTAACATACTGTCCTTGGGCTCACCTTACCCTAGAGAGACTTGCCACCTTGCTGTTCAGTCTTCCTAAGTCAGAGCCTGCCTCCTTCCTGTGGCTGCTCCAGTCCACATTCTACTCCTCCAGCTCTTCCACAACCTTGGTGATATTGCAGATGCTCCCGCCAGCAGTGTTGCCCAAGTCCTTGGTAAGGACTAGCTCCTGTGCCGCTGCCATGAATCACTTCATATACTGTGCTGTAAGTGTCTAGGGCTGTTTGTCCGCTCTCTGAAAGCAAGGCAGCAGACACAGGACATGCAGCAACAGACCAGACCACTCTCTCTGGACCACAACAGACTACCCACAGAGCAGACCCAAGACTTCACCAGCATGGTGGGAGGCCCCAGCGGGATACAGAGTCCCTTCCTCACCAGGAACACCAGGGTTCTGCATCATGTGCTAGTGGCTCCCAAGCATGGGTTTTGTCATCAAGAGAACTAAGGGGAGTAGCCAGTCTAAGGACAGTACATGACCACAATCTCCAACTTCCGTGCAGATTTAAGACAAATGAGGAATACAGCAAGGTAGATATCTCTGGAGTCCACATGAGCCTCCTGCAGTTTCTGGGCTATGCTGTGCAGCCTTCTGCCCAGACAGTATTGTGTAGCAGTTTCCTCCAAGATAAAACCTTCCATCTTGGAGGGAAGCTAGTTAAGACACAGGTTGTTTCTAAGAGAAGGCAAAATTTTCCATCCTTCAGGGTAACTCCTTAAGCTCAGGAAGAAAACAACTCAAAAGCTTCAGGAAATCCCTGAAATTGGCCAGATTCATTAGGCCACTCCCTTCCCAAGCAATCTAAAGCAGGAAAGACCACTGAAAGAGTGTCCATCCAACTGAGCTACCTAGAAAATTCTAAAGACCTGCCAAACTACCTGGAAAAGACAGATCAGCCAAGCTGCCTAGAAGAGGCTCAGACCACCTGAGTGGCCTGGATAATACTCTCTCCAACCCGCTGAGCTGCCTGCAGGCTGTGCAGTGTACTTCAGGTTTCTAGCTCTCAGGAGCTGTGACCCAAGCTGGGGTGGGCTTTGGTGATGCATCTGTCTTTGAGTCATTTCTGCTCCTGTTACCCCTTACCCATATTCCTGTAAGTAACCCCCATAAAACTCATTGGTTCACCATGTTGGGATTTGGTAGTATCCTTACTTTGGTCTTTTGAATTGGTAGATGTTTATTCATGTCTCCCCTGGAAGAGAGTCACACTACACACACACACACACACACACACACACACACACACACATTTATCAGAATATATATATATATATATTTCAACTAGCACTGAGCTCTTCCTCTCAATGTTGAGACCCACCACAGAAAAACAAACAGGTGATACTGGATCCCTGTGGCTTCTGCAGGCCAAATGCTGATGCACTTGGGGATGAACAGAATGGGAGATAGATCACAGAGAAGTGTGGTGCTAGGGGTTTGAGAGCAGCATCTAGGCTGGAGTGGATGTCCCACAACAACCCCGCAGCTCAAAAAATAAATAAATAAAAGGCAACAGAAGTGATCAGCTCCCCTGCCTAGTATCTGATCGCCAACCAGAGGAGAGATGGGGCTATCTCAAGTCAAGGGGCCTCAGTTGCTCTTATAAGGTGCCCTAGTTACTGTGGAACAAACTACAAACTGCACATAGGACTCAAGTCACCCAAACCAAAGATCCTACCTGTTCCTCTCCTAGAACTCAACGTGTTAACAGCAACACCACAAGGGGACAAGTAGCCAGGAACCCCCTTCCCAGTTCACTATAGGACCAGAAGCACAAGGGCCCAGGAAAAGTTGCTAAAGAAAATCTGACAGGTAAACAGGCTTCTGGCATGTACCCCTGACCTGCCTGTCCTAGTCCTGCACCCTAGCTTGGCTCTGTGAGTTCACCAGAAAGGGTATGCTCAGCTCAAAGAACACTCTTCTGCCAGTTCAAGATCTGGCTGGAGATACAGCTTCCTACACCACATTTACGGTTCATCTGCAAAGCTCTACTTTTGAGTATGCTTGTAAACTACTGAACTAGGGGTTGGGATGCAGCTCATCAGTAAGAGCGCTTGTGGGGAATGTGAAGTTCTGAGTTCAATCCCCAGCATTATAATGTAAATAAAGGAAAATAGAACAATAAAATAATAAGCAAAAATTTCTGAGTCTGTATTTTTTTTATGTGTATGTGTATTGACTGCATGTAGGTAAGTACACCTGTGTTGTGCAATGCCTGCAGAGGTCAGAAGAGGCTGTCAGACCCCCTGGGACTGGAGTTACATGCGGGTGCTGCCATGTGGGTGCTGGGTCTTCTGCAAGAACAACCAGTGTTCTTAACTGCTGAGCCATCTCTCTAGCTCAAGTCCCTACTTTTAATTGGTGTAGAATTTTTAGGGCTTGCTTTCTAGGATCACCTTTGGAACCTACATTGTTCTAGGAATTTGCCCATTTTGCCTCTTGGAGTTTTCAAATAAGTAGGCATCAAGTGATCTCTTGCATGCCCCTACTCTCTATTTTGGGTGACTGTTTTGTCTGTAACCCACCTTTTCCAGACCTCACACCCCTCATGGGCACCTCTCTTTCTGCTCTGTCTCAGGCTTTTCTACTTCAGAATGCACTTTTGACACCTCTATTCAAAAGCAGAATGAGCCCTGGGAGCATTTAAACTCAGTCCTCTGTGAACATGCATCTCTAAGTGAGTCAAAAGAGACACAAAAAAGGTAGTGGCCTCAGCTCCCTCTGCTGAAAGATGCTGAGCTCCACCGGGCTCTGCCCCCACTACAGTACAATTCTCTCATCCTCTCAAGTTGTTTAAAATCGGAGCCTCAGGTCTCAGGTTAATTAAATTAAGTATTTACACTCTTATGCAACAGAGGTCTGGTCACTTTACAGATGACTTTTACTTTTAAAGAGATTTCACAACTCCAACAGGAGGAATAACTGTGTTCTCAGACCTTCTATTCCCTGAAGACCCTGGAGGATAGGACATCCCTTTTTGCTCTGGTCCTTGTTTGTTTAGTTGGGAGGATGAGTCACTTACCACCTTGTTTGTTTAGTTGGGAGGATGAGTCACTTACCACCATATCCAAATCCCTCCCCAAAGAATCAACCTCAGGCATATTGACCATTCTGGTGAGTCCCGCCCCCACCCTGAAACACACACCAGTAAATAGGCCTCTAAAGGTGCAGTTAGCAGTGCAGTGGAACACAGGAATCTGCCTACCCTTCCCTCCCAGTGCCTCCTGAGCTTTAGGCTGTCCCAAGAGAGCCTAAAGAAAATAGGAAGAGCTACTAGAACATTCTTCTATGTAGGGCTGAAGTTCTTCAAAGATATTACTTCTACGTCAAAGACTACATTAAAGAACATCATGAAGAAGGAGGTGGAATGTTGTAAACTGAGAGCCAAAGTTATCTTAGGCTATCTTAGGCCCTTTGGAAAAACAACCACTTATCTTTAACCTTTGTAGCTGACCTAATAGTCTCATGATGGTCAGGTAAACCTCTGGCAGGTACAGCTACACTTAGCAGCTCAGTGTAGCTGAAGCCTATAAAAGACTGTCACACTGTATCTGCTGAATTCGTTGGTTTATAAGTATTACACTATGGCCATACAAATTCGTGTAACTTCTTCCATGATGGAGCATGTCATTCCATGTTGAATTCATGTTCCTGGTCTTGGCCACACCTATGTTCCTCAGATAAAGTGATTTCTTCCTTTAAAGTAGAGTTAAGTGCACTGTGTTGATTCACAATGATGGAGGCCTTATAGCATGAGACAACGTGGGGAGTCAGGCTTCAGCAGAGGTGGGGCCAGGCCCCAGCTCAGCCCTGCTGCTTCCTCAGGACCATCAGCACTAAACACCACAGAAGGCACAGACTCTGGTGGCCGCAGTGAATAACCTTATGCCAAAGGGGTAGGGCAAAACACACAGCCACTCAGTATCAAATACCTCAATGGTCCAGGCTGGCAAATTTCAACATGATTCTACCAACCAGGATATTTTGAGGTTCTCTCCAAGGCTTAAAGCTGTCAGCACAATCAAAAGTAACGGAATCTGGACAAGAACAGCTACTGTAACAGGATCTAGGCAACTGATTTGTAAACAGAAGGAAAGGGCTGAGGCCCTGTGGTCTACACTACAGCCCTGCACAATTGTGCTGGGCAGGGCCACAAATGTCCCAAGGTTTCTATCAGTTCCATTGGGTCCCTAGGACAGCACAGGAGTGGCCAAAGGGGGTAGTCACCTGGAAGTTTGTGGTCTTAAAACAGCAGCTCTGTGCTCTGCCCTCCATAGGCTCAGATTCAGTGTGGCCACAGAAGCACAGCTCATGTGGTAGGCACAAACCTGGGTCTCTTGAGTGCAACACCTGCTCTGTGAACTGAGTCCAAACTGAAATCCCTAAGGAATGAAGAAAAGCGACCTCCAACCTCCCTAGCAGTTCTCCCCAGGATCTCACCTGGGCACTGACCCCTCCCCCATACTCATATGTCCAGACACCTCTCTCTTGCTTATGCCAGGGGTCCTTGTCTGCCTGGTGCTCTGAGGCTCCACCTGCTCAGGCCCCACCTCCTAGACCTTCTGAACATTACCTTCCACCATTTCCTGCAGATGACACTGACCCCTCCCAGAGTAAGGATTCATCCATAAGATCTCCTACTATGGTCAAGATGCAATCATGGATCCCTCCCAGTATCAGTTCCCCAACAGCCCCTCCTCGAATTGGGGTACAAAAGCTAGAAGCTCCCCAGGATCAGGCAGCATCCCCCAGTTTCCATCTCATCATCCACCCTACTACCTTAATGGCCTGTAGGGCTGAAGAAACAGCCCCAGAAGAGAAATGTGTCATGAACAGAACTGACCATCCCTCACTGGCCACTTGGGGAGGCTTCTGTATCATGTGAACACAGAGGACACTTCTGCAGAAATGCTCCCTCATCGCCAAGGGATCCCTAGGAGATGGACCCTGAGCTTAGGAGCTACAGGCACTGTTGGGCCCCTAGTGTACCCTTCTATTCACCATCCTAAAGACAGTAGGCTCTGTGCAAAAGAATAGCCAGCAAGTAGCAGGAGTCTCCAGGGTCCCAGGTCCCCCAGGCCACCCAGAAAGGGGAAATGTGAAATACTCAGAGACCAAAAGGCAGACAAAGAAACTTACTGAAGCCAAGTCCTCACGTGCTACATAAGTATCAGAAGATGGGTTCTGCTTTAAGACAAATGAAGAAACCAGACAGAAAACATGGATGACTTTCATACAAAGTACAGCTAAACTATGGGAAGAAGCCAGGAAGCATAGGCCTCTGACAGTGTGGATTCTGTTGCCAAAGAGCAGAATGGGCTTCTCACCCAATGCCCAGAATACAGAGGAGGGCAGAGCAATGGTTCACCAAGAAACATGAACCCATAGGGGTTGCGAAGAGAACTCAGTTGGTAAAGTGCTTGCCTAGCATGTTTGAGGTCCTGAGTTCCAGCCCCAGCACCATAAAAGAAAAAGGGAAATAAATAAGGAGGGCAAGATAAACAGGAGAGACTATGGTGTGACTAAAGAGGAGGGAAAGGGAAGGACAGAGATACAGAGAAACAGAGAGGCAAAAAGAGATAGAAAGGGACAAAGACAGAGACAAAGAGATCAAAATGGAGAGAGACAGTCGAGAGTGTGTGTGTCCCACAAGTAGAGAGCTAGTAACATAAAAATACAGCAAGAGAGATAGAGACAGAATGAGAGAAACAGAGGGACATGAAAAGACAGAGAAAGAGGGACAGACAGAAAGGGCAGACGAAACAAAGAGTGAAAGACAGAGAAAGAGACAGGGGCAGGAGGGAAGACCAGGACAAGGTGGGAAAGCTGATAAGAAGTATCACCAGGCACTGTGAACCACTCAGTAAAACCTAACTATCCTGGACCTGGCTCTGCTTTTCCACCCCAAAGATGGATGGGGCCTGATAATCGATCCCCAGGACAGTTGATGCTGTGGCCTGGAAAGTGCTACAGGGGTGGACTATAACGAGGTATTACTTAAAGAAATAAAGAAGCACACTCCTTAGGAAAACACTCCAGGAAATGTTGCGTTCACACCCCTAAAAATATAAGGAAATACTATTTCAAATCTAGATGAACACTTGAAGACAAAAATTTGAAAATATGGAATCTAAATAACAGCTGCAGAGACTTCTGGAGCAATGTGCAAAGAGGAGCTCAGGGTACAATATGAGTGGTTACACCTGTGCAAAATGTTAAGCCACAGCATAGAAAAGAAGAATATATAGATGCCAAAATGACAGCAGTGAAGCTACAAATGCACATGAACACAAACCCTTGAAAGTGAAGAGCACTGAGATGGGCTAACAAGACCAACGACAACCTTGCCATTTGGAAACTTTCTTCCTGAGAACCCAAATGCCACCAAGACTGGACTTCCTCCAGTCTGCCTTCCTCATCCACAGAGCTAGAAATACAGCTTTGCTCCCAGAACTGCTGCAAAACCAGATAGGTGACACACTCAAGCAGCAATGGCAGACTAGTTTACTGCACTCCCGTCACAAGAGTGAAGTGGGGAAGGCGTCCAAGATATGCCAGTGGATGAAGAGATGAAGAAAACGTGCTGTGTGTATTATTCAGCTACCCAAGAAGAACCAATCATGTCACTTGCAAAATGAATGGAACCAGAGGATACAACAAGTAAGTTAAATAAACCAGACAACCAAAAGGCTACATATTGTATGTTCTTTCTCACATGTAGGAGCAAAACTAAGTTGACATAAATGTAGACTACTGGGTACCAGAAGGTGGGCTATAAAAGAAGGTTGGGTAACAGGTACCACAACACAGTGAAACAAAAGGAGTAAGTTCTGGTGTTCCTGGCATAGCAGAGTGACTGTATTTCACAACGATCTATTACATATGTTATGAAGACTGTGAGACAAAGAAATAACCAGGAAGGAAATGCTAACTGTCCTGATTTGATCAGTGCCTCCTACACACGCATGATGAAATATCACATTACACCACATAAATTACCATATAAAATTAATACATATTAATCAAAATTAAATTAAACTATGGATACATAAAAATAAAACTACCTACAGGTGGCGTGAAAAAAGTATGAAAGAAATAATGCTAGGCAGCAAGGCAGTCAGGAGAGGCAGCAGAAGCAAGAAAGAAATGAAAACGGACCAAAACAGAGGATGCAGGAGGCACTCTGAGCAGGAGACAGGAAAGGGGAGTAAATCAGAAAGAAACAACTGGCTCGCTCAGAGATGCACACAAGCGTGGCCCACAGAGGCGTCTGCTGCTCCAGCTCTGCAGAGAATGAAGTTAGGGACACAGACTGC
The DNA here is from genome assembly GCF_000622305.1 of Nannospalax galili. Classification (NCBI taxonomy): domain Eukaryota; kingdom Metazoa; phylum Chordata; class Mammalia; order Rodentia; family Spalacidae; genus Nannospalax; species Nannospalax galili. The sequence continues at coordinate 2,257,241 of NW_008345972.1, forward strand.
CAAAGATTCACTTCTAGATCTTGTGAAGGTCATAAATCCAAGATCAACATGGGTATGGTGGTACGCAACTGTACTCCAGCATTTGAGAGGCTGAGGCGGGAGGATCAAGAGTTCAAGGACAGCTTGCACTCCACAGCAAGATCCTGTCTCAAAAAAAGAAAAGGCCACATTCAAGAACTTCTTCGAAAATACCCTGGAGCTGTCAATGCCAACAGGATGATCCTAGAAGCTAAGAAGGAGGCCTCGGAACATACATGATTCACACACGTATTTGTATATGAACATATATACTACACATTTGGACACATGTATATTTGGGTATGCACACATGCAACCACACAAACACCTATAAATAGAAATGTATACAACATATGTACACATGAAGACATTCACACAGATGCATGTGCCCATGTGCAAAGACAAACACAAATGTATACATGTCCACATACGTATTTCCACAGGTATGCATGCAACTGTTCACACAAACACATACTGCCCCCACATGCCCATCCACATATTCATAAACACACACACATGAACTAAACACACATATGTGCTCTATTCCTCAATGAGATCCAATTTTTACTGTAAACACTAGATTTCGTTACAGTGTCTAGAGATGAGAAGACTTTTTCTAAATTTATGGCGGATATAATAAAATCTTCTATTTACAAAACGAGTAGAATGAGTTGAAAATGGATAGTCTGTCTTGTAGCCTGGACAACCACTGTGAGACTCTAGCAACAGGTGCACAAGGGTCTGCGAACCCTAAGCTAGGAGAAGCTCCTGGATTCTCCTGGTGAAGGCACAAGTTGGATGCCTGAGGCCAGCGGATCAGGGCCAGCTGCACATTCATGTTCAGGTAAAGTGTGCCCAGGACCTATCTCATCCTCCCAATCCTGAGAAAACCTAGGTGCATCAGGAAGACAAGAAGCCTACGTACAACTCTCCCTGGTCATCCATGACTTAGGGGTAGATCAACCCCTGCAGGGCAGCACGACCCAGATAATCTGTCCACCGGATTCCTCTCTCTTCCTCAGATACCATCATGAAACTGGGTATTGCAGCCTCTGCCGCTGAAGGATAGACTGAGGCTCAAGGGGAACAGAGGTGGGCACTCCACAATTACAGCTGCCCCTCATTAACTGACCCACATGACTGAAGCCAGCACAGATGAGAGAGAGGCAGAGATGACCAAAGGGCCACCTTGCTCTAAACATACTGACCTGCTTCTCGTTCTCATCCTCCAGCCGCAGCCGGTCCTCAATGCAGCTTCGAGCCTGCAAGAAGGCCTTCCTCTGTGAGCGCTCAGTCAGGATCCGCACGAAGACACCATACATGTTCACACCCACAAAGAGCAGGGCATTGGCACCAAGCTGTAGGGAGAGAACAGGTACAGTGTGTAGGGCCTGGACTAGCCAGATGCAGGTGGACATGGGCCACCATAGGAGCACACAGAGCCTCCCCCAACACCCCTGCAGCCAGCCCCCAAAATCATAGCCACCCAGGAGCTCTGCAAGCACTGTCCAGTCCCACAGTAAAGCAGAACAGGGGCCACGTGGGGCGCAAGCACCTTTGTCTGCCCAGGCAGATGGCAAGGCCATAGCAAGTCATGGAAATGAGCTACAGCTACATCTAGTGTTTTGGGCTAAATTTCACACCCTCCCCAATTTTTATGTTAAAACCTTAACCCCCTGGGACCTCAGAATGAGACTATATTTAGAGACAGGGCCTTTAAACAAGTAATTAAGGCAAAATGATTAGAGTGAGCTCTAATCCAACCTAACTAATAAGAAGAGATTAGGACTCAGACACACAGAGGAAGGACCATGTGAGGCCTCAGGAGAAAATGGCATCACTAAGGCCAGGAGAGGCCCCAGGAAGAGCCATCCCTGCCCACGCCTTGATCTTGGGCCCCTATCCTCCAGCACTGTGAGACAGTACATTTCTGTTATGAAACCCCCTCCCTCTATGGCACTCTGGTAAGGCAGCCCCAGCAAAACAATGCCCATAAGAATATGAAATGGCTGTTCTCAAAGCTACATGGAACACTCTAGAAAGATTCAGAGGAGATGAGTTGACAAATCAAACTTGGATCATTGATTTGGGCACAAAGTAAATTCCAGCACAAAGTAAACTCCAGCAAGAAGAGGTCTTTCCCTGCAACCCAACTCCCCCTAGAGGCTGAGGAGGGGTTTGCAGTGAACTCCAATACTCAGGCCTGCTTTGGTACCAGAAGGGCACTCACTGCCTGCTTTGGTTAGAACAGGATCGATCCCAGGAATGCATAGCATTTATGACCAGCTCCCTGAGCCGGCTCCAGTCAAAGCCCACCACCACCAGACAGAGTGCAACCTGGCAAAGGCCAAGAGGACTCCTGCTCTGTCACACCATCTAGCATGCAGCTAGAGACTCAGCTCGGACCCCAGACACCAACCCTGACTGTTACCCCAGCAGGTCTCTACCCCTGGTCTGTCCTATTGCCTCACAGGCCACAGGACTAGAGCTGGAGAGAGGCATTTGCCACAAGACACAGAGGAGCATGGCTGTCCCAAGACAGGAATGTCCACCTCTGCCCAATATCAGTTACTTTCACTGTGGGAAATACAGGTCTGTCAGCTGCCAATGTAAAGAATTTCTATCTGATTAAGCACAGCATTTCCACCTCTGGCTCCAAATGTCACTGTTCCTCCAAGATTAGCCTCAAAGAGCCCAGACATGACTATGGCACAGTGTATAAACAGAGAACATGGGCAATCTAAACACAAAGATAGGCAGAGCAGGTGTCTACTGACAGCTGCTGAGAGACTGGGAAGATGCGCTGACCAGGCAGAGCTATGTGAACAGGAGTACGCCTGAGACAGCCTTGGTAGGAGCACCGCCAGTACCTGGCACTCCTGAACTCTGATCTGGGGACAGTAGGAGAACCAGGCTGGGATGGGTGCACGAGGGACATATCTGGGTAGCAGAGAAGACTCCAGATACCTTCAAGTTTGAGGTGTGTGAGATGAACTTTTTAAAGTAAAATGAGGACCAGAGCTGAGGACTTCCTTAACAAATAAGGCCATCTAGACCTCACAACTGACCTTAACTTGATGTTCAAACACAGACTGTTTCTTGCACATGCCTTTACTAAGTGAAAATAGCACACAAGCTCAAGCAGTTGAAGTAGTCAATAAATTTAGAGCTGTAAGGAGCCTTCCAGTGGGTTAGATCAAATAAGGCAACACTATAATATTGTAACTAGATAATATTTTATTATTTTGCTTCAGCAATCACCCTATAATTACTTCTGCCCCAGGCTTTGTTATCAGAACATTAAATCTCTTATGGTTTGGTATCTCCAAGTTCATGAATTCCATCTGTCATAAATTAATTCTAAAATCTGACATCTCAAAATCATGTCCAATGAGAGGCTGAAAATATAAACCAGCAGTAGCCTCATATACTCGAAAAGCACATTAGAGATAGCCATTCTCAAAGAAGTGACCAGGAGAGATGATGGAGAACATGAATCTGCAGGGTCCCAGCAGTGGCCATCCTCTGCCTGGAACCTCCAAGGGGAGCTGTCCTGGGCACAATACAGCCCTCCACAGGCAAGCACCTGACCAAGTGTACCTGACTTAATGCCTTGAAGACAAGATGACATTAGCTACCATGCAGGGGCAAGTTTACAGCTTGAATCAGGAATGTCTCCCATAGGCTCATGTTTTAAGTAGTTGGTTCCCCAGCTTGTGACACCATGTTGAAGGTTATGGAGATTTTGTGGTGGGAAGGCCCAGCTGATGGAAGTAGGCCATTAGGGGAAAGCCTCTGAAGGTTACACATGTCTCTGGTTAGGGCCTATGGTCCATGTCTGCTTCCTGATCCACAGCCATGTGAGAATTCTCCACCACATACTCCAGCACATAAACCATACCATGCCTTCCTGCTCTGATAAATGGAAACTTCTGAAACCAGAGCCAGAATAAATTCTTAAGTTGTTTCTCTCAGGTACTGAGTCATAGAAAAGTGAAAAATGTAACTAACACGGGTGTTCTGCCCTGACTACAGCCTCCTCCAGTGGGATAGAGGGAAGGTGGTCACTTGGGAAATCAGGGAAGGTGGCAAGACATACAATGATATGGGTTCTCCCAGGTCCATGAGCATCATCAGTGACCCTGAAACATGCTAGTGACTCTAACCATCTCACCATGAACTGAATACTTCATTGCAACCTTGAACATTTCTATGTTCTCTTTAAAGACTCCTTGTGACCCTGAGCAAATCATTATGACCTGGACATGTCCATGTAACCCTGAACATGCCACTTTGACCTGAATATTTCTTGGCTATTAAACATCTCGCTGTGACTGAGTATCCGGCCCTTACCATGGACCATCTCACTGTGACTCTGACCTCTTTACATGACCAATACCAAACTGTGACTCTGGGTATCCCACAGTAACCCTAAGCATCTTATTGTGACCCTGAGCATTCCACTGTGACTCTGACCTCACTCATGTCTCACTGTGACCTTAAGTATCTCAATGTGATCCTAACCTTCCCATGAGACCATTGGTGACCTTGAGAATCTCACTGTGACCTTGAACATTTCACTGTGATCTGGAACACATCACTGTGACCCTGACCTTCCTACGTGACCAAGAACAGCTCACTGTGACCCTGAGTACCCATCTCACTGTGACCCTGAGTACCCATCTCACTGTGACCATGACATCACCATTTGACTGTGAACATTCACTGTGATCCTGAGTACCCCACTGTGACCTCAAGCAGGGGTGAGAGTAAGGAGGCCAGGCAGGTGAGCCTGAAGGGTGCCTCTCAGGACAATGTAGCACACTATTAAGACTGATGGACAACAACGGGAGTTCTTATCAGCCACTGGACACCATGGGGGTCTGTAGCAGGGCCAGAGGAAAGAGCCAGGCTCTCAGCTGAGCAGGTGAGTCCGACAGAAGGCCCTGCACAAGAGGCCACCTTCCACCTTGTAAAGGAAGTGAAAGGCAGGCAGACACCAACCCTTAAATAAAAGCCTCACTAAAGCCTCTCTTCTAAGATCTGCCCAGATCATGGCTTCCTTTCTCCCACAGCATCCTCCAAGAGCACATGCACTCAGATTAAGAGTGTATGAATGAGTGTGGATGGGAAGGGACAAGGGGGGAAAATAGCTGGTGCATTCACTTATCAGGCCTTATGGGCCACCTCGTCCTGCCTGTGAGCATCAGAGCTCTTCTTCATAGAGTGAGAAGGCCATGCATCTACAAGAATGGGCTGCCTGACCCCCCACCATTTCCACAGAGCACAGGGGTGCCCTTATAAGCCCTCTGGCTTCTTGATCCCTGCTCAGACAGAAGCAACTCCTCTCTCTCTTTTCACTAGCTACAAATCTGCCCTCCCTAAAAGGAAGTATGCCCAACTATTCTTAGGATATCTGAGAGGCTTCATCATCAGTGAAGTCAACACTCCACAGGATGCTGACCACCTGTGAGCCCCTCGAAGGGGAAGACTTCAGTGAGTCAAGCAGCCTGTGCCTGGGAACTGGGCCTGCCTCCCAGCAGGAAAACCCATAGAGGGGATACTCTGTGAAAGGACCGAGGAAAAAGTGACACCTCATGAAAACTGGAGAGCACCTGCCGAATGCCTCTCACCTACCCAGACCTGGCAGCCCTGAAGCCCCCACTTCCTAGTAGCCAAAGCTTCTTCACCCATCAACTGCATCTACTGATACAAAAGCACCACCTATGCTGTCCACACAGTGACTCGAAACTCTCCTCGTAAGGCTTTCTGAACTCCTGGCCTAAGGGGCATCTGGAGCTAATGAACACATTGCCCAGTACATGGAATTAGCACTATGGCTGAGCACCTGCTCCTTATAATAACGGAGGTGGCACAGGGTCACCATGAGCTTATCAAAGACAAAGTACCCATGGGCTACAGGATCTTCAGGAGAGGAGAGGCCTGGCTCCCATCCCACCTCCACACTCCCTGAAGGCAGCCTGGACTAGGTAGCTCACACACGACCACTACCCCTGCTGGCTTCATGGCAACCCAGAGCCAAGCACACTGAGGGGCCAGATTGCTGGTCTTGATCCGTATGATCTCTCTGGCCATCGGCCTAGCCGCACTTTAATCCTTTTAAACCATCCCATCCCTTTTCTGTTCTTCAACTGTCTTTTTTTTTTTTTCTTTGATCCCTTCCAAATTTCTGGGGTTTTCACCTCAGACTCCATACACCCATCTTGGGAATGGCTGTGTCAAGGATGGTTGATGTGGTCAAGGCCTCTCAACTACTCCCATGCTTCCAAAGAGCCCTGATTTCACCTTTACACACATGCACACTCCACAGCAAATACAACTTCTGCTCCAGGTGTATGGGCAGCTATGTATAGACACCAATGATCACATTAATGTCATAGACTGTCACGGACATTCCTCATGATCCAGCCAGATGGAAGTTCAGTGCATGGCACAGCAGAACTGCTCAGCTGACAGGGTCTCTGGGGACAGGGACAGCACCAAGAACTGCTCCACAGCCTTCCCTGCTTCCCCCAACGCAGTCTGTGCCACTGACCCCATTCTGCACACAGATACAATGAGGACAATGAGAAGGCAGGATTTCCCAAGCACTATAACACCTATCCAATCCCCTTCAGCGGCCCCAGAACCCATGGTAATGGGGACAGACCCTCTATCCAAACCAGACTGTCCACCTCACAAAACTCAGAGGCAGATTAACTGCAAGGATTCAGTCATCGCCACACTGGGATGCAGAGCAGACTGGCATCAAACACTGCAGACCAGCTTACTGTGTATGAAGCTCAGAAGCTTTCATAGCCCTTGCCTGATCAGGCAGAGTCCACAGAAGTGTCTCCCAGGGATCCATAATTCAATAAAGTCACACATGCAGCAGGTTCCAGGAGAAGGGCTACAAGCAGCATCTCTATACACCTGTGCACCATGCTCATAACATCATCAGAGCTAGCTCCTCCATGTAGGAATGCATTATGGCTTGGTGAGGGAGGCGTTTGATGTGGTCCATGGGGTAAAAGTCTAAAGTCAGAGGCACCGGAGAAATTATATTCAGCTTAATTCAGAACAGATGGGCTTATATACAAATATATACAGAAATGTGCATACTCATGAATTTTTAGCTCTGCTGACAGAAGCAAAGGTGCCCCCGATAAAACAAGGATACCTAGAGCCCAGACAGTGGTCTATTAGAAATCTCAAAGGAAAGGAACCAGAGCTCAGTTATATATGGTGGCATACACCTGTAATTCTAGCGCTCGGGAGGCTGAGGCACGAGGATGGTGAGTTCAAGGCCAGCCTGCGTGACTCTGTCTCAAACAACAATGAAAAAAGGAATCTGAGATTCCTGGACAAAGGGTTGATTCTCAGACTGGGACAGAACACATGACATGAGTCTAGAGCATCCTACAATGTCATAAAGTAAGGAAAAGGGTTTTTAAAAGTCACTTACAAAGAAAGACAGGGTGTGTTAGAGGATAGGAGAGCAGATGAAAAGCCTTCAAGCATCCATACTGAGACAATGTGAATAACAAAACAAAATGGTGTTGAATTACAACCCAAATATAAAATGAGCATCCAGGAGTCACACAGTGGATGGAAATCAATGGCTGGGTAAAACAGGATGAAGGCTAGGAGCAAGCAAACACTGGCAGCTTTCCCAGTCACTCACAGCTGCTCCACACTTCTGGAGGTAAACTCCCCATGTGAGGGGACATCGTACCTCCTCCCAAATAGCACAACTGGGCAAAGAACGCGGGAAAGGGGAACTGCCACAGACACACACAATGACAGCAGCTTGGCAGAAGGAAACCACATTCACAGAGGTGAAGAGGGCATCTCCCCTCAAAGAGCTTCCTGCTGAAAACTCAGCACCCCAGACAAAGAGACGAGAAAACACTAGACCTCAATGGGCACTGGACAGACACTCTGGACATCACTACAGTCGCACCTGGCCCTGGCAGTCTCCCCTCTAGCACACGCACAGACACACATGCACTCAAACACGTCCTACCATATTGATAAAACTGCCCATCTCAAACACTGACATCCTCTCCCCACATTCCACACTCTCAGGCACCTGTTCCTCCTCCCCTGTACCATATGCAGGCCAGATCCTGGAGTCCTGAGCTCCCTGTCTGCCCCCTCATCTTCAATTCCTGACATCCCAAGTTCTCAACAGAGCTCTCCAGCCCCAGTATATCGAAGACTGACAAACCATGGGTCCTGCTCCCTATGCAGGGCATGCTGTACATGTATGTACCTGCACATGCAAATGTACAAATACATGACCCACCGTATGTATAGATTCTAGATAGCTCACTTTCAGGACTGCTCTCCTAACTTGGCCTCAACCTAGAGGCTTTCCTGACCCCTGGGCAGGGTCAAGTGGTATTCCATCATCCTGTGGTACCTGCCCCTATCCAGTATGCAAATCTGCCCTCTGAATTTGCTGTCAACCTGTGGTGTTTTAGGCTGCTTCAGCATCAGATACTGAGCCTGGGCATCATTCAAACTGTCTGTGGGGATGGAAGAGCACTGTAAGCTGTCCCCAGACAGCCTACGTTGCAAGGACGTGTGAAGGGATGAGCACAAGGCCTGCTCCTGGGAGTCCTCTCTCACATTCGTTTATAGCACTTACCACTGCCAGAGAAGGGGCTGACCCCACACATTGCTCCCTGCCCAGCCCAAGACACATCCAGGGGCAAATGCACAGACAATCCTTGCCTCACATTGCCCCCTAGGTGTCTAGTTGGTGGGGGTCAGGCTCCTTCCAGAGCTCTTAGCCAGACAACAGTCCTGCCTATGGGTGTCTGCCAGGGGCTATGTGGGGACCATATGTCACTTTCCTCCAACCATGGCTGCTTTTTCAACACCACACACAAGTGTGTTTTTAAATTATGTAATTGTTTACTAGCTCTCTGGGTTTGAATTAATAAGCGCTTTAGAATTAGCATCATTTGAAAGAGGACCAGCAGAATGCTGATCATGCTGGAGCTAGTGATGGCCTTCCAGGAATCACTGTGCTGGTCTGTCTACTTCCGAGTATGTTTGAATCTTCCATGATTAAAATTAAAACAAGTTTTAAAAACAAGAATATCATGGCTCTCCATGAGCTCCTTTCACCAGCTTTCCAACTCATGGAGCCGTGATCACCAGATTGGGAAATGGATTCTCACATATACTTAGGAAGCACTGTCCTTGGTGTTCCTCTTTGCACTTAATGCCAAGGGGATCTCAGGGGTTAGAGTACCACACAGAAGCTGCGCTTGACCACCTGCTCTACACAGAGCCCCTCTCTAAGCAAACAGGGCCTCTCCCCAGATCATGCTGCCAGGTCTTCGGATGGTAAGGGAGACAAGGATGACTGATAACAGGAATACTAGCAGGAACATTAGGAATGAAAGGCCAGACGTAAGAAGACAGATGTGAGGCACCAGGGGGCTAAGAACCCCAGGGATTGTTCCCACCAAAGACAAGCAGCTCCCCACACAGCTCAACACACCCCTGGCCAGAAGAAAAATGAGGAACACAGTGGCCATCTAAGTAAATCTCTCAAAGAGGAAGTTTGAGTTTACCCTTTAGAGCCTCTGATAGCCCCACTTCAGGCTTGCCCATGCGCCACCCACAGTACCTGTGATGTCTCTACATCTTCAACCCCTTCAGACACCTGGACACCAGCAGGAGCCATGAAGAGATAATGTCACTGGCTGAACTCTAAGATCTCTGTCCATTTCTGATCGTTGGATAAGACCCTGTCCAGCATCCACTTCATAGACAGTACTCAAGAAACATTTTGTAATAAATGCATGTGAAGGTTATTTTTTTATGAACTATGAGAGAAATTTCAAATACCTTTTGGCTCAACCAATGATTCCTAATACATGATCACTCAGTTAATCATTCACACGACAGGGCCCATAGCTCTGAGAAAACAGCTGCCACGGAAAACAAGTTCAAGGGGTGAGTTTTCCTAATCCTTTTTGAGACCATGTTGCTTCCTTCAGAAGGCAACAAATCCTCTTCCAAGCCGTACATATTTCCTATGAGGAGGACATGGGCAAAGGCACAGTGCAAAGCCTACCGAGCATCCCTGGAGTGACGTCTCAGAGTGTGGCCCCAATGCAGGCTCCCCATACTGGAAGGTGGACAATGCACTTCCACAGAATGCTCATGACTCATTTTCCCAGCAGGAGCAGGAATTCTGGAGTGGGCTACCCGCACTCCCAGTGCATACCTACCACTTTCCAGAGTCTGCCTTCCTAAGCAGACTTGGTCAGACACACAGTTGCCATGATAACACTGCTTCTAAGAAAACAATACTGAGAAACCTACAGATGACCCTCTGGGGTAGCACAGTCAGGTGAACAGGTGGGCATCTCACAGTGACACTTCTCATGGGAAAGCTGGATGCCAACCACAGGTGAAGAGCTCTTGACTCAGCCCTGGACCATGAAGGTGGGCAGCGAAGAGGGAAGGGGAGGTGCCACCAAAGAATAAAAAATTATATAGGTTTAGGGAGACCACAGGGCCTATTGCCAGGGAAGGACCATGTGCAGAGTCAAGAGGTCAAGTGGACCATTGAGACTGATGGTCTAATGCTGACAGAAGTCCATGGTCAGGGCCAGACAGCAGGAGGTAGCCAGGTGTTTCAACCCAGTTGTGACCCCACTGTGAGCTGGCCATGCTCCTTGTTCAAGATGCACATCCCACACCTCACATGCGAAGACTACTATGTCAGTGACCATGGTCCCTCCTGTCTATCAGATACATCATCAGTGCTCAAGAAAACAGAGAACAAAGCAGCAGGTGAGCACTGCACACAGCATGTAGCATGAGAGCAATCAGATGAACAATGAGGCTAAGAAAAGGGCACTCCAGTGTCAGAGCACTGGGGAGCCAGGCCAGCCAAGCACTGTGCATGTGCACTGCCCCAGGCTGAGGCCACTTCTGAAGACCAGAGCGACTCTTTCAGAGAAAGAAACACTGCACTCTGATTAAGGGATACTCTGTGTTCCTAGAGTGAAAGCTTTGTTCAGAGCCACAGAATGCTACTAGTATAGATTTCCCACCTCTGCAAAGCTCAGAGGCTGGAGCAGGGACATCCAGGGACCCTGTCACCCCACAGGTCACCTGAACCATCTTCTGGATGTCACCATCTCTTCTGTACACATATGCATACTGAAGCATATATACATGGATACATGCAACAGACATACATATGAGACATGTGTATGGCCATGCACTGGTACATATGAGCATATATGTGTATATATTAACAAGTGTTCACAGGACACACACATACATGAGCACATATGTACATACATGGGTGTGCATACACATACAGGTCACATTGGAGTGCTGAGTGTTGCATGCAGGGTCTCCTCAGTTCTGAGCTCTGGGGTACAGGCAGCATAGCTCCAACCTTTCTCCTTATCACAAACTAAAGACAAGCAAAACACTCAACTTGAACATCAATGCAGGTTCTGGCCCTTTCTCCAGTCCAAGAACAGAGATCATTCAGGGTCTGTGCTGCCTTCAGCCCTTGCCTGGTCTTCCACCCTCCTCCTGTGGCTGGCATCTCTTACACAGCACATGGTAAGAAGGTGTGGTAGGGCTCCCTTAGCATAAGAACATATAGTAGGTCCTGGTGCAATTGAGAAGAGGGCACAGGGAAATGGAGGATTAAAGGGGCAGAGGAAGAACCTCAGGGAAAGAGGGCAACAGAAGGGACATACTACATACTGCCAAATGTTGGGGGACATAGGATGTAAGCCCATCTTGGCCTGAGTTAAGTGGTAGGAGGTCCCACTCCTTTTCCCACTGAGTTCTGAGATCGCAGACCCAGTCATTGTGCCTTTGTCCCTTAGGCTCCACATGGACACACTCAGTATCCCTGATTCAGATGAGATCTGAGCTTGGACTCCACACTGCAGTTCAGATCCTAAAGTCACACAAGGTCACAGAAGTGTGGGTGCAGGAGGTAGACCTCAGCCAAGAACTCTACCCAGGCACATCTGAGACTCGGGGCCCAAGCTGCTCTTCCCTGGCTCCATCTCCGGCCTATAGAAGCATCTATCCAAAAGAAAGTACATATGAACAATCTGTGACATGACCATGAGCATGCAGAAGTGTTCAGACAGCCATGTTTGAGTGTATGTATGCATGAGCGAGTGGGTATCCATGTATATATGCTTGTGTGAACATGCTTTGTGTATGCATGAGTGTGCATGAGGACAAGAAGTGTAAGAGTGCAAAGGGGGGAATGTGTATGTGCATCAAATGCCATGTGCACCTATGTGCTGATTTGCATTCTCTGTATGCATGTACAGGGATGCAGGTGACAGTAAGTTTGAGTGTGCATATAGGTATGCTTGTGTGGATATGTGGGTGGGTATGTAAGAGCATGAGGGTGTCTACGCATAAGCATATGTGTGTATGCGAATGTAACAGAGTGCATATGAGTATCTGTGCAGGTGCATGCCTGGGAGTGGGTGACTGTGTTCATGAGTGGCCATGTGTGCTTGCATGTGGGTGTCATGACTCATGACCCCAGGCACAGTAAAGCAGTGCCCTGCAGAGTAGAAGTTCTTCTCTTGCCTCATGCAGCCCCTAGGATGAAGACAGGAGCCCATGGCTGTGGGAACAGAGACTCACTGGTGCTAGGGGCCACACTACTCTTCCTGTCCATACTAGGGCCTGAGTCCTGCCCTACAACTCCTCTGCTCCCATAGCTGCACAGGGGCATGCTTGTTATGGAGGATACACAAAGCCCTAGGCTATGGGGACATGACCTCCAGCACAACTGCATGGCCCCTCTGGCTACACTGCCCTGTTCCTGCCATTGCATCCTGGGAGTTCCTTTTAACACGTAACCCCAACCAGCACCTCACTCTGGTTCACCAAGCCAGAGACAAACTAGCAGATGACTTGCTTTAAGCAGCTACCAATAAACAGCAGGCAACATCCGTCAGTGATTGTAGATGGCAAGCAGGTCGGGGAATGCCTGCCAGACACAGCCCACACATGTACCTGGAGGATACAGCTGTTCCAGAACACTGGAATGAGCACTTGGTCCTTGTTCCCAAAGACAGTGAGGGAAACCGAGGCACAGAGATCATCCTGAGTTCCAACTCACGGGACTATGCCAGCACCCCTGAGGTAATAGAGACCACTCACAAGCCCACCCACCCCTGTCTGAGTCAGCACCTGAGCCTCCATGCTCCATGCTTGTAGCCACCTGTGCACCCGGGAACTCAGCCCTGACTCAAGAGATTTCAGGGATGTAGCAGGAAAGAGACTGCATCCAACGTCACTATGAGCCCCAGAGAGTCGTGCTGACAGTTTTGATGGTGGACAGAAACAAGAAGACACAGATGCCTTGACAACCCTGATTTCCGTCACCATCAACCTATGGTTAAGAACTGATAGAAACTGAAATACATTTCCTCCACATTGATAGGCAACCCAACTGAAAACACATAATGAACACAAATTCAATGGACCTTGGCTACTTCAAAGATTAAAAGAATAAAAACAGTAATACCGACTCAGCCTGAGCAAAAAGCAAGCACGTGGGGCTGTGAAGGGCACTGTGGCACCGGATGGAATGCAGAGCCAGTAGGCACAGGCCTGTCTGCCTCCTCTGCTCCAGTGCTCCAACAGAGCACTGTGGGTAGGGACCTTGAGCCAGTTGCTAGGCCTGCCCAGGCCCCGTTTTCCCAAGAATGCCCTCCTCAACAGCACTTCAAGGCAGTGACCTTCTGTATCACTTCCTGCCTTGACTTCCTTCCAAACCCCTTAGAGCCTCCCTAAAGATGGGCAGTGGCTCTGGAAAGGGACTTGTTCCTCTGCACAGAGCAGGATTTGACCCCAGGCCCTGGTGCAAAGTACCGGTTTGCTCTGGGCCTCTACAGAGATATCCTTGACAGGAACCTCACCTGTGGATCTGAGATGGAAGCACAGCTCCTTGGCTGGGGGAGTTCACCTACCATGAGCTTTCACAAGGCTCAGTTCCTGAAGGCCCCCATGGAGACCTGACACCCTGAAACAGTGTCGCCTGTATGAAGAGCCACCCATGCAGGATTTCTTCCACCATTCATTCTCTTAGCTTTTGGGGGCCTATGCTCCATGCACTCTTGGCTACTGCCTGCATAAGATTCAGAGGTAAGGGGGCAGCACCATCAGCAGGAGGCTGTGCAACAGGGATGACAGGGTCTGAAGAGAGGCGACAGTGAGACACTGAGGAGCAGCAGAAATGCCGGCACATCCTAACTCAAGTGCCACCTTCTTCAGGCATCTCAAATACCAAGTTACAGAGTTCACTGACAGACTTCATGGGTGCATCCTTGGGGACTACCTGCTTCCTGTCACTTTAGGTTTCCTTATATTTATTTGTCAATATGGGGTTTGAATATGAACACTGCAAAGAGGACAAAACGATTTAGAAGAGGCAGCATATTTCCAATATATGCTTTCTTTTATGAACTTTTTATCTTCACAACATCCCTGCAGGGAGTGGCTGTCCTTCCACAGGGGGTGGGGACTGTCATTGAAGGAGGGGTTCACATGAAATAGGGAGCTAGTAGCAGGGAAATCCAAGTGTCTGCTACCTAAGAACCCTTGTTTTTACACCCGACTTCCGGCCCCATGGGAGTAACAGGGACGCCTCTAAACCAGAGGGAGGGGCTTGTGGCACCTTTGCAGACTCCTCCCTCTCCATTTTAATCTTTCTCTGATAGAAATGCCTAGAGGATGTATAAAAAATTACTTATTTAAAAAGACAACAGCCTTTTTAAGCCACCTGGAGAACCTACCCATGGACTTGAGCCCACACCAGTCTCTGTCTTGGCCCTACAATACATGCTCAGCAATGGACTTGTTACCATTGCCCCCCTGTGTCAGAGTGCTGGTCCCTGGCATCGGGATGTGGGTGTAGGTGTTCATCCTATGGGTCAGCAGTCACAGCTGACAGCCATCTCATATATACACACCCAGTTATTCTTCCTCCGTTCAAATTCTAGGCCCAGCCTCACCCACCATAGTCCCTTGTCTCTTCCCCCACGTGCTCCAACAGCCACCTTTTTCCCTTAGATGGACTCCTCCACCCGTCTGGTTTTCATGTCCCTCCTGCTGAACTGTAGCCAAACCCAAAAACAAAATGTTCCCTCAGCCGGCCAAGCCTGGGCAGGGCAGGAGCAACCAAAGCTCCCAAACCCCTGGGTACATCTTGCCCCATCTCCCACCTGCTTGGGGGGGGGGGTAATTTGGTAGAAGAGGTGCCTCCCGGGTCCAGAAGGAACCGGAGCAAGTCCAGAGTCCTTGTCCTTGCAGCCACCTCAGCCGCCCAAGTGGAAAGACAAAGTTCAGGTTCCATGGAGCAGAGGAGGTGGAGATCTACTATGTGTGACCTTGGCAAACTCTGCTCCTTCGGGGTCCACAGCAGGGTGGCTAGGGATACTGTAAGGATTCAAAGTCCTTTCTCTCCCTATCACTGCTCCCTCGGGTCCGCAGAACCGAGAAGCGAGCCCCAAGTGCACTCTAGGCGAGCTGGAGAGGAGTCCAGGAGCTGCGCGCTCCTCCAGCCTACAAGCCCGGCCTGGAGCCCGCGCGCCCTCCCACTTTCAAGTCCCTCTGCGGAGATGGGTGCAACCCAGAACGGTGGATTCGGCTTTGGCCCCCGCTTGACAGGACAGCGGCAGCCTGACCTTGAGTCAATCATTCCCCCACCCTCCACCCCAGACTCAGCTCCACAGACACGCCCAGAGACGTTGGGTGGACTCTACCTCGGAAGAGAGCCCCGGGCAGAGGGTGCCAGCCTCGACTGTGTCCCCAGCTTGCTGAGTGACCTTGAACACCCCCCCGATTTAGAAACGTCAGTTTCCCCACCCTCCCGGTAGGAAGAAACCCATTCAACTCCGGGCACCTCCAGTCCCGCTGGCAGGTGTGTCTCAAACCCAATGGGGGGCGCGAGGCGGCACTTACCGTCCTCCAGAGGCGTGGGCGCTTGGCGGGGACCAAGGCGGCTGTGACCAGTAAGTGTGAGGCAGCCACCACCAGCCCGAAGCCGATGGCCAGTAGGCTGCGCACGGGCAGCAAGGCATAGGACACGAAGGTGACCAAAAGGAGTTGCCAGACTCCCTGCTCGGCCACCGCGGTGCCCGCGGCGGCTCCCGCCAAGCCCCTTGCGGGGCCGCCCAGCGCGAAAGGGCAGCACAGCAGCGCGAAGGTGAGGCTGAAGAACAGCGCCAGCTGCCCGACCTGCTGCAGCTGGGACACCTGCAACGATCGGACATTGGTGACCACGAGCAGCGCCAGGAAGAGGACGCAGTGCACCGGGTGCGACCCCTTGGCCAGGCCGGGAGCCGGCCCCGGCGCGCCCAGAAGCTCTGCCAGCGCCAGGGCGCCCGCCAGCAGGCTGAGCACCGCCAGCGCCTTCAGCGTGG
>NW_008345972.1:2274010-2288355 GCF_000622305.1 Nannospalax galili
CGCCCCGAGCGCGTCCCCTCCCGCCCGCCGCGCCTGCGCACTGGCGCCCGCCCGCGCCCCGGCAGTGGTCCTCCGCGGCGACCGCGCGGCGATAGCCGAACCCCGCGAGCCTAGGTCCTGCGTGCGCACAGCCTGCGCCCAGCTCCGCGCCCCGCACGCCCGAGGGGCCGCGTGACCTTGGACACGTCTCTTGCCTCTCTGAGCCTCAACATCCACACCTGTGCACAAGGGAACCCACCCCACCCCCGGAGTCTTTTGAGGCGTTTACAAAGCTGGAATTCTTGATAGAGGGAGGGACAGTACTGCCAGATGGGTGTCCCCTCCCTAAGTAGAACCAGGTCACTGGAGAGGTGCCTGCATTTGGCTATAGGCGCGACTCGGTCAGTGCCAGGCAAGAAGAAGCACGGAGGATCCCTGGGCACACACTCGGGATGCTCTGAGGGTCTGGGGGCTCTGCCTTGATCTGAGCAAGAACAGGGTCAAGGCCCTGCAATGTCCGGGAAAGAAGGTGTGAGGTCGAGGTGCAGGGACCGGCAAGGGCTGGAAGGTGAGATGGAACCGCGCGGCTGTCTGCCCTAAATAGGAGCTGGCCATGCAAGCAATGGTGAGACATTTTCTTCCAGTAAGACAAGTGTCAGGGACAGACTGGTGACGGTTACACCTGGTGGACCTAGTGGACCTCCATTCACAGGAAGCGACAGGGCCATACAGCATTTCATTTGGCACACAGGATGGTCCTCTGAGGTAGCTGCTTCTGTCCGACCCCTTTAATGAGGATCCAGAGGACCCACAGAGGGTAGAATCCCAAGGATGAGCCAGGAGCTGAGTCCCAGGAAATTTCACCGACTAGACACTGGTCCTCCTACAGGAGGCACCACTTCCTAACACTGAGTTTTAATTCATCCTCCCCAGACGCTAGTCTGTTTTAGAAGACCCGGGAGATTCTCAGGGTTAGAGCCACAGCCCACCTGTTGAGGTTGTTCCCATACTCTCTAGCATTAGTTTGAACCATGTGAAATTGCCATTTTCATAGAATGTCTAAAGTGGCCAGATACAGGCATGTTCCCACCCAATGTCTCCAATAGCTCACACCCAAGGCCAGCAGGAAACACTTGACAACAAGCTAGTTCCTCTTCTTGGAGTGGACTCCCCTTCCTGGACCAGCCTGAGCCCAAGCTAATTGTTTTCTCCCCAATCCCCCTCCTTCCATGAAGGTTCACACCTACTGACTGCCCCACAGCCTCATTTTCTGATCATTTTGGCTAAAGCCTTTGGAGAGCACCAGCTGATGCTGAGAAGATGGTATGTCCCCCTCCTTATGTCACTGCCTTGGGAAAGCACCACTCTCAGTATCTGATTCCCATTTTGTCTCTAACTACTAGTAGGATTTGCAAGACTTCAAGTATCCAGCATCAAACAGATTCTTTTGTTAACCAGTACAATGTGGTTTTATACCCTAATGATTTTATAAAAGCAAACTTGAAAAAATATCCAAAATGAGAGAAGTATGATAAAGTTAGGAAAGTGCAAAGTTCACAAATAAACAGTATCCTCTTGCATTTCTTTTGCCTCTCAACTTTTCCCACACTCAATTTGTTTTTTCAGTGGAGCATCAACTGCTTTCAGGAGAGCCTGGAGGAACTTATGTTCATGTTGGGAAAGGATGCTCGTGGGTATGACCTCTTTACTCTCTGGCACAGCTTCTCATGTCTGTCATAGCTTATACAGCATCTTGGAAAGCAGCTTTTGTGTTGAAATGTGGAAACTCAGAGATGCACAGGCGCTGGCCCAGCCACATAGTTCAGTGGAAGAACAGGGCTTCTCACTCCAAGTGCTGTTGTTGAACCTTAGAAAGAACAAGAGTCCATAATTTGTACTGTTGGTGTGGACTTGTAGTATGTTAATGCTCTCATCCCACGTGCCAGGTTGGAAGAAGGCCTTCAATGGAGAGTTTACAGCCAGAGACGGAGGTTATACGGAATACAGCAGGGAGTGCCACAGGTTGGATTATAGTCCCTTCCAAAATTCACATGTGGAAATTAACCCCAAGCACCTAAAAATGTCATCTAGAAATAAGCCATTGCAAATGCTCTTCCTTAATATGAGACTATACCTCCAATATGGCCCAGTATCCTTGGGATCTGGACACAGATTTGTGGCATTGCCACAAGCCAAGGACCCACTAGAGGGTCCAGAGAGTTGCCTAGCACAGATCTTCCTCTCACAGCTGTGGGGAATCGCCTAGACAAACTCTGCTCTCTTGTGGAGTGCTTGCCACTCCAAAACCATCAACAGGAGATGGGTAGGGAGGTCGAATAGGATCAAAATACATTGTACAAAATTCTCAAAGAATCAAAAAGCTATTATTTACAAAAAGAGCTGTCAGCAACTAAGGCACCATCGCCAGGCACAGGAAAACACTTCACAGAGCACTTTGGGCTCTCTTGTCCAATGGATGGTGTTCAAGTTCAAAGTCTTCTTTTCTGTGAGACCAGGAAGCTCTGCTAATGTCACTGGGCACTCTGGTTTTTGCTCTTACCTCTTCTTTCCCATGCATTTTTGTACTGAAGCCTCAAGACTTTCCAGAACAAGATCATTTGGATGATTCAGAGTTGGCCTGGCCTAGAGCCTCAGCCCTTCAGACCCAGTCCCAGCTCATGTCCACCCCAACAGGTCCTGTGATGGCTAAAAGAGTGTGAAGCCCTGAATCACAGTGCTGAGCTAATGTTTCAGGGCTACCCCTGCCAGCTGTGACTTTGAGCAAGCCACTCATTGTTTGTGCTTTGACTCCACTGTGGACTGCGGATTTAGTGACCAGCTAAATATGGGAAGAGAGACGTATAAACAGAGACTGCCCTCCCTATATACAAAATACAGTTTTCCTATAACAATTCAGCGTCTATACATACAGAAGTTGGTGAGGGTCATTGAAACTCTTAATTCAGTCATCTGGACAATGGCCCTAGAGTCAGGAAAGTCAGCTGACCTGACTTTGACCTGATTTCCACTGACTGCAAGCAGGGATCAGCATGGGCAGATGTGTTTACCTGATGCATTCCTACTCCGTGTGTGGAAAGCAAGTGTCCCTGTGGACCTGTAGGGAGATCAGCCTCTACCTTGACTGCCTTTGAGCCACTGTTGATATGAGTTTGGTCAGGAAAGAGGTTGCTGGTTCTGTGACTATAGAGCCCAGTAAAGTTAATGTTGTCACACTAATTTCTAAGTGTTCAAGTGGCACACATGACAGTATCACATGGTGAAACGTTTAAAACATTGGTATACTGGGCTCAGCTTTGAGCAAGCTGGGCTCTCCTGTGGGTCGAATGTGTTTTTTTCCCCACCAAAACTCACATTGCAGTTTAATTCCTCCATGTAGCAGCGTTCAGAGGTAGACCCTAGTGGGAGGTGTCTGGGTCGCAAGGGCAGAGCCCTCATAAATGGATTACAGGGACAGTTGGCTGTTCTATCCTCTCCCAGTCCCCACACACCCACCTCCTCTTTCACTTTCCATGCTGTGTGGATCAGCATGAGGCCTTCAGGAGCTGAGCAGATTCTGGTGTTGTGCTCAGAGCCCCCGCTTCCAGAACTGTAAGCCAAATAGCCCCCCTTTCTTTATACGTTCTCCATCCAGGGCTAAATTAATCCTAATTTGCTGCCTCCTTCCCATTTCTCCCCAGCTTCATCTGATGCACAAAACAGGGTATCCTCGCCCTTCTTGGTGTTTTCTTGTGGGCTTCTTGGTTTCAGGCATCAGAACAGGGGAAGGAGAGCTTTACTTCACCTGAGGACAACAATCAGAAACCATCCCAAGCACCTGTTTGGGGCTCGTCCCTTCAGAAAGGGAGAAAAAAAAGGAGGGGGAAGGAAAAAACAACTCCAGCTCCTACTGCCTACAGAAAGGCTGGCTTTTGTGACTAAAGACCTGGGGTGGTCACAGCTGTGTCCATCTCAGAACCCCAGAGCCAAGAAAGGCCTTGGATGGCTCTTCCACTGCCACCTGCCATGCCTGGCCACAACCACATGAGCAGGTGGGTGGAGCGGGCTCTTATTGCTCCGCTCCTGAGATAGGGGGCAGTACCTGGACAGCTGGAACTGAGAGGAAAGGGTTCAGCACTACAAGCAGGGCTGCAGCTGCGGAGAGTATGGGGTCGCAATCAGCAGACAGGGAACACAGCAGGCAGGCGCGGCCTCAAGGACTCAAGAATCGGGTCTTGTGATGTTCCCTGTGGCACAGGAAGAGGATGGAAAGGGAGGTGAAGGGAAAAACAGCTACTGGACAGTCAGGTTTGCATTTTGTTCTTGGCACTTAAGAGTTGTCATCGAAGCCGGGTGTGATGGTTCACGCCTGTAATCCTAGCACCCAGGAAGATGAAACAAGAGGATCACCTCAAGTGCGAGGCTACAAAGAAAGACCCTGTTTTATGTGTGTATGTGTGTGTACATGTGCATATGTGCATGCACGTGTGTGTGCGCACATGTATGTGTTCATGTGAGGGTATTGTTTCTCAGGTGCTAGTCACCGTGCTTTTAAATTTTTAACTACATTTATATATTTATTCTGTGTGTATATGTATGTGTGCCTGCACATATGTATTATAATGTACATATGGAAGTCAATGGACAACTCATGGGAGTTGGTTCTTTCCTTCTACTTTGTGGGTCCCAGGGAACCAACTCAGGTCCTCAGGCTTGGTGGCAAGTGCTTCTACCTGCTGAGCCATTTTGCTGGCCCCACTTTGCTTTTTCAGACAGGGTCTCTCACTGGCCTGGAACTCACCAAGTAGGTTAATTTGGCCAGCCAGCAGGCCCAGGGATCCACTTGTCTCTGCCTCCCCAAGTGCTGAAATTTCAAGTGCATATCACCACACCCAGTTTTTTTACATGGGTTCTGAGAGTGAAACTCAGGTGCTCGTGTTATCACAGCACACACTTCACTAACTGAGCTGCTTTCCCAGCCCTGAGACTATCTTGGAACAACAACAGCAAGAAAGATTCGGCATTGAGGAAAGATAACATGGCCTTGCCCAGTCAGGACTCCTGCCTGGGCAGGAGAGATAGACATTACCCCAGCAATCCTCAGTGTCTGACCAAAAGTGTCACTACTTCCAGAATGGTGCATCCTGGGTAGCCTCTTGCTCCTAGTCCTTTCCACTTGAGCTACCTTCTCTCAAGACAGTATCCCTCAAGGCAGTATAGAGCAAAATCCTTCATACCAAGCTTCACAGGGTACCCAGGAACACTAGGAGCACAGAGATACTGGAAGAGAGATTTTTGAAATGAAGTATAGGAAAGAATAATAGAACAAGACACCATTTCAAACTATGCTGAACTGGCAGGTTGCTTATTTCCAGTAAAATCACCAAAGGAGCTTTAGCTTCAGAAAGAGACATTTGATCTGTCTTTTTTTTTACATTCATCAAGAAAGATCCTTTTAGAAGAAATACCTTTCACATGCTATGACCATCAGAGATTGAAAATTGGGCTGAGGAACCCATGAAAAATCCAAGGGTACCAGCCTCTATCTTCCAGGAGTTTCTATAGCCTAACCTCAAGCTCTCTTAGCCACATTGCTAGAACTTCTTACCTATTTTGTGAACTTTCCCTGAGAGACATGAGCAAATGCCTATTCACCGTCATAGGGTACGTTTTCAAATGAAAGAAACAGTTCCACCCAAGTCCAACTTAGTAAACCAATGAATTTATTGGGCTTACTTATAGGCACATGGGTGACTCTGCACTGCATCGTTGAAAAGTCTTGCCTAGCATAGATGATGACTTCTGCATGGCTGAATAGATAGTGTCCCCCTTTCAGTTAACCTCCTACCTTCTATATACTCTAGCACAGGACCACGTGCAGCTAGGACAGAATTGCATACAACTGGGAGGAAAGCATAGGACACAGTGGCTAGAATCTCAGGTGAGGGGCTAATGACCTTCTCCATCACCTCCTTCTATGAGGGAATGCCAACAGGCCTTATCTTGAGGGTCTCTTCCAGGCAATCGAAGCTGCTAGTTAAGATGGAAATGTCTATTGGGTTAAAGGACAGTGTTCCACACCACAAGCCCAGAGACCCATTGGTCATGCTATTCCTTCACATTTTTACCATTCTTTGTCTAAAAAGTATAAAAACATCATGCTTTGGTCATTCCTTCTGATGTCTTTGTCTTGTGAAGGTCCCTGTGTATATGTGAACTTCACAAACTCTCATGTGCTTTTTCCATTGTTTTTAAATACAGTCAAGGGGTGAAGGAGAGGGCTGACAAAGATGAAGACAGTCTTTCTCTTCCCTACAGTGCTCTGAGAGTTTAGTTGTCATGACTGCTTGGGCCCCACCCTGAGAGTTCCCGAAAGCCCCTCTGTGACTCTTCTTGACTTCCCTCCTCCTTTCACATCAACTGATGCCCTAGCTTCTCAGGTATCTAACAAAAACTCTAGTCTCTGATACTATCTCTACATATAGACCTGTAGCCTATCTGTCCCGCCCTGTCCGTGCTCAGATAGAAATGGTGAGTCATTACAGACACCTACACACTAGCTCAGATTTTCCTAAGGAAGAACCATCTTCCTGAATACATATCACACACCCCACAAAAGCCCAGAGCAAGTGTACCCAGCTTCTGTATTATTATTGCAATTTCTTTTCACTGAACTCAAAAGCAATTAGAGCCATTGAAGGGCACTGGGAACCTCAGATCTCCACTACTGTCTTTTTCTCAGAGCAAAGGTGAACTCCTATGTAGTGGTAGACCATATATGGTACTTGCTGTGTCCTTGCTAGGCCCTCTGGGGCTCTTTAGCATGTCCTCAGGGTGGTATGCATGGCTCTCATGGGGGCTTTGCTGGCTCCTCATATCCAGGGTCTGTCTTGTGTGCCTTGCTGCTTTCCTTCAGGGATTACCACCTTCTTTCCTCACCCCAGATTATCTTGGGAGTAACTGCCGACTTCATAAAAAGTACATTCTTTGTGACATGTCCTCATGGGGGCATCAGTGTAGGAAGGCAGCAGACAGTAGCACCTAGACAGCTCTCCAGGCTCCTTTCCTCCTGAGTGCAGCTTGGAGAATTTGGATAGCAAACTTTACCTGGCCTGCTTCCTTCCGTCACTGCCTGTCTTCCATGACGTTCTCTCAGAAAGGCAAATATGTGGATATATGGACAGTCTGTTAGACAGGAGAAATGTATAAGTCAGGGTTTTCCAGAAAAACAGAACCCACAAAATGTGTGTGCAGGTGTATCCTATGCATGTAATACATGCATATAGCATGCACATAGAGAAAAGCGTTTTCTTTTTTTTTTTTTTCTTTTAAGGTCTTGGCTCATGCAATGATGGAGCTGGCAAGTTCAGGATCTGCAGGGTTGGTGGGCAACTGGAGACCCAGGATGAGCCCATGTTGCAGTTCAATTCCAACGACCATCTACTAGAGAATTCTTTATTCCTTGAGAGAAGCCAGTCTTTTTGTTCTTCCTATCCAGGCCTTCAATAGATTGGATGAAGTTCATCCACATTATAGAGAAAATTCTGTTTGACTCCAAACCCACTGATATAACTGTAAATCTCACCCCCAAATCAACCTTTAGAGATATTCAGAATAATGTTGGGCAACCTGTCAGGGTACTGGGATCTACCCAAGATGACACATGAAATTAACCTCACAGGAACTGTCGCCAAAGTCACCAGAAAGGAAAACATAAGGTGAGTTTATTTGTGGGAATCAATGGCAGGCCACACACGGCCAGTTGGAAAACTAGAATACAGGACTCAAGGCTTGTAAGGCAAACTTGATGCTGGGCTAATACATGTTTAAGTGATCTGTACAGGAAGAAAAACAGAACCTTCCAGAACTAAGTCTCATTATGGATGAGGTACAGATTGCCTTATAACGATAAAAAATAAAATCTTTGGACAAAGAGCCCGGACAGAGGGCACTAAACCTCAGGAGGCCCCTCTATGTTCCTCTCTACCAACATCCTTGCTTTGAAGGAAATGGTCTCAAGGTGCCATGTGATGACACAAAGCAGGGAGACTCCAGAAATTTCAGGTCCATACCACCCTGACTCAATCTGTAGGCAGTGACTTCCTTTTCCCCTCCCCCAACTGAACTGAGATGTGCACCCTTCAAACAAGGGCAGGGCAGGGTCAAGATCTTCCCAGGCAGAATCCCCAGTGAGAAAGGTCCTTGCACTCTCAAAGGACATCCTGTGTGTTCTGGGCACACCAAGGTAAAGAACCCCACCTGTCCCAGGAGCTCACAGCCCTGCACTGTGGGGAGGGAGCCCAGCAGGCAGCCTCTGAGGTTACTAGGCCTTTCTGCCTTTCTGGCGCCAAGAAGGAAAGAAGAGGCCCCTTTCACCCATTTGGGTAGAGGGCAGGATGGACACCTGGAGTATCTTAAGACCAGCGAGTTTCCCTGGCTGAATGACAACAGCATCAAAGAAGTCTCTAAATTCCTCTAGTGACTGTCAGGGTCAGCATGAGCCCCTACCCTCCTTTCCCCAGGTGCTTCATCTTCACCAGAGTCCAGGTGCTTCGCCAAAGCCGCCAGGACCTGATACATTTATAGTGACACTGGGGACCTAAGCTGATGAGCGCCAAATGGATTTGTGTAAACCATCCTGGGGCTGCAAATGGGGAGGAGGCCAGAGGGCTGGCCGGCTGGCTGGCCCTGAAATGTATAGGGAAAATATTGAAAATCAGGTCTGGCTCTGGAGAAGAGAGCATGGTGAGAGTCAGTTCTGACAGCTGCGCTTGAAAGGCCCGAGGAGCTCCTGCCTGAGGATTTGTGCTAAAAATAGCATCGCTGGCTTGTGGGTAGAAAATTTGACCCAATTAGAGATTACCAGTTTCAGGAATTACTGGAAAAGAAATCTCATTAAATAGGTTAAATATAGGAGCCAGAAGCTTAAAAGGCCATTTGGGATTAAAAGGAAACCCAAAACTCCAGAAAGATTTAAAAATTAAATTTACCATCTCCTTTAAGAGCAGGGGTCTCGGTAGGCTACCTAGATACATCCTCTGCATGGAGGGTCCTAAGATGGCTTCATAGACAGTACCAAAGGCTCCTGCAAGCCACCTTGCAACCCTGGACTGGAGCCCAGTGTCATTCCCACTGGCCATTGTTAGGGTTCTAGCTGCTAAATGACCAGTCTCGTGCTTAAGAGCCTGGAGTGGGGCAGAGACTCTGATCATGTTTGACAGGCACACAAGATACAGCTCGTGTTAGCACACAGTAGGTATGTGCCAGACCCCACCCTGCCCATTCTGGATTTTCCATATCTCCACGCATCACCTCACCCTGGCCAGGAACCCAGCAGCATGCTCCACACCTCCCTCTCTTCCCCACGGCCAATCTGTCACCAAGTCCTATGGGTCCTGTCCCCAAAATAGCTTCCTCCTGTGCATCTCCACACCAGACCTGTCATTGCCTACATTCAGGTCTTCACAGATTCCTGCCAGGACCCTTGGAGCTACCGCCCTCTGTTCTTTTCCTCCAATTACACACACACACATACACACACACACACACACACACACACACACACACACGCTCAGATTCTATCACATTCTCTCCTTGAATGTGAAGAGGGTCTTATCATTTTCTGGCTCTGAAAAACTCACTGGCTTCTGAATACTGCTAAGCAAACCTGCAGTGGATTTTTACAACAGTTGTATCCCAAGGAAAACCCCTAAGAAAAGAAATGTTGTCTTAGAATGCACTCCAGAGATAATGAACCAGAGGGGGCTCATTCTCAGTGAAGGTAGCATTTCTGATTCCCTGACCAGAGAATACCTAAAGCATTCCAAGGATGAATGAGGCTAGTGTGGCCATAGTTTCCCTCCTCTGAACACTGTGGTGCCAGTTCCCTACATCCTTCCTGGGAAGTCTTGTCCTAGTCCTTGTGTTCTGTTTCTGTATCTTGTCGGTGTCCTGTGAAACCCTTTCCCAATCTCTGTTTCTCCTTGTAGAGAACATAGGAAGAGTCACCCAATGGTGAGGTGTTTCCTACACTAACCAGTGCTAACAGAAGCTGGGTATCCTATAGTGCCACTTGGTTCTGACACTGCTACCAGGACTTAGTGTCAGGCCCTACAGGTTAGGGTTCAGACTCACAGACTGCCTCCACTTCAGATGCTAGTTACAGGCAGGAACAGCTGCAAATTGGAGGGTTTCACAATCCTGGTCTTAGACTCCATCATTTTTAAGAGCAGTTCAATGAAGCCCTCCACCCAAAGTCACCTTCCTTGGTTACCAGTTCATTAGGACACTACTGAACAGTGCAGAAAGAGATACAAAGAGGTCTAGAAAGACCCCCAAGCTCAGGCACTTCTGACCCTATGAAGTTGTGGGGTACAACACCATCCCAACACTTGAATGTGTTTTTGTTTGCTAATCTGTAAACCCTCTAAACTCCATCCTTTTGGGTATTTAAATCACTTATCATCGGTGATCAATTCAATCATGATCCCAGTTCTCCTCCCCAAAGATCTGTGGGTAGGGCTAAAAGTTCCAATCCAGACAGCTCAAAATTGGTTTCCCGGCAACCAGCCCCATCCTCTCACCCATCAAGCATCTCACCAACATATCTAGACATTTCACTTTGGAGACTCTGGGGGTTTTAAGAGCTGTGTGCTGTGACATGTGAGCAGAGATCAAGTATTCATATCATTCCAGCCTGTCCACTAGGCAGGAAAGAGCCTGGCAGTCCCAGCACCATCTTCGTTCCCATAATTGAAAAGAAAGAAATCTCTCCCAGCATGTGCCCCCAGGGTCTCCCTTGCCCAGTTCTGGCCACATGCCTTCCCATGAGACTAGTGCTATACAGGGACCAATGTCTGCCCTGAGGTAAGGGAGTGTTGGAAAGACACATAGAAAGTCTAGCCCATGAGAACATGCCATTTGGGGGAGACTAGGATGCTGCTACAGTAAAACATGGCCACTACTTACCAATTGCCTGAAGAGTAACCCAACTGCCTGTCCATGGAATGACAGTCCCTCACTGCACACACAGACCCTTTACCTTTACCTTCCTTTTAACCTCACTACCTCTCGGTGTTTTTATAGTTAGTTAAATAGAGTCCTCTCAAATTCATATCCACCTGAAATATCAGAATGTGACCTTAAGAAATAGTGCTTTGCAGATGCAGTTTGCCATTAGCAAGTGATACCATTAGCACAGACCAGCACATTTGTATCTTTCCACAATTCCCAGGATTTATTGCGTGCCAGTAGGTTCACAGATGACAACTGTTTCAAGGGCTTTTTGCCACCAAGTACACTTTGTTTCACTGAGTCATGACCATGGCAAATCCAATCTTACAATTGTTAGTATCAGAGTATCCATAACAATCAAATCACAAGTCATACTACACACAATGATATACAGGTTCTAGGGAGTTGGAGAGGGGTAAAGAAGCTATAGCAGTTTATAAAGCAATGGAAAGAGTCAGTACAGGTGGTCGGGTTTGGGGTTAAAAAATAGATCACAGAGATACTAAAGTGAGGCATATGACTTGTATAAAACTGATGTTAGTGTCAGGTTGGAGTTTGTAGAACTGAGTCTTGGGGCAAGTAGGAGTTCATCACCTGACAATTTCTTGAATGGGCATACAAAAGTGGTCCCAGTCAATGTGCTATGCTGTGCTTCAACCTGAAGTGCCTCCACTTATATGTGTCTGTGTGTCTCTGGTCTAGTCTGATAAGTCTGGTAAGTTGGGTGCATCCAACATTTGATGGTTGCTTTTCCACTGTTTATTATCCTTCTGTGGATCTCAAGGAGCCAGACAAGTTCATGTGTGTCTGGTTCCTCCAAACATCTCTGGTGGCTTCACAAGGTGTTAAGACATTGCACCTTAACATTGGTTCCCAAAATGGAGTAACTCAAGGCAAGACATAACTAATGCAGTTGGTTAAAGCTCTTGAGATGCTGTCATCTTAGATTTAGGATAGACTCAGGGAAGAAGTCCTAGGAAGACCAAGGCAGAGCTTAGTGTGACACTGTCACAAGCCAAGAAACGTGGTGTGGCACCGTTGGAAGATTCATAGGTGTATAAAGATGGTGAAAGGTAAGGTTACGCCAATGAGTTTATTCATACAGTTATATTACAACCCCAATTTCCCGCCTCTTCTAATGAAGACTATTTTCTTTCATTGATAGGAAGCTGAAATCCCTCTCAAAACAATCTTCATGACTTGCTGCATGTGAGGAAGTCTATGCTAAATGGCCCTTTTTGAAGATAAGTGCTACTCAGGTGAACTTTGGTTTGAAATAATCAATATGCCAATTAGAATTAGTGATGTCTTGTCCTTTACAGTTTCTGACAGCTGTGCCTAGGAGACTGTATGTTCTCTAGTTGTAGACAGCATAGCTCTCTATACACAGAACAAAACAAGTCTGTTAAGGATGTTCAGATCCTGAACTTTAATAGTGATTTTTCACTTCAACTTATTAATAATTCAAGGGAGTCATTGAAATCAGTCAATTTGATTAGAACCTTGCAGTTTCTCTTGTAATTCTATCCAGTTCTTAAATTAATGTCCTTGGAATCTACTTTTTGCATGCAAGTTTAGAATGATATTGTCAAGGTGGAAACTTACTTTTTCCTAAAAACACTTTTGGCATTTAAGTTTGCTCTGCCTGGTGTTAACATCACCAGTCATCCCTCTGCCCAGCTGAGCTGTTATTGACTGGCTACCATTGTATGCAACTACCTGAGTAGCTCTGAGGAATGACACATTACTTAATGTTATGGGTAGGCACAGTACTTGTTGTTTAAGCAACCCTCTAGTCCAGACCCTCTTTCTGGGTTCATTTCATTCTCTCCTGGAACAATTCTTCAGAAGCTTCACTAAGGAGCTATTTGGGGATTATAGTACCTCTTCTCATTGATTTTTCTAGAACCATCTCCATTTTGTCCTCTTTCACAAATTTTATTCTTCAAATTATATGATGCTAGGTGGGAGTTACTCTTTGCTCAGTCCTTTAAACTTAGAATGCACATTTGTTTTGCTTTTCCTGACTATACGAAGTCTGTTCTCAGATCCCCCATTCTGTGCAGATGGCAGATCTTCTCCTTCTTCCAACTACTCTTGCCATCTTCTTTGGTGATAGTCTCCATGCTCACTCACTTCTTAGCTATACCATTAGTTCCTTTAAGGTGCCACTCACTATTTATTTATACTGTGTCTCTGGTCATTACCATGTCTTCAATTCTCATCTGTCAGAATTTCCACCAACCGTCATTCTTAGTCTTCTGTGGTTTTAATCACCTGTAAGTATGAGCTCGGGCTTATGTTATCTGTGAAAAGCTGGGGGCTTAAATTTCAAATACTTTCACACAGAGAATACATGGGCTTCTTCTGAGAACTGAGGGGTCTTCTAACTGGAATCCCAGATGGTTCTTTCTTCTTCCGTCTTCTTTTATAACTTTTGATATTAAAACTTTCAAGTACAAAGAAGAACGGAAATTTTCTTTCATTGAACCAATTCAAAGTAAGTTACAGACACTGCAGAACCTCATCCCTGAATACCTTGGCACTCATTTCCTAGGAATAAAGACTCCAGTGTTTCATTATAGCTCTTAAAAAAATTAAGTCAAGTGGCCAATTAGTCATTTCCTCCTATCATGACAATCCCAACCATTTTCACATTTCCTTCACTGTCCCCAAAGGCCCTTCCACACACTTACTTTCTAAAGTAGGATCTAACTGAGGTTCATGTGTTACAACTGATCAGTATTTTTCTTTTATTCTAGAATAGCCACCATATCTCTTGGTATATAAAACAAATGCTCTTGTTTTACACATATAATCACCCAAAGGGCCTGAGTACACCAGTACCATCTCTCCTCACCTGGCTGTACCCATTCCTCCTGTGGGTACCATGTGGCCACTCCATTTGCTGCTTTTCGGGCCACCCAAGTACAGATCTTCATCTCCTCTCCCTGCCTCTCTTTGAGTGGAGCAGACCTTCTCCTTCTCTGCAACCTGGTACCTGCCCTACCACAGAAGTCTCTCAACACCTCCTCAAAGGCCAATGACCCCATTCTTATAGTCACATCTTCTTGCAGATGAAAATTTGGAGGCTTGGAGACTGGCACCCCTGTGGGGGATCTTACCTACATAGGTGGAGCTAAGATAGAGTACAAACAACAAATCTGAAGAGTGTGTCCACACTGAGCTTGGCACATTTTTGTAAAATGAACCCTGCAACCATGTCTTATTCTGAGGAGACATAAACAAGTGTCTAGTCACTCCAGATAAGGAACCTGAGCTGGCAGTGCTGCCCTTTGGAAATCATCTTCTCATCGATGGTTACTGCTTCTATAACCTGGGGGGGGGGGGGGGGG
>NW_008345972.1:2288464-2295856 GCF_000622305.1 Nannospalax galili
TGAATCTTGTAAGTTTCAGGAGTTCCTCTGTGGTGTTCCTTTACTTCCCAAGTCCATTATGGAACATTTCAGTTCATGGGAAATTGTTATACATTTCTCCAGCTCTTTCTGACACCTCTTCTGAGCCTTGGATGGGGAATGATATAGAGGTCTGATTATTTTCCTCCATCTGTGGCTGAGTATTGGGCCACTATGACACAGCAACAGTAGTCATTCAGGAGTTATGAATCTTTGCAGTACACCTCCCATTACAAAAATGAAGTCTTCTTCTATGACTGATTGAGACTGACAGCAACACTGAACCATGAGCTAAACACAAATGTTCAGAAGGCCATTTGACAGGCACACCACGTCCGTTTAACAAAACAATAGCATTAGCCTCCACACTGGAGCACATGGGCCTTTGACTTGGCTTACAGTACTGAATGTGAGTTTCTTACTATGGAACTGGCCTTAAATCACATCAGAAAGCAGCTGATTGCACCTATAACAGTCATGCCACTATTGTACCCACAGGCACATCTCACCTGGCATGTAGATACTGTAGCACTCAGGCTCCATAGCTGATAATTTCCCCCCACTGCCCATATGATGCCTTCCTGCATTTTGAAAGTCAGCCAGAAGCAAAGGAGCTTTCAGCTCAATTCCAACCTGATTTCTCCATGCCCCGTATTCAAAGTATGAAGTGTCTTCAGCAATAGGGACTTAGTATCTATTTCTGGCATTCAACCAACAGCACCAACAATAGCCTTAATGGTTTAGGGAGCCTTAGAGGGCCTTCCTGGTCAACAGCTCATAAAGAGGTAGCCCACACTTGTACAGGAGTTTTCACCCCACAACTTCATGGTTCCTCCCACTCATTTAAACAACTTCACTGTTGTCCTTTTAGATGATTTTATATATCTATAAGACACTCGAAGGTTAGCATTATATAAGAAAACCTTTTAACAGAGGGTGGGGTGGGCAAGCTCTCTGAAGGCCCACTGTCACCCATCCTAAATAAATGCCACTTGATCTTGGACAGCTAAGGGGATACTAAAAAAGAAATGTTGTCAAGGTCCAGTGCAATATGAGAAGATCTCATATCTTTTAGCAATTTTTTCATCAAAAGAGCAGTATTCAATATAGCAGCATGTATGAGGAACACATCTTAGTTTGTTTTACATAATCCACAGATGTTTTCCATGAGCCATCCATCCTCATCCTGGAATGATGCTACTACCACAGAACCACTAGATATTTCTCCACCCCTGATGGTCTCAATTGAGCTGGTTTATGCTTCTCAGGCTGGTCCAGGCCCAAGGGCTACACTCTAGCCTTTTGTGTCTACCACTGGATCCAGTTTTGCATTTCCAACAAGCTCTGGGCCAGTACTGGAGCCTTTGTCTTTCCATCACCCACACCTCACTTCTGAAAGGTCCCTGGGTTGGATGAATAATCTTTACCACCAGTATGCTTTATATCATACACTCTTGGGGTAAACTGCCTACCCCTCGGTCAAGCTTAATCTTTTTCATCTGCATTGCTTTATCATTTATGCCTTCTATGAACTGCTAATCAAGTTTCAAAGCAGATGCTCACTAGCAAGGCATTTGGCTTTTCACAGCTAGACACAACTCTTGCCGCATTAACCCAAGTAGACGCTTATGTCTTCTTTGCCCATCTCTCATCCCCTTTTATTGCTGTTGCACTTAATGAACCCAATTTAAATGCTAGTCTAAGTCATTCAGATTAGTCAAAGCATCTCCTACCTCTTAAAGATGATGACCAATCATGAGGTTCATCAAAGCCATTAAAGCCCTGTACCAGTTCTGAGGTCCCTACTGAATCAACTTCATTTTTGGTTCTCCTGTGAACACAGTTCTATCTGTTCTGGTGAACTGAGTGTCAACACTGACTCTCTCATGCCCAATTCCCTAGCAATGTCTGTCCTTCATCTATTGTCTGCTAGTCCCTGATGATCACAGGCATGTCAGCTAGCAATGCTAAAGTGTCCCTTACAATAGTTTTTGTAAGCCAGTCCATCAATGACTGATTTCCTCCATATTGCCTCAGGTTATACAGCCTTTGTTTCAAGGTTGGATGGGTAGTTATATTACTTGGTTTCTCTCCCTCCACAGCACCCAGAATAATCCCACCCATCCCCATGTCCCATAGCCTCATGAGTGAGGTTGTTTTCCCATTTCTTGCCTAAAAGCTCTTTCTGACTCAAATAGTTCAGAGACAGAAAAACCCCTGACTATCAGAAGTTCCTATATAGGACCATTATTAAATGTTGCCTCATGTTGGGTTTCCCTTCTCTATTAAAGGCCAAACCTGAAGGGCATGTTCTTTCATTTCTGCCATGTTCCCCTCCTCCTCGCTGTATAAGTCTTCCCATGGGCTCCAAGTTCTTGGATCCCAGGAAGAGTTCTTTAGCACAGACCTAACTTAATTCCGCCAGCTGTAAGAAATGGAAGTAACATCTCCATCTCATCATCCCTTTCTCCCACTTTTGTTTCCAAATCAGAGGCTAATGTGTAGGATAGCATCCACATGTCTTTTTCCCACTATATTTCTTCCTTTACACAAGCAAGTTCTTTGGGGGCAGACAGCTGAGCCTCAGTTTCGTGTCTTCCCATCCACAGCAAAGGACATGCAGCAGCTGTCATATCTTCTTACAATCCAGTCCCATATGTTCTGCTTTCAGGGGCTTTAACACCGTCTCTAGTTCATCAGTGGTTTAGGAGACATTCCCATCCTCACATGGTGGACCTGACTCACCAAGGGGGCATGCCATACTGAGTAAAAGAATATACTGCCCTGACTCTCCCTAAGGATGCTCCATTCTCAGACAACTCATCCTTGGTTACAGATTCCATCACCCATCTCAGGAAGCAGGTAACCACTACAGCAAGGAGGCACACCATTCCATACCACCTAGGGAAAAGTAGCTATATCAGAATTCCCCATGGGCATTCTACACAGATTACACACCTCAGCCTCAGTCATATGCAACAACTCGCCTTTGATTCTATTAGGCCTTTTTCAGGTGCCAATTGTGCTGTGTGACCTTTCCCTGGGAGACATGAATAAAAATCAGATAGGGTACCAACAATAGACCAAAGAAACTATTCCAGTCAAGTCTAGCTTAGTGAAACAGTAAATTTATTGGGATTACTTCCAGGATTATAGGTGAGGGGTTGCAGGAACAGGGATGACTCAAAGGCAGCTGCATTGCCAAAAAGCTCACTGCAGCATGGGTGATGATCACAGAAACTGTATCCCTGACTGTATTAATTACTTTTCTATTGCTGTGATAAAACACCAAGACCAAGGCAACTTATAGAAGGTGTTAGATTTAGGAGGGCAGAAAAAGGAAGAAGTTTAAAGTTTAGAAATAATCATAGCCAGACCAGCAACAAGCAAGGAGTGAATTCCCTTGATTCAGGAAACCCAGAAAAGACTGATAGCTCTTCCTCAAGGAATGACTATCTGCGATCTGAAGAGGGAGCAGTCTGGACTTATATAAGAACTCTGCTGCACACAGCTGCAAGAGTTAGTTCTGTGCCAGGGTCTGGTATCCTTGAGGGTCTCTTTTCTCAAGATTATTTGCTCAGGCAGAAGGGTGAGTTATCTACAGTACTAAAGGAGACAAGTAGGCTCCACAAACAGTCTCTCTCAATCCAAGGAGTAACCAGCTGAAAAGGCTTGAGCAAGGCCAGGCTGCCAGTTTAGGGCCAGTTAGACACTTTAAGGATTTATGGCTTTCCTTAATGAGGCCTGTGGCTCTCCTGCAATTCACATATTCTATCAGAAGGAATTGTTTATTTGAGCTTATGGTTCCAGGAGTAAGAGTCCATAATGGGGGTGGGGTGGTGGCAGAGATGGCTGAGGCACAAAATCAAGCAATCACATTTTCAAGCAGGCACAGGAAGCAGGGACTGACTAGAAATCTGGCAAGGCTTAAGCCTCAAAGCCTACCCTTAGTGATGTGCTACCTCCAACAAGGCCACACTTCCTGAAACCTTGTACACAGTACCATGATCTGGGGACAAAATGCCCAAATATTTGGATATTCTCATTCAACCTACCATACTGACACAATATGCAGTCAATTTCATTGGTTGGAATATCTATTCCCCCAGCAATTGTTACTGTTTATATAACCTTAGGGAAGGGTCTTGTGAATTTTGTTAGTTTCAGGATCCTCCTGAGACTCGTTGTAAGTTGGTTCCTTTTTGAGCCTTGTTTTATTTCCTTCCTGAGTCTTAATAGTCCCTCACTCAAGAATGGACTGTTTCAATTGAGAATAAATTGCTACAGATTACCACTAACTTAACTCTCTCCAAAATACAGGTAGCGCACCAAGGAGCACTCCAAAGTCTGTAGAGCAGGTGTACTGGCCTGTGCTGGAGAGCCTGGGGCAAACAAGGTATAGCAAGACCGGAGCTGATGTGAGCCACTCTTTGAAATACATAACCACATCTCCTTAGAGTTTATGTGTTTTGCCCCCCATGTATGTAAGTGCACCCATGCATGTAATGCACACAGGGGCCAGAGGAGGGCGTCTGATTGCTTGGAACTGGAGTTCACAGACAGTTGTTAGCTGCCATGTGGGTGCTGGGAACTGAACCCAGGTCCTCTGCAAAAGCAGCCAGTGCTCTTATCCACTAAGCTACCTCTCCAGCCCCGCTTCCTTGGAGTTTTAATCCTCTCTTCCATAATGACCTCAGGAGCATCCCAACTCCTGAAGTGAATGATAGTGTGTGATAACTAAGCAGTTACTCCCTGTGTGTATTAAATTCCAGAGGCTAGCTGGTGGCAGGAGGCACTAAAATTTTTCTGGCAAAGGAAGCTATTTCCTGAAGCATTCTAGTTCTCTGTGGTTAGAACACGTCTATCTATCCAAATAAAATATGCCTGAGCCAGACTCCACCAGAGCACTAGTGAAGGCCTTGGTTTATGGAATATCTGGCCATCCCATCCTATCTGATTAATAATTGCATCTTCCTCCAGCAAGTTAGCAGCAGGGACTTAGTTACTGGAAGCTGAATAAATGGCCTGGCTTGCTTTTCTCTGTGGGTTTACAATTCATCCTGCCTTGCAAAAGAAATAACATCATAGTTCTAATGTATATCCCTCACCCATTATAACCATCACAGTCCCTGCTTACGTAGTCTCCATCATGCATGGTATACAAAGCAACTTGTCATGTGTCAGATTTCAAACCTTACCATATTAGGTTGAATTTTCTGATTATAAAAATAGGTCATAGAAGATTTGTCAGACACAGAAATGTGTTGAGGTAGAAAGAACAATCATCCATATCCTCACCGCCAGAGCTGTCATGACTGGCTGGCTGCTTCACCCATGCCATTGCTGGTGTCCTTGGTGCCTTTGAGTACAGGTGGCCCTCTGGTGCCACTTGCCTCACAGACAAGAAGACAATATTGAGGAAGCACCTCACTCAGGCACAGTGACCATCTCTGTTCAGAAACACTGAACCATCACTTGTCAGACATGTCCACATTCTCTAATCGAATCAACTTCCCTGAGTTCCAATACCGCAGGCTAACTCCTAGAGACAGACAGATGATGTGCAAAATAAAATCAGAGGTGGTGGAATGCTCCAGGAACCACAAGACAAGGAGCAAAAGGGAGCCCAGTGGTGACTGTGCAAGATCAAAGCAGTTTCCTAGGAATGTCCAAAAGGTTGTCACAAGCTCAGTGACTTGTACAACAGAAACATATTCTCCCATAATCCACAGGTAAGAATTTCAATGCCACAGTTTCAGCAGGACCAGATTCTCTCTGAAACCTGTAAAGAGAATTCTTCCTTCCCTCTCCCAGCTGTAGGTCTGAGGAGATAACGACGTATCATCTCAAAATATGCCGAGTAGGCACAAGGAAAATGTTCCAGTTGGTAAAATGTTTGCTGAGCAAGCATGAAGACCTGAATTTGGAATCCCGACACCTACATAAAAGCCGGGAACAGAAATGCATATCTGTAAGCTCAGAGCTGGGACCATAGAAACAAACCTGTTCCCAGAGCTCATTGGTCAGCCAGCCTAGGTAACAGATGAGTTCCAAGTGCAGTGAGAGATCCTATCTTAAAAAAAAAAAAAAAAAAAAAAAAAAGATAAATGATCAAGGAAGGTACTCATTGTCATCATCCCAACTCTCTACAATCAGGAGGAGCTAATTAGTCATTTGTTGAATCTTTCAGCTCAAGTGTGGCCTTTTCAGGGAAATTCCTCCTCACCGTGTATCTCTTAGTATCATTCCTAGTACTTAGCACCTTCCTCTAGAGACTCATTTGTTCTGTCATTCCTTTACAGATTAGTTGTTCTTTGTCTAAAGTATCAAAGCCTCATATTTTGGTCCATGTTTTTAGAATTTACCCTCTTGGGTCCCTTTGCTGTGTGTCAACAGCAAATTCTTTTTCATTGCAGAGTAATGCGACACAGTATGTGTGTAAACCATTTGTTTATTCACATATTAAAGAGCATTTGAGTTTTCTTTTATTTTAGGGTCATTACAAATAAAATTGCTATGAATATTGAAAAAATTAATTAAACTTGTTTTTTTTTCATTTGCTAATTAGTACTGTATTAATTTGGCTCCTAGGTTCAGCCAAAGAGCCCATATAAAAACTAAGGGGAAGCCAGATGTGGTGGTGCACACCTTTAATCCCAGAATTTAGGAGGCAGAGGCAGATGGATATCTGTGAGGTGGAGGTCAGCCTGGTCGACATAATGAGTTCCAGGCCAGCTAGAGCTATAGGGAGTCCCTGTTTCAAAAAGTACACACACAGACACACACACACACACACACACACACACAAAACAAACTTAAAAGTAAACATTTTAAAATGCTGCCTATCAATATTCAATAGATGCAATGGAAACAATTGGAAACATACAGCCTCAAATTCTTAAATATAAAAAAGAATGTTCAATTTTCAAACGCTAAGAACTCAAATATCATATGTGAACTGCAAAGAAAAGTCTAAAATTAGTCATACATGCTAGCCCACACCTATAATTTCAGTACTCATAAGGAGGAGGCAGGAGGACCACAAATTCAAGGCCTGCCTGGATCACAAAGTGAGAACCAGTCTCAGAAAACAACATGGGGAGAAAAGGAAAAGGAGGAGGAGGAGAAGGAGGGGGGAGGAGAAGGTGAAGGAGGAGGGAGGATGGGGGAAGGGAAGAGGGAGGAGGAGGAGGAGGAGGAGGAGGAGGAGGAGGCAGATGTGGAGTAGCTAAGCAGTTCAGTGGTAAAATGTATGAAATCCTGGGTTCCATCCTTTTCACATCAACAACAAAAGAGTCGAATTTTTTTAATTTCTAAAATAAAAAACAAATATACAATCCCCCCAACTTCACTGAGGAGTAAATGAAAAAAAAA
>NW_008345972.1:2295900-2298056 GCF_000622305.1 Nannospalax galili
TGTGCTGGATAGCTTTAGTGTCAACTTGACACACCTGGGTTGAGGGAGCCTCAATTGGGGAATTACCTCTATTGGAGGCCATGTGGCCTGTGGCCATGTCTGAGGGGCATCTTCTTGATGAGTGATGTAGGAGGGCCCAGCCCACTGTGGGTGGTGCCACCCCTGGGCAGGTGGGCCTGTGTTGCATAAGAAAGCAGGCTGAGCAGGGGCCAGAAGAGCAAGCCAGTAAGCAGAGTTCCTCCGTGGCCTGTGCTCCAGCTCCTGCCTCCAGGTTCCTGCCCTGAGTTCCTACCTTGGGCTCCCAGATGAACTGTGACCCGGGAGATGTAAGCTAAATAAACCCTTTCCTCCCCAAATTGGTAGTGGCCAGAATATTTTGTCACAGCAATGAAGAACAAACTAGGACAGTGGCCACGATCAAGCTTAGCATCGCTATCTCAGGTAACCACTGCCGTATGTGTGACAGGAACACTTGAAATCTCCTTGCTTAGCAAATTTCAAGCATATAAAACATCGTTATTGCTGGGTGTGGTGGTGCATTCCTGTAATCCTAGTACTTGAGAGGCTGAGGCAGGAAGATCGCTGTGACTTTGAGACCAGCATGGGTTGCATAGTGAGACGCTGTCTTTTAAAAGTGTTACTATTAACTGTAGTTACGGTTACAGTGTACGTTAGGACTCTAGAACTTACTTGTCTTGCACAAGGAGATTGAAGGAACATATCTCTACAGAATCACAAACTCTTCCTTAGCCTAGAACAGAAGGAATACTCCACTGCTTCTTTCATGAGACAGTGCACCTAGTGAGCATTAGAAAAATCTGTAAATATCTTTCTACAGATGAACAGATTAATGAGGGGAAACCACAAAATTATCACAAAAGATACAGTGAAAGCTTTTAATGATGTTAAAGTCTTCTAATGTTAATAATGTTGTCTTCTAATTAAATGCAAACGGAAGGAAACTTTCTTCACATATTTTATTTATCAGGCTATAGCGGGATTTTCTGTAGACTTTACTCGAGGGAAGGAAACTTCTCAACCTAATAACATTCATCTGTCAAAGCCTTCAAGAAGCCAGCTATTGGTGGGACATCTAGTGCTAATCCCAGCACTGAGGAGGCTCCAGGTAGGAGGATCATGAGTTGAAGGCCAGTCTGGGCTACATACTGATGATGGGGGATGCTGTGAAGGAAGAAAGGGGATGAAAAGGACCATTGGCAGCCAGCTAGCTCCAGGGAACCATTTAGAGCATGTGTGTATCAATGCAAGCTTCCACGGCCAATGTCCTTCCCTAGGTAGACAGCAGTGCCTCCCTTTTTGGGAACCCCTTTGGAACATATGAATAAGTTAATACAAGTCTGACACAAACAGCATGGTGGACACTCAGTGGCCCCCTTTACAAATGAGTTGGTAAGGACCTAGTAACACTCTTTTGATGTAGACAGCAGGTGCTTTCCTTGCTCAGACAAGGCCTCAAGTCTCCTGTCAAAGGAGAAAATCCTGAGTTGCACCCTAAAAACCAGTAGAAAACCAGAACCCAGAAAGGCCTCAAGAAATATGACACCCTGAACCCAGGGTAAAAAAATTGGAGTAGCTGCCCCTTTAAAGAAGTATGCACATGGTTAAATGACTACTTAAGGAAATATACACTTACAGAGCCCAAAGCACACTCCACTCCCGTTTAGATGCTTGCAGATTCTGTAAGCTTTCCTGCTTCCTGATTTCTAACTTTTCCTTTTTCCATCTCTCTGGACATCACCCAAACTCCAAAGCTGCTTGCCCTGACTCTCACTCTCTGAACGTACCATACCCCAGTGACCAGCAGACACCCCCTGCCTGCCTCATCTTACCTCTGCCTCATATAGTGTAACTTTGGCTGTTTCTCCTTTGCTTTTTCCATGTCCAATAGCTACTGAAATCACCAGTTTGTCTACGCTATTTTTTCTCAAATTCCAATAATATTGTCCTCAAATTCCCTTCTAGGTCTATTTTTAAATTATTTTGTCAGTGAGATACAGAACCTGCAAAAGGGAACATGTGTCTCCTGATGACAAGATTCTGTCAAAAAAAAATAGAGGATAGAGAGATAGATAGATAGATAGATAGATAGATAGATAGATAGATAGATAGATAGATGGATGATGGATGGATGGATG
>NW_008345972.1:2298089-2321935 GCF_000622305.1 Nannospalax galili
ACAGAGATATATGATTGATAAATAGTTAGATAGATATACATACATGATAGATGATAGATGATAGATAGATGAAAGATGATAGATAGATAATGATAGATACATACATACATACATACATACATAGATGATAGATAGATGATAGATAGATAGATAGATAGATAGATAGATCACATACACAGAGCTCATATTATATCTTAGAAATATTTTCTTTAAAATCATGAATATGGCAAGGCAGCACACTTTTCTATTCAGAATTCACTGGAAATCCTCACACAGTATACAATGATTTATAATATAAAAAAATTGGATGCCATATTGCTTTCTATATAGAAAATACAACACGATCTCCAGCCAAATCATTAGGCTGCTGCATATTTAACACTATGTATTATGTATTTATACCCAAAATCATGACATAGAATCTAAGAGACTTAGTTTAGAACAGTAGCAAAACTTATACCTAAAAATAAATCTAACCAAAGAGGTATGTGCCCTATAGGGATGAAATTATAAAGTATTCTAGAAGTTACTGAAGAAAACCCAAAGAAATAAAAAGATTTTAAATGTTCAACATCCAAAAAACTGCCTATCCTCTCCCATATGACTTGCAATACTATTGAAATTGCTATCCATATTCCAAGGACGTTTCTTAAAAGAGGTTGACAAACTGATTCTAAAACTTCCATGTAAGGGTAGAGACCTAAGAAAGGATAAGATATTCCAAGAGGAAGAGGAGGAGGAGGGGGAGGGGGAGGAGGATGAGGAGGAGGATGAGAAGGAGGAGGAGGAGGAGGAAGAGGAGGAGGAAAGCAGGATGAGGAGGAGAAGAGGAGAAAGAGGAGAAGGAGGAGAGGAGGAGGAGGAGAAGGAGGAGGGGGAGGGGGAGGAGGAAGAGCAGGAGGAGGGGGAGGAGGAGGAAGGAGGGGGATGGGGATGAGGAGGAGGAGAAATTAAACAATGGAACAAAATAACCTAGAAATAGACCTACATGTGTACAGAAATTTGACAAAGATAGCACTAATGATTCCTGAGAATATGATAGCTGTTCAATAAATCACGCTACAAAATATGAGATGGGAATCTGGCTTGATATTACATACCAGACTTCAGTTAAAGGTGGTGTTTTAACTCATTGCACACACCTATGAGGGGGAGGAGGCCCCTTTGGACTTAAAGGCAAGACATTCACTGGATAGATTTTTATAAGATTTCAGTTAAGAATTTTTGTTCCCTGAGGACAAGCCACAAAGTTTGACAAAAACTTCTCCTCCATAGTTGAGAATGGGTCAGCTTCCAACTCATGCAAAGTTGGCCCTTTGTGCTCACAGATTGGTCATTCATACATTTAACCAAAGGCCAAAAATATTCATAGAAAAAGTTATATCTGAACTGACAAGTGTAAAGAGAGATCCCCTATCCCCTGTCATTGCTCTCTAATTGCACATTTGACATTATATGAAATTATGTTAAGTGTTGTGAATAATCTAGAGATGTTTAAGGTATATGGGATGATGTGTGAGGCTCTATGCAAGCACATTTTTCTAAACTAGGAACTTGAGCATCTGTGGATTTTACTATGGGGGTCATAGAATCAATTCCACTGAAACTAGAGAATGACTCCAAAATTTCTTCTAAATCGTTAAGAAAAATGTTTCCTCTCCCCCAAATGGGGAAAAGACAAGGAAGATTAAGACAAGGAAGATTAAGCTTGATTAGCAAGTAAGTATATGCACATCTAAACACATCCAGCATAAATAATAACAAACATGAAAATACAGATTACTAGGCAGTCACTGTACCTTTCCCAGATGAGCAGCTGCATATATGTTAAAGGGGAGCCAACAGGTGGAAGAAACAAGGCAAAGTGGCCCAATATGGGAAGATACAGTTTGACAAATCTTGTAAATTTAAGTGTCTGTATGCCCTGTCACCCAAAGTGGCCTATAGTGGGGCTTTCCCAGTTATACCAAAAGATGAACCCTTCTATCACAGAAGGAAGGAAGACTTCCTGGCACATTGACACCATAGAATGTCATGAAGCATTGCAAATAAATGCATCACAGTCACATGCAACAGTATATATGACTCAGAAATGGTGACACTTCTCATAAAATCTAAAAATAAGC
This sequence comes from Nannospalax galili, assembly GCF_000622305.1. NCBI lineage: Eukaryota > Metazoa > Chordata > Mammalia > Rodentia > Spalacidae > Nannospalax > Nannospalax galili. The sequence goes on from NW_008345972.1 coordinate 2,300,216, forward strand.
ACACGGAAGCTTTTATTTAGGGGCGAGCATGCATTTTTAAGCCCTCTTTTTCTACAAGACCTGGAGTCCAGCACAGAATTGGCCTCTGGCTTCAAAGTGGGATGCTGAAATAAGGAATACGGTAGCTTCAGAACGACTCTGTTCTTGAGGTGGGTCATTGGGTCAGGACTTTTTTTTTTACTTTCATGCTTTTATGCTGATTGCTTTACATCAATCGACTATTATGTAACTTGAAACATTAAAAACAAAGCTGCAATATATATCTTTGACAGAAAGTCTCCACAGGACAGCAAGTCCTCTGGGAGCAGGGAGTGCCTACTCTACATCTGGGAGTGTGCTGGGAGCTCACAGAGTACCAAAGCAGGACTCAAGCCCTGTCACTCACAAGCCTCTGCAAATAGTTTGAGATTCCCCGAGAAAGGCCAATGTAGCCACCACTCAGCCCAGGCCATATCTCAGATTGTCATAAACAGACTGGGTTAGGAGCTAGACTACACAATTTGTAACATCTGATCCCAAGAATCTGTAATGTTCTGATTAAAAATCTAGGCAAACTCAGCATCTTGGGGACTTTTCAGGTTACTCCCTGAGCTATAGAACAAGTGAAGCTTTCATTCACAGATCAAACCTGCTCACTACTAGCTTGCCAGTTTTTTCTGTGATAGTCATAAGAAGAGAGCACTAGATTATTTGTGTGTGTGTGTGTGTGTTTAGGTTGTGCACATTATGTATTCATTATGTATGTGTGCAACTATATTATGTATTTAATATGTGTCCATCATATATTTTACATGTATATATACACTTATGTGTAGTGTATACATATATACATATATTGTTTGCATGTGTGCATTATATATATATATATCTTATGAGTATGTATGTGTGCATTATTAAGTGTATGTGTGCTGTATCTATGTGCATACATGTATATATTGTGTGTACACATGTGTGTATGTATGCCTAATGTGTTTGTGAATAATTAAGTATATGTAAATATGTGCACATATGTATATGTTGCGTGTACACGTGTATGTGTACATGCATTTATTTTTGTGTGCAACATTGCATTAACATATATAATGTATATATTTATATATGTATGTGTGTTGTATGTAACTGCATGTGGGTGTTTTGTTGAATTTATATAAGCAGGAAGATTATCCTACATTCTTTGCTATTAATTCAGAGTTCTCAAACTTAAGCTTGCATCATAATCATCTGGAGGGCTTAGAATGCTGTTCTCCCAGTCTCCAGAGTTTCTGTTTAGCCACGTGGGGCCAGAGAATGTGCATATTGAACAATTTCCCAGGTGATGCAGTTGCTGCTCAGTCCTCACTGTCAAAACACCAGCTCTGTTGTTGGGAAGGGCTACACATAAGTATTATTTCTATCAAAAGGGTCTGTGTCTCCCTAGATCCTTGTTCTGTTTAAAAATTAAAGGTGTGCCAGGCATGGTGGAGCACGCCTTTAATGCCCACACTTGGGAGGCAGAGGCAGGCGGATCTCTGTGAACTTGAGGCCAGCCTGGTCGCCATAGCCAATCCAGGCCAGCTGGGGCTACAGGGAGACCCTGTCTAAAAATGACCAAAAAAAAAAAAAAATTAAAGGTGCTAAAATCTAACTGGAAAGTTAGGACATGTTTAAATCATTCAAATTAGTGTTTCCTGTTATCTGAACAAAAAGAAATTAACAATTCTATTTGACAGACATAATTTGTTTTCTCTATAAGCTACAAGACTATAGAAGAAATAACTCTTCTGACTAGTATCATCAGGTGGCTGATGTGTTTTCTCCCTTTCTGTGCAAGTCAACTAGCACATGACCATGAAGTGTCCACCATTTTGGTCCTGTCCACACACAGCTACCAACGAATGGACAGCTCAGAATTTATGTCACGAAATCAATCTGAAAGCTAGAACAGGGACTTTCCTGTTTATTTAAGTGCTCACAAAACTTTAAAGAGCCCTGTTAATGGTTCAAGTGTCTCCTTTAAAGAGCTACAGAATGAATACAATTTCTAGGGGAAAGTACAGAGTCCTGTAGTTTTTAACCTCAGACATTTACTGGGATAAAAACATGGAGCTTTCAGTGTCATGAGCCTTAAACCAGTACTTGTACTGACAGGCTTTTATGAACTAATGTTAAATGGAAAAAACAAAACTTCGAACTTGCACAGTCAGCTGTACTCCGCACACATAAGAGATACAGGGCAGGAGAATACAGTTTCATCTATGTGGGCCCATGGTTCCCATTGTACACACATCAACAATGATCCCAGGCATTGGCCCAGATGCCCATGCCCTACTCAGTACAGTGTATGTAGCTTTGCTCCTGCAGTCAGGTGGGGACACATAGGACTACAAGCGGCTTTCCAAGGTCCCCAGGCAAAAACACAGCTCCCCTGTTGCCTATACCAGCCTCTTCCAAACTTAGGTAACTGTCAAGAAGCAAGAAAATGCCCATCACACCCCTCACTGGACCAGGGACTGTAGCACTGTTAATTTTCTTTTTTTTTTATTTATATGTATGACTGTGTGCCTGCTTGTTTGTATGTGCATCACATTCATGCAGTGCCGGTGGAAGCCAAAAGAGGGCATCAGATCCCCAGGAACTAGAGTTACAGACAGTGATGAGCTTCCTGGTGCAGGTGCTGGAAATCAAATCCAGATCTTCATCAAGAGCAGCAAGTGATCTTAACTGCTGAGTGATCACTCCAGCCCCTTGTGTGCTCTTCTCTAAACCCACTGAGTCCATTTAGCTGCCAGTATGTGCATGGGCAGCACCACCTACTGGAGCATGGGAAGCCTATCAGGGTTATCTTTTTAAAATAAATTTTTTTAAAAAAAATAGAAAAATAATACACCTCACAAAAATATTAAAAGCACAGAGAACTCTAAGTCTGCCAGCCCTTTTATTTGAACTCACTTAGTAGTCAGACATCCCATCATCTATTTTTTTTAATTTTTGAAATTTTAAAAAATATTTTATTATTTTTATTTTATGTGTATGAGTGTTATGCTTGCATGTAGGTAAGTGCACCCGTGTTGTGCAATGCCTGTGCAGGACAAAAGAGGCTGTCGGATCCCCTGGAACTGGAGTTACAGACAGTTCTTAGCTGCCACGTGGGTGCTGGGATTTGAATCCGAGTCCTCTGCAAGAACAGTCAGTGTTCTTAACCGCTGAGCCATCTCTCCAGCCCCACAGCATCTATTTTTTTTACCCTTTACATTTTCTTTCATCTCATGTGAGGTCGTTCTCTGCATGTCCATGTCCCTTGCTGATCTTCCCATTAGTGTTTTTAAAATGAACTTCAACAGATCTTAATATATTTTTTAAGTGCTGTGTGTTTTTTGTGGGTGTTTGCAAATAACTTTCTGGTTGTTGGCCTGTTAATTTTGCTTTGTCTTCACTTCTTTAAAAAAATAGAATTAAAATCCACCATTTTAAAGTGTATGATTTAGTGTGCTAGTTCATTCACAAAGTAGTACAATCACCAGTAAATCCATAATATTTGCCTCACCTGACCTCTGTCATTCTCTGTCCTCTCCACCCTAAACTCCAAATAACCACTGATTTACTTTCTGTCCCTTCAGGCATTTCCTAGAAATTAGATCATTATTTTGAGACCTTCAATATCAGGCTTCTTTCATTAAGATTTTCAAACTTTATTTAGGCTGTAGTATTCATCAATTCATCATTTATTTGTATGCCAGGATACTGTTTTACTATAAGGATAGAATGTATTTTATTCATCCATCTATCCGCCCATGAGTATTTGGGTTCTTTGCACATTTTAGTTATTGTAAATAATCCTGGTGTGAACATTTCCATGCAATTTTCTGTGTGAACTTGTTTTTCTTTTCTCTTGGACCTGTACCATGAAATTGTTGGGTCCTCTGGTACTTCTGTTTTCCTCATGGTATGCATCCTTGGGGGCGCAGGATGGGAGTGTAGTATCTCATAGTGATCTTTTTTATTTCCCACAATGACTAATGATAATGAGTATGTTTTCACGTGCTTACTGGACATTTATATAAAGTTTGTGGAGAAATGTCTACTTAAATTCCAGTTAGTTGGTTTTTTATGTATGGGTTTGTTTCATTTTGGTTTTGTTGTTTTTATGTTAACCAGTGTGTTCTAAGAGTTCTTTACATATCCTGGATACTGGACACATATATGATATACAATTAACAAGTTCGTTCTTCCATTCTATGGATTCTCTTTTCAGTCTCTCAATAATGGACTTTGATTTTACAAAAGTTGTAATGTTAATGTAGTTCAAATAACATATTTTTCTTTGGTTTCATGTACTTTAAGGTATCAAAATGAAAAATTTTGCCTAATTCAAGGTCACAAGATTCACATCTGTGTTTTCTTCTAGAAACCAGTCTAAACTCTTACATCAATATACTGGATCCTTTGCACTTAATTTTGGTATATGGTAAAGCCCCAAATTCATTTTTATACATGTGGATATCTAAGTATCCCAACACTCTTCTTTGAAAAGACTGTCTACTACCCTAAGTGAATTGACCTGACACACTGTTGAAATCAGTTCGTCACTGAGCTATGGGTCTATTTCTAGACTTTCAATTCTATCCCCACTCATCAGTACCTTTATGCCAGTGTCAGGTTGTGCTTGGAATTATAGACTTGTGGCGACTGTTCAAATGTGAAAATGTATGTCAAACTTGTTCTTTTCAAAGATGTTTCTCAAGCTATTTTGAGTCCTTGCATTTCTATATGATTTTTCAGATGGGATTATATCAAATCTGCAGGTAGTTTGGCAAGATCTGCCATCTTATCAATATTATGATTTCTAATCCATGAGCAAGAGATATCATCCACTTACTTAGACTAAATTTTGTAAATTGTATCTTACAAACTTGCATACTCATTTTTAGTTTTATCAAGGTTTTTGTTTGGGGTATGTGTGTATTCCTTCCTTAAGATTTCCAACATACAAGAGCATACCATCTGTAAATAAACATAGTTCAAATCCTTTTCTTCCAACAGAGGTACCATTTACTTTCTTTTTTCTTGCCCAATTACCCTGGCTAGAACCTCTGATGGGTACAATACTGAATATAAGAATGCATGTTCTTGTTTTGCTCCTGCTCTTGGAGGAAAAGCACTTGGTTTTCTATATTACACATGATGCCAACTATGAGTTCCTCATAGATAGTCTTCATTCTATTGAGAAAGCATCCTTCTGTTTGTGATCGTCTAGTGTCTTCATCATAAAAAGCTGCTGGACTCAGTCAAATGCATTCTCACTATCTTTGATATGGTTTTGTTCTTTTCTCCTTTCTTTAATTAATATGGTATATTATATTGATTTTTGTTCCATCCATACATTGCTAAATTAAATCCCACTTGATCATTGTGTATAACCCTTTTTATATGCTATTGAGTTCAGTTTGATGGTGTTTGACTGAGAACTTTGCACCTTATTTGCAATAGATATTGGTTTCTAGTTTTCTTTCTTTTTTTTTTTTTTTTTTTTTTTTTTTTTTTTTTTTGCTTAGTTTTGGTATCAGGCTAATATGGCCTCAAAGAATAAGTTGGAATTCATTTCCTCCTCTTTTATTTTTGGAAGAGTTTGTGACACATGTGTGTTAATTTTTCTTTAAATATTCAATAGAACCCACCAATGAAACTATCTGGCATCAGAAATTTTCTTTGTTGGAGGTATTTTTGAAATTGTTAACCCAATTACTTCACTTGCTATGGATTTACAATGATTTTCCTTTTCTTTTTGAATCTGTGAATTTCTAGGAATTGTCTCATTCAACTTATCTAATTTATGACCTCAAATTGATCATAATATTTCATTAAAATTCTTTTTATTTGTTTGTATTTGCAGATGTTTGTTCATGTTTATGTGCATGCACGTGTGTATGGGCACACATACATGTGTCTATGTACTTGGGTAGAGGTCAAAGGTCAGTCTCCAGTGACATTCCAGGAATCATCTACTTTATTGTTTTAAGACAAGGTCTTTCAGTGACCTGGGGTTTACCTGATTAGGCTAGCTGACATGGTGGCTGCCCAACTGCCTGTGGTTGGTATTAAGTTCTCACTTGACTGTGCCAAACTGGGGAAGCTGTTTTAGAAGCTTACAAACAGACATTATTAAAAGGTGGAATGAATCTTGGTCACGAGTTTGCTAGGGATATATTGGTTTGCTTTGACCTAACAAACCAGCACAGTCTGGATGGCTTAATCAACAGACATTTGTCATCTTACAACCGTGGAAGTCCAAGGTCAAGGTATGGGCTTCTTCAGAGACAGAGGAAGTCTGGTTCCCCAGCCTCTGGTGGCTCCCTGGCTTGTGGCAATGTCACTTCAACCTTCACATGGCATTCCCATTATGTTAGATTGGAAGTCCATCCTATGAAGTACAAATAGTGAAGTATGACTTCACTAGCTATATCTGCAACAACCTATTTCCAAAAAAAAGTGCATTATGAAGTACTGGGAATTAGAATTTTAACATGTAAATTTATGGGGAAACGTCAGAATTCACCCCATAACAACTTAAAGACAGTAAAATATACAGATCTTTAGAATAATCTTAAAGAGCGGATTGCTCTTTACTTACATGTCAACTCTATAACCACCCAAGTCAGGCTAATGAGCACTGCCAGGTAGATCCCTCATGGCCCTTGACATAATTCTTTCCCCAGCACAACTTTATTTTACAAAGATTCACATTTATTTTTCAATATCTATTTGTGACTGTCTGTCTTGATGGGGACTGCTATCCCATAGCCTTGTCTTTTCTAAGCATGAGATTCACTCCCAGATCTGCCTATTCTGTGAGAAGACATCTGTGAACCACTTTAGGTCAACTTGAGGTGATCTTGCAGATCACTGTGATGCTGAGATGGATCAGACTTCATATGGTTCACATCTAAGTTAATATAAAAGTCAAATGAGCTTACATAGGACTCAGGGAAAATGACTTATTACAGTACTGTTCCCCCCACACCCCAGAGCAGCCCATGTGCCTGCCTTTCTTGTGGCCATCACCAGCCACATCACCTGTAAGGAGACTTCCAATGACCAGATACAATGGCCATTTCAGTCCCGTTCTAGCAACACTTACCCTATCCTCCTCACCACCTTTCCTAAACCTTGGTAACCACTGGTTGGTTCCTCATCTCTATAACTGTCATATCCAGAAGTATGTATATACATATAGCATGCGGGTATTATATAATTTTATGTTATAGAGATGCTGCAGTACACCCTGTAGGGCTACCTGTTTTCCCTCAGTGTAGTATGCCTGAGCTCTTCCCTAGCTGCCATGAGTATCAGCATTCCATTCTTCTTGAGTAAGGAATAAACTGTATTTTGTGTCATCTGTCGAAGGTCATTGTGGTGATTTTCTCTTTTTGAATACTTCCAATGAAACTAAGGTGTGTGTGTGTGTGTGTGTGTGTGTGTGTGTGTGTGTGTGTATTAAAGTTAGGGCTTCATGCATGCTAGGTAGGCATTCTACCACATAGCTACATCCTTAGCTCAATATGATGTTATATTTTTCTAGAATCGTACTGCAGTGGGGAGGCCACCACAATGGTCCATTTCCTAATTCAATTATAGTAATATCTTCATAAGCCTGTCTACTTCATAAAATGGCACAGATTATATACACATATATATATATATATATTCCACCCATTTTACAACATCAACCTCCTGATTTTGATATCCTGCAGATAAGTAGGAGGGACTGGGGAAAACCAGAGGACTACAGGAGAGCTCCCTGCACTGTTCTTACGACTTTCTGTCCACTCATCATGATTTTACAGTAAAATGTCAGCACAGCACATCTTGAAAAATATCACTGAGCCACCAGCACTGGTAATACAGGATGAGTCTCAGAAGATTATTCTGAACAAAAGTAAGCTAACATAAGGGGCCCCTGCTGTGTGCTTCAACAGCAGTCACTGCTATGTGATGGCACTATAGGGCATATAGCCAGTTTCTTTCGTTTGGGAGAGATGAAACAGGAAGGAACAGGAATGAGTCCCAAGAAATTCAAATGGTTTCAACTCTTAATGTGGACATTACAGGGGTGCGTAGGCAGAAACCATCAGGAAGCTGACCACTTACCTGTGTTTGTTGTATTATAAAGAAACCCTTTTCAGGGCTGGAGGGATAGCTCAGAGGTTAAGAGCACTGGCTGCTCTTGCAGAAGACCCGAGTTTGATTCCAAGCACCCACATGGCTACTAATAACCTTTGGTAACTCCAGTTCCATGAGAGTCCAACTCCTCTTCTGACTTCCCTGGACATTGCGTGAGATGGGTGCACTTACACACACACACACACACGCAACATACTCTTACACATAAAATAATAAATATATATATATATATATATATATAAACCCTTCTTTCTTGTTTTGTGAATTTTAAAACTCCGGGTCCAGGACCCCACAGTGACACCCCTTCAAGCCCCATTCTTGAACCCCTCCCCTCAGGTCTGAGCAAAACAAAGGAATGACTCTATCGTCCTATCGTCCGCAGGAATGTTTCCTTGCTCCTAGTTTCTACTTCTGTGCTGGTCATTTTTCTTGCTATTTTTAACCCAGGAGCCGTGTCATATTTCTGTAAAGAAGTGGATCTCAGCTGTGGTCTCTGACGAGCTGTTCCTGGTCACATCTGAGATGCTTATTACAGATGGAAATTGCAGTGTGTGCTGCAGACCTACTGAGTCAGCAAGGCTGGAGGAAGAACGGTGAACTACACCTTACCGGTCGTCAGGACCTTCTGTGACACAGTAAGAGCTCCAAAGCCCCTGACCTCACATCACTGTCACAGGTGGGGTCTCAGGAAGCCCAATCTGACGTGAATCAGCAACAAGAGGGGCTTTGCAGTGAGCTAGGAGCAGGAGTTGGTGCACCTTAGTGGCAGCAAGCATTCCAACACAGGACATTTCCAGCAGCTTGGAAGTGGGGCAGTCCAGGTGCTGTGGTTTGTCCGGACACGGTTTGTGATATGGATTTGAAGAGCCCCTGCTGTTCTCTCACAGCCTTCCATCTGGCACTTTTGTCCTTCTGATTTTGATAGTCCTGAATTCTCATGGCGGGAACTAGCATAGTTTTCTGGAAGGCAGTTTAGGGCCCTACTTCATCACCTCCTGGAGAGGCAAACAGCAGTTAGCCTCCCCACCTCTTCTGCAGGTCTTGACTGCAGCCCCATTGCTGAGAGATTCCTGCCTTAGTTAAGACTTTCTTTGGAAAGTTCTAGAACCCAACAGAACAAGTTTAGGAGCAATTATTTTAAGGAGTGGAGTTTTTAATTCAAGAACCCGAGAGGAGACACTCAGCCATGGCCCAGGAAAAGAACTAGCAAGAACCGGAGGAACTCTGCATCTCTGCTTCCCTGTTTGCTGCTTGTCTTGCTGCAGCCTGTGTTTTCCATTTCTCAGAGCACGTGGAGGGCCGAAGAGGACCACTCGGCCCACAGGTGACATTTCACTCTTGCACAGTTATAGCGGTATCTATCGCCTCCCTGTATACCCAGCAGAGAAATACAGATGACACTTTTGAACAGGAGACCTTCCAGTTGTCCAACCAACTGTGTCTGGGATCCTGGTCAAGAAGAAAATCACTAGGAGGTCCATGTGTGAGGGTGATGAGGCGACTCTTAGAGAAGAGAGATGGGCAGACAGCCCACTCTTTCTTGCAGCATCCAGCAAAGATGTGTGCCAACCTGCTGTGAGAATGTTATGGCTCTCAAGTGCAGCATTGCATCCTCATTAGAAATGATGGAATCAATTCTCCTCACTGGATCTCTGTGATGCCTAATTTATTTTGAAGGGGAAAAATTATTTAATTTTCAAGGGTTCAGTGTGAAGGGTAAATGAAATAATGACACAGAACACATATCTGTTGTAAGTCCTTTGTTCCCCCCCCAACCCTGTCCACTTTTCCAATTATTAGAAATCACTTCAAATTATTTTGAGAAGAAAAATGCCACTCTAACAAGTATAAACGGCTTCTATGGCAGCTCTGAACCTTTTAGAAGATGTTATATTTTGCAGAACTGAAATTGCATCAGTCGCAGAATCTCTGGGATCTGAGCAGGCAGCCTCCTCCAATTAAGCATCCTTCCAGCATCTGCCGCAATATTTTGCCAATAAGCTGTTCCAATCCAAATATAGTTCCGATTCTCCAGCACTTTCAGTAGCAATTAAGTGTGTATTTTTTAACATCCCCGTGTTGCATTTGGCCTCCCTTTTGTGACCACCTGCAGTCTAATTCTGGTCTCCCTGGCACTCTGGCATGCTCCAACACTGGTGCCTGCTTGCCCTGGCTCAAGTTTGTTAATCAACTTAGAACAAAGGCAACCAACAGCTCCATGTTACTCTTCACCTGGGAGATGAAGTGATGGGCCCTCAGTATCCCCTTGGTGACTGAGAAGGACATCTGTGCTTCCACCTCGACACTCCTTGATATACAGTCCCTCCAAGCATTCACCACCCACTCTAAAGCAGCTCCTGCAGACCTCCACCCACCTTTTTCCTTTATCTCTCTCCCCCCTCTTGCCACAAATCCCTGCCTAAATCCCCAAGTCATACTTCCTGATACATGCTGCCTCATCATTTGCTCTGGTGTCATGGCATAGCTTCACCTCAATCAAACTCTGGTCTCTACAGTGCAACTCACTCCTCAAACAGCTAGCCCAACATAGAGGATCTTCCCCCTGCTTTCTAGCTGTTGCATTCCGGACCCACAGTGGCAGCTCCTAGATCCAGTGAGGCCTTTTCCCAGAGAAGACAAGGCCCTCCCCTACCTAGACCCAAGAGCCTGGGCCTCGGGTTGCAGCTTCATCCCGCACGGGTCCCTTCCTGAGGCTGCATACTGGCTACCTGGTTGTCCTGGCCCTGGGCAAGGGTTCTCCTTATCATAAGGGCCTGCTGTTCACCCCCTGGCCTCTCTGGAGTGCCATTCAGAGGCCATAAGACAAGCATTTCAGAGCTACAGAAGCTGAAGGAGGTAAGGAAGATTCCTAATATGCTCATGACTTGGACACGGATCTGTGAGAGAATGAACTGCTGTTGTTTGGGGCCCCAGATCTGTGGTGAGTGTGTGTGATGGCCCTAGCTAATGCATAAATCTGCATATTCAGAATTTCCATAAAACAAATGTCTTTGGGGCTGGAGAGATGGCTTAGCAGTTAAGAACACTGGTTGTTCTTGCAGAAGACCTGGGTTCAAATCCCAGCACCCACATGGCAGCTAACAACTGTCCATAACTCCAAGTTCCAGGGGATCTGACGGCCTCTTCTGTCCTCTGTGGGCATTGCACGACATGGGCGCACTTACCTACATGCAGGCAATACACACATACACATAAAAAAATAAATAAATAAAATATATTTTTTAAAAATGTCTTCAGTTCATGTGGCATGACCATTGACTCAAAATCAATTGGTTCCACTTCTGGATTTGGCAAAGTGTCTCACGAGACAAGCCCAGCCCCTGCCTTGCATTTCTAATACACCTTATTCTGCTCATGCTCCACATTGAGATATGAGTGAGCGTGCCCAGAAGTGGCCTCTCCCCCTTGTCCCACACTGATTTGTCATACTTGATTTGTATGTCCACTCTGTAGAACTGGAAGAGATAAATGTGTAAGACACTCAGGCTGCTTTTCTAGAAGACCCTGCTAAGTGGTACCAGTGAGGAGCCATGCAGCACATATGGGCTCTGACTGATAGCTTGGCTTCACATGCTGAAAAGAGCCTCCCATACGCACCTCAACCCTCTAAAAGTACAGAGAAATATGTTGTGAATCAAGACAGGGGTTTACACCAACTGCTAGTTTTTGCTTTACACCCAGTATTTAATTTCCTACAATTTTCTTCTCCTTCCTCCTCCCCCCTCCTCTTCTTCCTCCTCCTCTTCCTCCTCCTCTGCCTTCTGGATTAGCTTTGAAACATGACTGACTTTATTTGCTACAAAAATAGATGAGAGAGAAATACATTGAGACTTTTGAAGTACTAAGTATATGTAAGTATATTGGTGATATTGTAATTTTTATGAAGAGATGTCTTACTTTCTGTACCGATTGTCATATACATTATTATTCCTTTGGTTTTGAAATTTCACTGAAGGAAAATGTACTTTAAAAAATTATTCTCCAATCCAAGTACTAACCAGGCCCAACCCTACCTACCAAGTTTAGACCAGATCAGGTGCATTCAGGGTGGTATGATCATAGTAGGGGAGTGGGTAAGAAATCCCTGAGGAACTATTGGCAAGATGGCTTTGGGAGGGAGAGTCAGTGTCACTTAAGGGTATGACTCTTGGTAGGTTGACTAGGTTCCAGTGGATAAACTCACACTGAAAGGCATTTGGGGACATGATTTTGACTCTGTAGACCTTTATTTTTTTTTAATATTTTATTTGTTATTTTTTATTCTATATGCATAAGTGTTTTGCCTGCATGTATGTAAGTACACCCATGTTGTGCAATGTCCACAGAAATCAGAAGAGGGCATTGGATCCTCTAGAACTGGAGTTACAGATGGTTGTTAACCACCATGTGGGTGCTGGGAATCAAATCCAGGTCCTCTGTAAGAGCAGCCAGTGTTCTTAACTGCTGAGCTACCTCTCCAGCCCATATACAGACCTTTATATATACACATATATACAAATATATGTATATATAGAGATGTATATCTAGAGATGTATATATATAGAGAGAGAACACATTAATTTTGGATGGGGGCAGTAAGGGCAGTGCAGATAGGGGAGGGGATTTAAATACAATCAAAATATTTTGTATGAAATTTTCAAAAATTCAGTAAAAAAATACTGTAAGATATAAACTTTTAAATCTCTCTTACAGTTTGTTGGCAATAAGATTCAAATGTTATCAGTTATGATTCAGTGTTTGGATTACACAATTTGTACCATTTCTGGAAAAAAATTTCTATATCCTCTTAAGAACAAATGGACTTTTACTAAGTCAAAATACAAAGTTTATCATAAAAATTTCTTTAAAATATTTCTACAAATATAACCAGTGATGCTGTTTCCATTAACACACTTCTCTTTTATCCTCCTTCCTCTATATAAAAAAATCACTTTCTCTTTCAAAGAAGAAATTGGAATTCTGCTCCAGTTCATTGCATTCAATTTAAAATAAATTATTAAATTTAAATCAAAATGATACCTATTTTTAATTTTTTTCTTAAACTAATAATTATAAGAAAAGATGTCTTATCTAAAAAAGAGCAATCCATCTCAAATGCCTTCCAACATATTATGGTATATAGGGGAGATATTTACATTAAAATCTGAGATAAAATTTGCTAATGAACTTTGAATTTTTCATGTGGTTATTAGTAAATTCTGTATCTTTTTTGAGCAGTCTAAGCAATGCAGTAAAAAAAGGAAAGGTAAAACTTAGACATTATAAAGGGAGAAAAATTAAAAATTTTGCGAATGATATGGATGCCAACTTAGAAATGTTTGCTTTAGCTTTTTTCTCATCTTTTTCTAGTTTCCTAATATGAAAGGTTGGATATACATTGAGGGCTTTCTGTTCGTTTGTTTGTTCGTTTGTTTGTTTGTTTGTAGGTTTGGATATTTGGAGGTTTTTGTGACAGGGTCTTTCTGTAGCCCCAGCTGACTTGGAAATCAAGATATAGACCAAAACAGCCTCAATCTCATCTCACAGAGATCTGCCAGCCTCTCTGCCTCCAAAGTACTGGGATTAAAGGTGTGTGCCACCACACCCAGCTTCCTTTATTATTTTTTTAATGGACTATGCAGTCCTCCAAGTACTAGCTCTGCTACATCCTGCATATTTTGGGGTATTTTTCTTTTTATTCAGTTTAAAATATTTTCCTGCTCACTTAAGACTTTCCTTTTCGATTCACAGGTGGTTGGAGAAGCATGCTGCTTAATTTCCAAGTGTTGGGAAATGTTCTTCCTTTCCGTCTGTTTCTGATTTCTGTTTCAATTCCACTACATCTAGAATGCATTTTTTGTATAACTTCAATTCTCTTAAGTGTATTAATATTTAAGTTTTTTCTGGGGTATCTATTAGAATGGGTAGTTTATGTTTATTGGAATCGACTGTTCCTGCTTTGTGATATAATGTTTTTAATATTTTATTGCTTACTTTTATTTGTTATGTGTTATGAGTGTATTGTCTGCATGTATGTAAGTGCACCCATGTCATGCAATGCCCACAAAGATCAAAGGAGGATGTCAGATACCTTAGACTGGAGGTATAGAGAGTTGTTAGCCACTATGTGGATGATGGGAATCAAACTTGGGTCCTCTGCAAGACCAGCCAGTGCTCTTACCACTGAGCCATCTCTCTAGCCTCTATATAATATTTTTTATATCAACTAGATGCACTTGGTTGTAGAGTTTAATTTTTCTGTATTCTTGATTTTTTGTCTTTATAAGTTCCTGAGAGAGGACTGTTAAAATATTCAGCTACAATGTTATGATTTTCTGGTGTTCATTTTTGCCCACATGTTTTTCATTTCAGTAATTTTAAGTGCATGAATATATAAGATTCTATGTTCTTGGTATCCTGGCCCTTTTGCCAGATACTAGATGTCACTATTCTTTGTCTACAGTGACATTCCTAGCTCTGAAGTCCATTTTGTCTGATAACAATATAGACACTCCATATTTCCTCATCAGGGTTTTTATACTGCATCACTTCTGTGCTTTCTACTTTTATCCTAGCTACATGATGGTATTGGAAGTGAGTTTCTTCCAAAAAGCAGATATTTAAGCCAGTTCTTTAAAAAAAAAATCTATCTAGACATTCTCTGTCATTTAATTTGTGGGCTTACCAGCAATGATTTCTGGATAGGACTCGAAGAACTGAGGAAATAAAAGCAAGAATTGATAAACAAGACTAGGTCAAATTACAGAGCTTCTGCTCAGCAAAGGAAACAATCAATAACCTACAGATCAAGTACCAACCTACAGAATGAGAAAAAAGATTTTCCAGATGTTCATCATTAGCCTCAAAATATACAGAAAAAAGCTATCAACAAGAGGACAAATAATCCAACCCAACCAATAAATGGTAAATGATCTGAACAGACTCAAATGGCCAGTAAATACCTGAAAAAAATATCCTCAATACCCTTAGCCCTCAAGGAAATGAAAATTAAGTTCAACAGGGGATAATGGCATACACCTATAATCCCAGCCCTTGAGGAGCTTAGGCAGGAGAGTCATGGATTCCAAAGCATCTTGAGCTACATGGAAGGCCTTATCTAAAGAGAGAGAGAAAGAGACAGAGACAAAACAAGTTCACTTCACCCCAGTCAGAATGGCTACTAATTTTTTTAAAAAAAGAGAGAGAACAGTTGATAAAAATGTTGAGAAAAAAGAACCTTTGTATACTACTGATGGCAAAGTAAGCTACTGTAAGCACTGTGAAAAGTGTATGGATGCTTCTGAAAAACTGCAAACAGAACATGTGATCCAGCTACCCCACATACCTGAAGGACTCCAAGTCAGCAGCACAATGGACACCTGCACACTCAGGCTTCTCACAGTACTATTCAGAAGAACCTTGTTATGGAATCAAACAAGGTAGCCATCAGTGGATAAAATGATAAAAAAAAAAATGTGGTGTATGTACACAGTGGAGTATTACTCCACCATAAAGAAGAATAAAACCATCTCACTTGCAGGAAAATGGATGAAACTTGAGGTCAGCATATTATAGGTAATAAACCAGACAAATAACGTATGTTTTCTCTCATATGTGAAAACCAGATTAAGCTAAAAGTCAAGAAAGAAAAGATGAATTAGGCTATTACGGGAAGCAAAGGGGAAGTGGGAGGGAGGGGGGAAGCAGGGGACCGCCTGAGGAGTAGCAGAAATGTAGATACAGTCAAAACATAGCATATATGTGTACAAGAAAGCCACACTGAGCCCCTTTAGTTTGCATAATTAATGAGTTAATATTTGCCACGACTTTTAAAAGTACAATAAAAATGAGTGCTTAAGCCATTTATACTTAGTATAATTATTACTGTTTGGATTTAAATCTACCATTTTATTTCTTTTTGCTTTGTTTCCCTTTTCTTCTGTGTATTAATACTATTTGAACATTTTAAATAACACACTTTAATTTTTCCATTATGGTTTTGTTTATATCTCTTTATATTTTATAACAATTACTTCAAGATTACAAAACATATTTAAAATTTTTCCTTTCACTTAGAACCCATATTTTACCACTTCAACCGGAATATAGAATGTTTGTGGGCACAGAAGCCCCTTTTCTTCCCCGCCCCTGCTTTTACCGATGTTTTATAAATTGCATCTACAAAGCCAGAGAGGTATCTCAGTTGGTGAAAGGCTTGTCTTGCAAGCATGAAGACCTGAATTGGAAGGAAAAAAAGTGGTAGTGGTGGTACCAGGAGTGCTTGTAATTCCAACACAAACAGGGGAGGCAGGGGAGGCAGAACAGGCAGTCCTGGGGCTCACTGGCCAGGCCAGCTTAGCCAGTTTTGAAAGAGCCAGGCCAGTGAGAGATTCTGTCTCCAATCAAACAAAAACAGTGAATAGGTAGATGGCATCTGAGGAATGCCACCTCCTGTTCTCTGGCTTCCACCTGCAAGCACACATACCTCCATATGAACCTGTATACATACATGCACATGCACACACAAAGATAAATAAATTATACCTGTGTGCATTAGCAACCCTAACAAGCACTGTTGTAAATTGTCAGCAAGTTTTAATGGATCAAAGAGAAGAGACTATTTTATTTCCCAGGATATTGACAACACCTGTGGTTTGCCCTTCATTCTTGATGCTCCATTTCCCTCTATTAACTCTTCTTTTCTGTCTGAATAACTTTCTTTAGCAATCGTCTTAGAGCAGACCTGTTCACGTTCAGTTCTCTGTTTCCCATCATCTGAGAATGCCTTTGTATTACTTCCATTCCTGAAGAATATTCTCTCCCAGGATGCAAAGTCATAGGTGGACAGGTTTGGACTGTTTCCATGTTTTCACGCTTCTTCTTGGTCTCCATGTTTTGAGGAGAATTCACAGTATTTGACCTATTGTCCCTTGTAACTACGACAGCTTTTTCCATCAAGTGCTTTCAAGCTTTCTCTGGGTCTTCATGGTAGGTCTTTGTTGAGTTTCTGTGTATTTCACTCTTGCTTATAGTTTACTAAGCTTAAACCTGTAGGTTGTTTGGGATGTCTGCAGCCATAATATCTTTAAGTATATTTTCCGTACCACCCTCTCTCATTTCCCCTCTGGAAACCCTGCACACAAATGCTAGACCTCTTAGCATCATCCCGCAGGATGATGGAGTTCCAGCCCTGTCTGTTTTCTTTTTTGGCCATCTTTCCTCTCTGGTATTGAACACTGGCTCTTCTCTCTTCCACATTCTGCTACCCCAAGCTGGGTTGTTTGTTTGTTCCATTGGTTGTTGTATTTTTGTTTTGGTTTCATTTTGCTCCCAAGTTCCAGGAGCTTTCCCTTCTATGAAAGCAACTTAAATTTTTACAAACTTTCATATAGTAACAATTAAACCAGTGGCCCACTAAATCTTCATCGTATTGATCAATGCCAGTCCATCTTTCCCACCTTCAGAACTGGGCCAGATAATTTTTTTAATGTTTATTGAGTTTTATTTATGTGTATGACTGTTTGCCTGCATATGTTTATGCATGTCACATGCATGTCTGGTGACCACAGAGCCCAAAAGAGGATGTTAGAGCCTCTGGAACTGGAGTTACAGGTGGGTGTGAGCCACCATATAGGTTCCAGGAACCAAATCAAGGTCATCTGCAATGGCAGCAAGTACTCTTGACCACTGCGCCATCCCTCCAGCCCAGGAGAGCTAAGTTTTTAAGAAACGTCATATAGAAAGAGAAGAAGAAAAATCAGGGAGAGGAAGAAATAAAATCCAGAAGGCAATACACTCATACACATCAAAATAATAAATAAAATATTTTTAAAAGAAATATAAGGACCTGGAGAGATATGTCTCAGAGGTTAAGAGCACCAACTGCTCTTACAGAGGACCTGGGTTTGATTCCCAGCATCCACATGGCAGCTAACAACCGTCTGTAACTCCAGTTCCAGGGGATTCAGTGCCCTCTCTGACTTCCACGGGCATTTCACAACATGAGTGCACTTACACACATGCAGGCAATACACTCATACACACAGAATAAAAGTATTTTTAAAAAGAAAGAAAAATAAGATGGTGAGCAAAACAGGAAGACACCCAGCACTGACCTTTGGCCTGTGTAGATGTGCATGGGTGTGTACACACAGATACCCCACATACATACATGCACATACATCCTTATAACACACGGACACAAACACTCATACATACATTTTAAAAAAAGAAAGGACAAAAGGAAGTAAGTTAGTGCGTTCAAGTTCTTTATATTTAGTTCTTTCTCAAGCTGTAGTAGAATCAAAAAAGGTATATGGTCTTTGTCCCTGGTGCTTGCCAGAGAGTTTAAAGGGCCCTAGAATTTTCCAGTGATGAGTGTCTGACCCTTGTTGTGCCAATGACGTGATACCTGGTAGCTTGGGGATGGAGCCAGTGGACAGCCAGGAAGACATATCCCACCTTGATGTTTAATCTTGATGGTCAATTTGGCTAGACTGGCAAATGCCTTGGAGATTACTAAAGCACACCTACAGTGTGTCTGTGAAGACATTTCTAGAGACAATCAGATCATGAGGGTTCTGACCTAATGTAATGAATGGATTCTCCAATGATGAAATTAAAGTTTAAATAGACATTGGAAAGTGGTGGACTTGTGGGAGATGGGATCTAATTGGAGAAAGATAGTCCTTGGACACTGTATCTTATTGTAGACTCTTATGGGGTTTGCTCTACCTTGCTTCTGGTCCACCAGAGTTGAAGTGCTCCACCACACCTTCTCTGCTGATGGGTTGAAACCTCTGGACCCATAAGCAAAAGAAATCTTCCCTCTCTTAAGATATTTCTGTCAGATATTTGTTCATAGTAACAAACTAACACCCATGATTAGAAGGTTAGAACTTCTCTTACTTCCCTACACTAGGGAAGGGGCTGGAAATTGAGATTAAGCAATTGAGTGGTCAGTGATTTAGTAACTTAGAGTGTAATGAAACCTCAAGGAAACTGAACATGGGCTGAAGAGCTTCCTGTCTAAAGACCATATCAGTGAGTACTCCAGCTCTGAGGGTCCTGTGCTTAGGACCTCCTAGATTTATCCCTACAGTCTCTTCAATGGCCATTGATCTGAATCCTTTTTAAATTAAATGGTCATCCAAAATTCTGTAAGTGGTTTTAGCAACTGAATGAAGCTGAGAGGGATTATGATTCTCAACATCTGACTTTGCAGTTGACTGGACTGAGGTCACTTGTGAGTGGCATCTGAAGTTAGGGCATTGCCTTTTCATCTGTTAGGTCTTAGGTAGTTGGGAGTCATATCTGAATTGTGTTGTAGGACACCCAGCTGGTGCTGAAGAATCAGTATTGGAACATAACAGTTATCATGTGTTTTTTAAGCAAAAAACCATAGCAGTTGCTTAGGGGCCACAATCTCTATCTAACAGCTGCTAAAGAGAATCAGAGCCAAATGGTAACTAAAGGACTACAAACATTTTATTCAGAAATAATAGTAATAGGGGAAAAGACCTCAGCCTGAAACTCAGCTCAATTCTGAACACATAAGTAGAGATAAAACAAGTTGAGGGGTAGGGACCCAGTGAACTGAAAATGTCTAAGAACAGACATCAGGGTAGGAGATTCTGCTTATCCTGATAGTATTCTTATAGGTGAGACATCATGTGGAAAGTTCTGGAGGATGAGGAACCTGATCAGAGATGTTTGAGAATTCTCTCTAAACTGCCTCAGCAGCATTCATGCTGTGGTGTTTAACTGAAATGTCTTCTCTATGATCATGTGTTTGAACTCTTGGTCCCCAGCTGGTAGTGCTGTTCTGGAAAGCTGCAAAACCTTTCGGAGGTGGAGTCTTGCTGAAGGAAGTGAGTCACCAGGTTGAGGTTTTATAGATGGTCTCCATTTTGTCTGCTCTTGCTTCCTGACTGAGAGTGCCATGTTATTAGGCTCCCCATGCTCCTGATGTCACACCTTGCCCACTATGTATCTCCTCTTAAACTATATGCCAAAGTGAACAGAATATCAAGAGAAGTAGCTAATACATGTGCCAAAACTAGCCTTGGCAAAGATGGAAGGCCAAGGTCAAGGTTTACTGAGAAGAGAGCTCAGAGGAATCTACCTGAAATATGGTCAAGGAAAGTCTTTGTCATGGCAAAGATTTCTTTGGATATAGTATTAGAAGTGTAAAAGTGATGTGGGACAGATTCTCTCTCTCTCTCTCTCTCTCCCTCCCTCTCCCTCTTTCTCTCTCATATATCATCTCTCTGTGTATATAGCTAAGTCCTCATATCTCAATATGCCACACGCATATAAAAGTATGTGTAGTGATTTGAATGAGAAACCTCCCCATAGACTATTTGAACACTCGATCCCCAGTTGGTAGCGCTGTTTGGGGAGGTTATGGAATCTTTAGGAGGTGGATCCTTGCTAGAGGAATATGTCACTGAGGTGGGGGTGGGCTGAATGTTGATAGCCTCACTCCACTTCCAGCTGCTCTCTCTGCTTCCTTTGTGTGGATGAAGATGTGATCTCTCAGCTTCCTGCCACCTACTGTCTTGCCCCCCACCCTCACCCCTACCTCCACCCCCACCCCAAGCCCACGATTATAGAATCTCTGGAGCTGTAAGCCCAAATAAACTCTTCCTTCTGTAAGTTGCCCTGGTCATGGTATTTTATCACAGCAACAAAACATAACTAATACAACATGTGTGGTTTGAGTGAACCTCTTATGAAGACCTTCATTGCTAAAGACCCTATGAGAGGGTTCCCTTCCAGGAAGCCAAAGGAATGAGACAGCGGAGATAACAGTGTAGACAGTGGCTCTACATGGAAGGCACCTGCTTCTTCCAGAGCCAAAAAGGCTAGGAAGGAGCAGAACGGGAGCTCTGAATAGAGGAGGTTGGTTTCAGGGATTAGCATAAACACTCTCAAGTGCATCTTGATTAGATGAGCCCCCAGCTGGCTTCACCACAGCAATGCTCCTTAGAAAACAAAACACTCCCTAAAAATAGTTGTCTCCTAGGATTTGAGAGGCAATGAGTTTTCAGAGACAAGTTTTCTAGGGTTTCAATAGAATCCCTGCCAGGCCTAACCCAATTTGATGAAAATTCACCAGGTCTCTCTTGGGAGCCAAGCACATGTGAGGCCCAGAGGGTGGGGGCAGGTGTGATTCCAGTGGACAGTAAGCACCTGCCTTCATAGAGTTCTGTTCTATTGAGTGGGGGTGGGCAGAGTAGGACTGAACCAAGCAGCCCCCCCACACCCCTACTTTTCTATCCAGAACAGGGTCTATAATTTTAAGGGTCAGATAGCCCTGCCCCCTCACCAACAGAGTCTCAAGAACTTCTCATGCTCCTGAGGAAAGGGAACTGAGCTGATAAGCACCCTGGTCTTTGAAGTCAAGAGAAGCAGACTTTTCTCCACTATTTGGCCAACACAGCAGGCTTCCCCTTTGATCTCTAAAGAGAACAGGTTTTAACAGTCCCATTCTCCCACTCCCCCCCCCCCCCCCCCCCCACCTAAAAAAAAAAAAAAAATTCCTTTTTTCTTCTGGAAAAA
>NW_008345972.1:2322113-2374690 GCF_000622305.1 Nannospalax galili
ACTTGCACTCACAAATACCCCCCTGCCTCTGCCTCCCAAGTGCTGGGATTAAAGGTGTGCGCCACCACGCCTGGCTGGAGAACAGGTTTTAACAGTCCCGCTCTCCCACGCCTCACCCAACCTTAAAAAAAAAATACGTCTTCCCACCTTCTGCAGGAAGCAGAAGCCTCCCCCTTAAAAAGACCCCAGCTCAAGACCCGGGCAGACATTTTCCCTGCCTGGAAGGGAATCTGTCCCATGTGTTCCTTTGCTAATAAACTCTGCTTTCTCCTGATCAACCCTATTCGTCATACGGCTACTTTTTATCTATCAAGAATTGTAAGCACACTTCTGCACCCTTCTGTCATTTGGAAAGACCCTTCCTTCAGATATTTGACACGCACAAATGCTCCTGGACTGACATTGAGACTGGGTCCCAAGAAGCCCAGTCTATGTTGAAAACACTGTTAAAGTGGAAAAATGCATTTACCACATCTTATCTACATCACAGCTTAGTAACAGGACTGTCAAGTGTTGGGTATGTCCCCACATGGCTGACTGGAAGCTGTAGTGTGGCCAGAATCATGATAAAAGGATCAGGAAGGATCCAAATCAAACCCTGAAATACAGTTTCCACTGAATTGCTTTAAGCCATCATAAAGCAGAAAAACTCCAAGTCAAACCATCCTAAGGTGGGGGTGGGCTGTGAAAATTTTTACTTGCTTAAACAGATTTGCCAGGCTCTGAAATAAAAAATAAGGTCCTTGGGGTTTTTTATTTATTATTTTTATTTTATGTTTATGAGTGTATTGCCTGCATGTATGTGTGTGCACCCATGCCGTGCAATGCCGTGGAGGTCAGTAGAGGGCTTCAGATTCCCCTGGAACTGGAGTTAAGGATGGTTTATAGCCGCCATGTGGGTGCTGGGACTCGAACCTGGGTCCTGTGCAAGAGCAGACAGTGCTCTCAACCACTGAGCCATCTCTCCAGCCCCAAGGTCCTTGTTTTTATACAGCTGTGGAACAGCACAGGGCAACTAGTGCTTACCAAGTACAGTTCTAATATTCTGGTCAAGGCTCATTCTGTCCATGAGCCCTGTGCCTGCTGCACGGCCTCATTCTGGGGCTGTTTTGCCCCCATCATCAGCTCATACCTCCACCTAAGCAGCTTTCTTACTGGTGCCCTTCCTGCTCTTTGCCAGTGGCATCCCTCAAGCGTCTCTGGATCCCTCACCAGTACCCTCTCTCTTGGGCAGTGATGATGGTGGCTGAAGGCTGGTGGAAGCTCAGTAATGGTGCCAGAGGCTCAGAGGCTCTACAAGTGGGCCAAAGCACATCAGATCTTAAGTTCCACTGTACTGAGGCAGGCTTTCTCCAGGGGGCCTGGAGTCTACCTCACAAGTCACCACAGCCAAAGCTGCCCCTGTATGGTGCTGCTGCTCCTAAAGCTAGCTGAGCTGCTGGAAATAGGGTAGGGGCCCATGTCTCTGAGTGCTAGGATGCACAGCCCACCCTCTGCTCATGCATGGGTGGGTCACTGTGGTCCATTAATGTTGGGCCTGGCCCCTCAACTAGCAAAGATTCTCCTGTGATTCCCAGTAGAGCCTCTTCCCATCAAGATTAATCAAGCTGTCTGCCCTCAACCCTTACTTGATACCTTTGCTGACCCATCTCTGTAGGCTATGTCTGGCTCTCCAATTTCCAGTTAGAAGCCTTGACTTCACACCAGGTATGAATACTCTCCCTGGACACCTGTTCCAGGTCCTACCTTAGTGAAGCCAAGAAGGGCTGACTGCTCATAGAGACCAGAGTGGGAGCTGCAGGCATGGCATGGATGTCCACAGCACCCATTCTAGCGAGGATGAGAGGGGATTTGACAGGGTATGCTTCATTGGCAGTCCCTGTCTTACAAAGGTGTGTCAGTGGTAGGATTTAGGCCTTGACTTCTGAACCTGGATTATTTCTTTCAAGGATACACTTCCTCATCCCAACAGAAAGGAATCTAGACTCATTGTTCTCCAACCATGTAGTATCTAGAGCCTCGAGCCTCTTGGGGAACTGCCCGTCTTTTATAGCCAGGAAGTGAAACAGCTAAACTGTGAGATACAGAAAGATGTTGGGACGTTCAGAAAAGAGGTGATGTCAGCTCACAGCCTCTCATGTCCTGGCCAAGGAAGTACTAGAGCTACAAAAATTTTAAACTATGTTTCAAAACTGTGACTTTTACACAAAAACCCAGATTCCAGTTGCTCCTGGAAAAAAAAAAAGAATTCTATGGTTCTCTGGCCACATGAGGCTCACTTGCTGGAGAAGGTGACTACCTGGCCAGTTCCTCTTGCTGTGGACTGTGCCTGACCCTGAGGCATCAAAAGTGGAAAAAGATGAAGGAAACAGATGACCGCTGAGGCTCCTGTACATATTTTCCAATGTCAATAGGAGGAAACCTATTCTCTTAACAGTGCTTGAGCTTAAGTGGTCCATTAAACTTTTAGACCTTGGGTAAGAGGCCTCCTGGCTGTTCCTTGCTCAGGCTGCCATGAGTGGGGCTGCTGCTGAGAACATAGTGGCTAGAGCCCCAAGTCAGCAGGAGCTTGGACCAGACAACTATGAGTCTAGAAATTTGTCCCTGGGAAACAGAAGCATTATCTGTACTAGCAAATGCCAACATGAGCTCAATGTCTACATGGCCTGGGGGCAGGGACAATAACTCTGTCTGTCACTTATCCCAGTGTCTCCTTTTTTCCTTTCTTATACCAGCTACAGAGAAGCATGGTCTTCACAGAGCTCAGCTTCCTGAAAAAGGAACTGATACTTGCTCTAGAGAATAGCACAGCTGTGACCCCTGCAGGGGAGATGGATGACATGAGTGGCTGCCCCCAAAGGAAATGCACCAGGTATTTATTTATTTATTAATTTATTATCTATTTATTCATCTATTCATTGACTTATTTATTTATTGCTTCTGAAATATATTGTCTTCACCGCACACCTATTACAATGGCCAGGGTCTAGAACACTGACAACACCCAATGCCAGTGAGGATAGGGAGCAACAGGAGTGCTCATCCATTGCTAGTGGGACAGTAGAATGATACTTTAGAAGACAGACTGGCCGTTTCTTACAAAACTAGACATACCCTCACGTATGATCCAGCACTCTGTCTCCTGGGCATTTACCCAAATGAATTGAAACTGTGCCCACACAAAAACCTGCACATGGATGTTTACACCAGCTTTACACAAAACTGCCAAGTTTGGTCAGATATGAGTGACACATTGAGGAGTCAGGTAGGAGAATCATGAGTTTGAGGCCAGTCTGGCCTGGGCAATACAGTGAGACTCTGTAATTGCCAAATCTGGAACAACTAAGATGTCCTTCATTAGATGAATAGGTTAATACACTGTGATTCGCCTGACAATGGAAACAAACTACATTATCAAGTCATGATGAAGTCATGGAGCTAACTTAAGCAAGGATATATTACCAAGTGAAAGACACCCATCTCTAAAGACTGCAAACTATAGGATTCCAACTCTGCAACATCTTGGAAAAGGAACATTAGAGAGAGAAGAAAAACCTCAAAGATTTCCAGGGATCAGGGGAGGGAAGATGTGACAAGGCAAAGCCTAGAGAACACTTACTTAGGACAGTGAAAACACTACAATATTATAGTGGTGAATACATGTTAAAATACATTTATTAAACCCTATACAGTGTACAACATCAAGGGTGAACCCTTATGTAAATTATGGGCTTGGAATGCTAATGGTATGCCAGTCAGTTGTGTTTGTATGCTGTAACTAATGCACCCTGAGGATGATATCAGCATTGCTTAAGGGACAAGGGGAGTGTATGAAAAACTTGTGTACTTTCTTCTCAAGTTGTCTGGATACAAGAAAAGGAGCTGAGCGGTACCCCATGAGGCATACAGAAAAATAAACTGCAGATGTGCTGATCTGAGGAGTTTCACAAACTGCAGAAATCGACAGTTTCAGCACTGTGACCCAAACCGAATCAGCTTCTGTGAGCCACAGCATATTCTGGGGGATCAGATCACTTGCTAATCAGAAGCAGCCTGTGTCATCCTGCCCTGGCATAGGCAGGAACTCCCCAAGATCACCTGGCACAGAGGTGTGTGGCTGGGGCAGAACCTGGACAGGAAGGCTCTGGGGAAGAAGGAGCGTGGACAGGAAAGGGAACAATGGAACGGGAAGGAGCTAGCAGGAAAGATCAGCACAATGGGATGTGAGTCTCAGGGAACTGTTTTCTGGATGTTGCTGGGCAGTATCTGGAAGAGGTGCAGAAAGAGACTCATAATAACCTGGTTGTGCCCCAGGAAATGTGCTGCCCCATCTGTGGTTTACCTCACTCAGTCCTCTTGGCTTTGTTAAGGAGACTGGATATTCTAGCTTCCTCAGTCTGCCTCTACCTCCAAACGAACCGAGCCAGGTCCACCGTAACCAAGCCCCAGGTGTGCAGCCCACAGTCACCTGTGACAGCACCTCCTCTTCCGCCCTGAGTTGACAGATGTCTCCCTCCATTTTATTCCTGGGTGTCTTTAAATATTGTGTGTGCTCAGTTTTTGTTCTTTGTGATATCCCAGCCGCTCCATTTTATCCCTTTATCCTCTCTCGTCTCTGGTTCACCATCTGGAAAAGCTTCCCAGACTTTATTTACATACCAGTTTTGCTTCTCCATAATGTGGCATCTGCATTTCACTCCATCAATAGGCTTTTAGGGCTGCTATTTATAACTCATTTCCTCTTGGTCTTCCTTTTACCCTTTGTCCTCCCTGTCGTCTCTAGGTGTTTGCTTTGACCCCTTTTTATCTCTCTTGCCTTTAATTTTAATTTCCTCATGAATGCAGCACACAGGGCGATGTCCTTGTCAGTAGGACACTGCGCTTCTGCGTCTTTTATAAATTGGACTCACTGCCATCCTTTATTTAAAAGTCCCCCAATTTAATAGATTCCAAGTCACTCAGGTAGAATCTGCATCTCACAGAATATTGTTCACTCACAGCCCAGCTTCCTCCTCCAAATGAGAGGCTGAGGATGGAGCTTCCCAAGTCCTTCTTGACTCACAGACTGGGACTCATAGGCTCCGGCGAGTAGACAGGGTTCAGCCCTTGGTCCAGTCCCACTTGCAGCACAACCAGCAAAGTGACGGGGCAATGTGTGTGCCCGCTGGGCACTACGCTATAGCTGTGTGTATATGTGAAGGTTTTCTCTGGTTTTGTTGTTCTGGGTTAGTCATGTATCCAAGGGAATGGGGGTTCCAGAGATGGTCTGGAGCCCTACTCTTTGGCCCCAGAAGTCACCATGTTCCTTTAAGGCCACTAGTTCCTGATCATTTGTTTGTGGTACAAATAACAAAAGGCTTTGAAAGAAAGGATTATGACAGAGAAGGGTATGCTTGACCTCACTGGCAGCCTCCTAGGCCCTGGGGATCCTGCCCCACACGAGGCTCTACTAGGACATCATGAGGCCTAGCTGTCTGTGATTCAGTTCAGTTGGGGAACTCTGGACTTTGGTTTCAATTCTGCCTAGCCAACTAAGATTTCCAAATTTGCAAAATTAGCATTAAAATCTTCAGAGAACAAAGTTTCCTTGTAAGATCAGCAATTCTTCTCCCTTCTTCAGAAAAGAGGCCCAAAATATCTCCTCTGGTCACATTTGGTTGCGTTTCCTCTTTCTAGTTCAGCTGAACACAAAGGGACTCAGACAGGGAAAAGCAAGAGATAAAATGCTGTCCAATCTGTCCAGGCAGGCCTTTTTTGGTGGACAAGGGATAGTCTGATTCATCAAACCCTTCTGCAGTCAGCGAGGCCGGAACTGCACCTCCCATTGTTCCAGGGACATGCCCAGGCACTCGTTCCCCTGGCTCATCCTCCTTTATTTGTTTCCACAGAAGGGCAGGCACAGACTGAGCTTCTGGCTGAACTTAGAGTCTTTAATGCAATTCTTGCAATAACACTGGGAAGACTGTCTATCTCATTTAACCACCAAAGAACCTAAGAATCAGGAGCATGCTTTCAGTCCCCCTCAAGTATCATACTTACTGCACTCAGGGACCCTCAGCCACAAAACACCAATGCGTTCTTTCCCACACAGCACTGTGCACTGTGACCATCAGCCATACAAGGCCACTGCACACTGTGACCATCCCCCACACATCCTCTTACCAGTAATGGGACCAAGTTTATTCCAAGAACATGCATGGCATAATTCCTCCCTCTCTCCCACTCTTAGAAACTTACTCCAGCAGATCCCAGGTGCCTCTGTGATTTCACTCTTTCCCTTTGGTCTGTATTTACAAGCAGCTGTTTCTGTACTCTTTCATTCAATGTTGAGTGAGTGCTGCTTGTCCGGCATGCATAAAAGCCTTTTTTGCAAAAAGGAAGAGTTTTCTTGCCAAGTTGCACATAGGACAGGAGGTAAATAATTCTGCCTCTTCCGTTGGTTGGTAACATGGAGACTTGCAGAAAGAGAGAAGTGAGAGGCTGTTTGCTGGTTGTATGGCAAGAAAGGGTTTTAAGGTTCTTTTACACAAGTATAGATGGTCATCGGGCCTCTCAATGTATGCTTCTTTTCTGGGGAAGAAGACTTATCATACTCTGCCTGGGGAATTTTTAGGTTCAGACACCAAAAGACCAAAAGGTCATCCAGAAATCAAGCTGACTTCATCCATGCATGTCTATTCTTGAAAAGCTAGTTTCTATACATTCTTTGGATAGATTTTGGATGGAAGCTTCCCCTGAAAACAGCTTAAGAACTTTGTTATTTAAAAAATTTGTGTCCCAGTGTGTGGAAGCAGTAGTCAGCTTCATATGGAGCTGAACCACACAGTAGTAATCCAGAGAGCTGAACTCCTCCCTCACCTGTATTCTCCTTCAAGAGTCCTTGTAATCGTTTTCATTAAAATACCTTCTGGGAGGCACACAAGGCATCCTGCACCCCTCCTCACATAGTCCCAAAGATAAAGTGAGGTACAGATTCCCCAAACTGCAGTTTGGAAAATTTTAGCGAGTTTATTTGGCCTTCCTAACAGAGCAATGTATGAGGGGATTACTTACAGAAGTGGGGGTGGGGGTGGGCTCCCCACTACATTCCAGCAGGGACCCTGCAACCTCCCAGGATGGCTGCCCAAGATGATGATGGGCCCACCTCAAGGGGTTTTCTGCTTAGGTACCCTTAGTCTCTCCCCCCGGTGCAACTCGGGCCAACTGATTGGTTGGGAGGTGTGTGTGTCTCTCCTGGACTCTCCTTTCTTGCAGAGATCAACAGTCAGATTTGTTTGTGATGATCCTAAGCAAGCGAGTACAACCAAACTTGACATTTGGAGGACAGTATTATGCCATACTCCACCCTTTCCTCTGGCTCTTAACATTCTCTTCATCATCCACTTCCACAAGAGTCCCTGAGCCTTGGAGCAGGTGACATGCATATAGAACAATCCTCCCTCCACTGTGGTGGGATACTGAACTCTTAGGCCTTCTCATCATCTGTTTCTAAGATATGGCTGTCAGCCTATCTCAGTGGTATTCATCCTACTATAAAGACAAATGAAAAGAAGTAGTGACATCTAAATGAACATTGACTGCTATAATAACCTAACCTATGGGTACAAACACAAATGCTTGGAAGATACCTTAGCAGGTGCATCACATCCATCTAACAAAACAACTGCAGTGGCTTTCCCACTGGGGCCTATAACTTCCCCTGTCATTGGGGATTAGCTTGGATTAAAGTACCAGATGTGTGTTCCTCCCCAAGGAGCAAGCCTTAAATCCAATCAGAAATTTGTCAGTTGTACATAGGTTAGTCGAGTCACTATTGCACCAGCAGGCACACTTTACTTGGCATATCCATAGTACAACATGTGGGTGTCTGCCATTAAGCAGAACTTTTGGGAACCATTCTCTCCTAGCGATTCTGTATAGTACCTCCTGGTGCTATGACCACCAGCCGTCTGATGCCAGGGAGTTTCCAACTTGGTCCCAGCTTGATCTCTTCCTTGTCCATGCTCACATCATGTGGTATCTTCAGGAATAGTGTCTTACCAGGTTTTTCTGGTGTGCAACCAACACTAGTGGCAATAGCCTTTATCATTTTGAGGGCCTTCCTGGGCCTTCCTCATGGGGGGCAACCCACCCCTGGTACTGGAATTTTCATTTAACAATTGTACAGTTTTGAGGTGCCTCTATTTTTTTTTCATAAGATATCTGTTTTCACTTTGGCATCTATAGGCCCAGGTTTTTGCAGGCTTTTCCCAACCATCCTGGTGGGTATCACTTGTACCTTACCTGACCATAAACTTCCCAAGAATTTCATAGCTATACCTGGCCCTTGCTCCCTTTGTGAATTTATTTTCTGTCCTTGTTTCTACAGGTGTAGCTGATGTCTCTCAAATGGGTTCCGCATCTGTAAAAGACTCAGAGATTAACCTTATATACTAAATCAAACATAAACAAGGTCTAACACAGCATGGAAAGATTTTATCCATTTGTATCCACATCTTGGAGTTTTTATATGGAGCCTCCCTGCATTTCCTCATCCTTGATAA
Source organism: Nannospalax galili (assembly GCF_000622305.1). NCBI lineage: Eukaryota > Metazoa > Chordata > Mammalia > Rodentia > Spalacidae > Nannospalax > Nannospalax galili. Next base: position 2,330,657 of record NW_008345972.1, read on the forward strand.
ATTCACTGGGGCTGGCTCAAGTTGTTTGACCCTGCACAGGGTCAAGAAGAAATAGGTACCCTCTTGCCCCTACTGCACCTGTTGGTTCCCGGGAGGCCTCCTGGCTGTAGCCATATCTGCTGTTTCTTCATTGACCACACCTGGGTGCTGGGGGAGGCCCTGGCTGGACAAACTGTCTCCACTCCTTAGCATAACCTTTCTCAGGAGAGAGATGTACCCTGTTTAATCTTCAGGGGTCATTATCCATCCCTGGGACAGTTTTCATCTTCTGAATGCCTTTTGTGAACTGTTCCTCAGGTTTTTAACACCTTCTAGAAGCTTCTTAGCACAGATTTTTTTTTTGTCAATTTTTTCTTTAGAAACTTAGGATAGACACAAATTTTGCCACACTTGCCTTTGAGAAACCTAAATGGACCTCTTTCTCTGCTTTGTCTTTTTTATGTCTCTTTTAGGTTGCTCTACTATTTTACAGACACGTTTTAAACATTGGTCTAAAACACTTTGATCTGCCAAAGGTTTTCCTTCTTCACAAATATCCTGCCCCACTAAGGGACTCAGCAAAGCCATTAAAGCTCCATACCAATCTTGAGGTCCCTGCTGAATCAAGTTCTTCTTTAAATCTCTGGTGAACACAGTCCTATCTGGCTTACTGAACTGGGCATCATACATTGCTCTCCTAATACCTAGTTCTCTCAGTAATGCCTGTCCCTCTTTTATGGTCCTCCAACCCCTGATATCCACTGGAACCTCCATTGGTGATGACCAATTATCTCTAATGGCTTGTACAAGCCAGTCCATCAGAGACTGCTTCTCCCTGTACTGCCTCAGGTTATACAGCTGATGTCTCAAGAAGGGATGGGTGGTTATATTGCTCAGGTTTAATGCCTCAGTAGAATTCAAATTAGTACCACTTTCTCCCATGTCCCATAACCTCACAAACCAAGTGGTGAAGGGCTCCTTCACTGCTTGTTTGAAAGTGTTCCCTAGTTCCAACAGCTCCAGTGTGGAGTACTCTCTGATGGCTATAGTTTCTCACACCGGACCATTGTTAAGGCTTCTATCCAGACTGAAACATGGATTTTTCCTTTCTTTGTATTAAAGGTTGAACCTGAGGGGCATCTTTAGATATTTCCAGGTCACTCCCTTCCTCGTCACTACGTGCCTTCTCCCATAGGTTCCAGGTTTTGGGGTCCCAGGATGAGCCTTGTATTATCAGTCTAATCTGGGCTCTCTTCCCTTTCTGGCCCCCTAGACATAAACAAAATGGCAAGCTAACACCTCATTCCCTTTTTCTCTTTCATGCAATTTACTGAGGAGGTCAGAGGCCAATACTGAAGAGGCCAGCTTTATATCTCTTTCTCTCTGCAATTACTCTCTTACATCTTTAGTCTCCCTCCAGGTTACTGCTTCTGCCTAGGACAGATCTTTTATTATGTGAAGAAGTGGCAAAGCAGCAGCTGTAGCCTCTGCTGAAACTTCCACCCCTGGTGTGCTACTCCCAGGACTTGTAAAGTTTGCTCTAGACCTTCCACAGTCCATACTCATGTGGTGGGCTCCACCACTCAAGCAGGCTCACCACGCTATACCAGCTACATAGAGGACTGCCATCCCAGGGATTCCCCCACTGACCTCCACTTGGGTGGCCTCACCCTAGTTACACATTTCACTATTCACTATATTATCCATGCCACTGCCATTACCCCCACTGGGCCTATGGGGGTAGCCTACCATGTCAAAATTTCCTCTGCCCATACTCTCCCCTCACCCAACTTTGCTTTGGTCACTGGTTTCCTTCCCCATATCAAAAGTACCATTGCTCTTTCCAAGGTCGTCCTTGGTTTTGTTGTATCCTGCTTGACTATACCAATTGTTGCTGAAATTCCTTCTGCGGCGCACACACAGCATCCAGCACCCCTCCTCCTTCTGTCCCAAGACAAAGGGGGGTACAAATTCCCCAAATTTCAGTTTGGAAAATTCTAGCAAGTTTATTTGGGCTTCCTAACAGAGCAATGGATGTGGGGGTTACTTACAGAAGTGGGGGTGGGGGTGGGCTCTCCTCTACATTGTGACAGGGACCCTGTGACCTCTTGGTGGCTGCCCAAGATGATGAAGGTCCTTGCCTCACAGGGTTTCCCATTTAGGTACCCTTAGTCCCGCCCCCGGTGCAACTCGGGCCAACTGATTGGTTGGAACGTGTGTCTGTCTCTCCTGAACCCTCCTTTCTTGCAGAGGTCAACAGTCATGTTTGTTCGTGATGATCCTAAGCAGGTGCAACCAAGCTTGACATTCGGAGGACAGTATTATGCATATCTTGCACACATACCTTTTCATTATCTTTGTTTTCCTCAAATGTTTTGTTCCCTTTAACGCCTTTAAGGTGCTCGATTTACATTGAGCCCCCAGACTCATTTGGGAACAGTGGAACAGGGATCACATTTACAGTCTTCAGCCTCCTGCCCCTGTTCATGTCCCCAGCTCCCTCCACTCTAGTCCCCAGGTCCCTCTCAATATACCTGGCAGGTGCCTCCATGCCCCCATGCTCTCACTAACCTCATTCCCACATATGTGTTTTGTTCCTGTTCCTATTCCCAAGTGAATACCTTCTCTCCTTTCTCTCTGACAAGTACATCCGGGGGAAATGAATGACTTTTAGTTCACATAGGTACTAGGAAGCTAGTCTCTTCCGTCCTTCCACAGTCTGTTTTTATAGAAACTCTTGCCCATCCTCCTCTGACTAAAGGATGCCAGGCCCCCACCTGAGGCTCTGGAAGCACAAAACATGCCCAGGAGAAAACAGTGATGAATCATTCAGGGAAAGAACAGCAACACTGCCTAGAGACTGTGGCTGAGGCTGAAGATGGGCAGCTGGATGCAAGAGACCCAGCTCTACAACTTAACTTCTTTTCTACCCCAACAGCCTGTTCAGGAAGGTCCACTCTGTCATCTTCCCTCCTGAGCCACATCACGTGTCTGACACAGAAGTTGTGGACCCACAGCAGAGCCTCTCATTGCTAGCTTCACATTTATCTTCAGGTGATGACAAGAAGAAAGAAAGAAAACACTGTGACCCACTTTGGTCCTCAAATCCTGAACCAGGGTGATGATGTCCCGCAGATACAGAGTGTGGTCTATACTGAGAGGTCTTGCCTGGCCTCCTCTGTCCTGCAGATACAGAGGGCGGTCTATTTTCCCGGGCCTTGCCTGGCCTTGATTCTGAAGGTATAGAGCACAGCTATACCCAGTGGCAGTGCCCAGCCTCTGTCCTGCTTTGCCAGGATGTCCTAAATGTCCTGAATTCAGCTGTGGGGATTTTTTGCAATAAATTACAATTTTTTGACAGTTAGAATTAATTTGCTGCTTAAAACTTGGCCCTGAGTTACAAATAGTGCCACTGGCAGATCTTGACCTCTGCAGATAAGGATTGGGAGTCACAGGGTCCTGGCCTGCGGGTATAGGACCAGGGATGATGAAGAAAACTGAGAATTAAAGGCACTTCTTTTTCAAATTCCAGAAAGGAAAAGAGTAATGTCATGACAGAGTTGTCGATGGTACTTACAGTTCATGTAGGCTGAGGCCCTATGCTCTGAATTTCAGCCAGGCCACAGCAGGTGAGAGCAGACCTTGAAAGGAGACCCACCAGCAATGCCCCTGGCTTCTTGTAAGCCCCAGTCCTTGTTGGCTGCTGCTTCTCAAAGTCAGCCATGTTAAGCTCTAGGTCCCTTAATACCTTAACATTGTCAGCAAGGTGAGTTACTCAAGCCCTAGAAACACAGCTGTCCCTGGTAGGCAAATGGGAAGCACCCATGATTTTTGCATCCAATGCTGAGTTTAATTTCTAGTTCAAGTGTTCACAATCCTTTCTTCTGTTCAAATGCCTGTGTGTGATGATCAGTTTGGAATTCTGAGGGACAGGTGTGCCTAGACAGCTATGAGATCAAGACTAATCTTTTCTTAGTCTTTCTTTGTTTCCTATCATCTATATTTTATTTGTGTAGTAGAGCCCCTAAATGCCAAACTGCATGTACAAATTTTAAGATGAATTTTTCTTTGGAACAGGGTTATTTACTAAACAAAAAAGTACAATGACTGTGGAGCTTCCTTATGCAACAGAGGGTGATTAACACAAAAAGCCACATGTGGCCAAAATGTACAGAATAAGAGACTGCAGAGTACATGTCCCTGGATAGGACTCCTATATTAAGCCTCACCCACCCAGGGCTCAGGGACCATGGCAGAAGAGGGAGAGGAAAGATTGTAAGAACCAAGGGTGGTAGATGACCACAAGGAAATAGAGTTTTCCAGGCTTTTGGGAACTTGCTCATATGAGCTTACAGCAATGGTATCAGCATACACAAGACCCATGCAGACTCCAACCAGACAAATACCCAGCTTAGAACTGGGGAAATGGGTAAGAAGCCCCAACCTTAGCTGAGGAACAATTAACAGCTAGTTGATCACTGTTGGGTGAGGGAAAGTTGGTCTTCTTTAAGGGAGTGATGCTAAATAGGCTGACCAGACTCCAGTGGATAAATTCACATCAAGGGACATCTGGGGACACCAACTTGACTCAATAGGCCTTAACATAGATGACAGAATGCATGAAATTCATTGGGGGGACTATGTGGGGGTGCAGATAGGAGTGGGAGTCTAAATATGATTAAAATGTATTATATGAAATGCACAAAAATTCAATATATATATGAGAGAGAAAGAGAGAGAGAGAGAGGTACAATGAATCTCTTTGGACAGGTTGTGATTGCTCATTTGATTTCAGGTGGGAAGTCAGAGCTACACTAGCAGAAGTTGCTTGCTAAACATAGGGATGTATGAGTTCCTCAATGGATATCACAGAAAGGAGTAACATTTTGCTTTACAAGAATTCATATGAAGAGGATGAAACAATGTCAGATGAAGTGAATGCCTCCAGACTGTGCATGACCCTCAATCTTTCAGTTTAAATGACTGTCTTAACATATTGCTGCCAGAAGTATTTTCTGATTCATACATTACAAGCACACTGTCAAGTGCCCATGCAGGTCTCCTGCAATAAAAATGCATAAGCCTTCCATCTACTATCACAGAGATGGGCAGCACTCTCCCTGTCTCCTTTTAAAGCACCTTTTAAAGCACAGCCGTAAGTGTAAGATGCACATGATCACAATGCTGAGGGGCGGGGGGATTACTCCCTGTGTTTGTACAGCAGTTTTTCTCCTGAAAAAGGCTGCTGCTAAGGCAAGCCCAAGTACAATCTCTTCATAGGATACGTAAGTTACAAAAAGAAAAGTTGGGGCTGGAGAGATGGCTCAGAGGTTAAGAGCACTGGTTGTTCTTGCAGAAGACCCAGGTTCGAATCCCAGCACCCACATGGCAGCTAACAACTGTCCATAACTCCAGTCCCAGGGGATCCGACATCTTCTTCTGACCTCCACAGGATTGAAAACACAGGTGCACTTACACACATGAAGGCAATACACATGTACACATAAAATAAAAATAAGTAAAAAATCCAGTCCCAGGATCCGACAGCTTCTTCTGACCTCCACAGGATTGCACGACATAGGTGCACTTACCTACATGCAGGCAATACATGCATACACATAAAATAAAAATAATAAAAAATTTTTAAAAAAAGAATAGTTTTTTTGCAGAGTTTCTTTTGTAGACTAAGCAGTTCATGAAAAAACGTACTGGGCTTTTCATGGAGATGACGCGAATGCACAGGTTGATGGATGTCTGAGGAAAGTGCGGAGGACAGTGTTTATTGAAAGTTGAATAGCGGATGTCTTTGTAGACAGGGTGGCTGTCCTGCCAGTATTCTGCATTAACACTGCTCTGACAGCATCCAGTGTTCTTTCTGTTGACATCAAAGAAATTGACATGAAATTGTTACACAACTTCAGAGGACTTTGGTGACTTTCTGGGCAGTGTTCAGTTTCTCAATAGTGTACAGTTCACTCACATACATTAAAAGACCCATTGTCTCCCTTGAACAAATTCAGTTGAGAGAACCCTCAGTCTATCTGAAGTGCTGAAATTACATTTTTAATTCTGAAGAAAAAGCCCCTAAATTTCTTGTTGACTTCATAAATAATTTACAGAATGAATCCTGCTTCTTTCTTATTTGGGTTTTTCAATACCCCCTTAGCAATAGGATTATGCAGATTGACAGGAGAGCAAACAGTGGCATTGAAGCCCTCCACTGCTTAAAGAACTTGGCTTTACTAAAGAAATAACTGAAAAAATATTTATCCCTTTAAGTGTCAAAGCTGTTCTTCAAAGGAGCAACATTAATTATGAGCAGAAAAGGAAATTCTGACATAAGTATAATTATTGCAGTGCTTGCCATGACTATCTTTGAAACACATTCCATCCCTTTAAGAATTCTTTTCTTTCATATGGTTGTCTAATTATCCTTCCTACCTGTGAATGAGCAGAGCATCATGTAGCAAGATGAAAGGAATAAAATCAACTGTGATGTTTTTGTTGGTGGTGGCCAACATCTGAAAACATTGCTGAATGAGAAATGCAAAAGAAACTCAAAGACTAGATAACTAGCACCTCTCATAGAAGACGGAGTCATGTGCCTTCACAGACAAATCCAATGGGTAGTTCTCAGACTTGATATCAGCGTTCCAGCTCATGAGGCTAATGTTGAGTGTGTTTCTCATTAGCACATGGCCAGCAGGCAAAAGGAAAATGCAATTAGGTGAATGAGACTATGGCAGATGTATGATACCTTACAACGGACATGGAAAATGAGTAGTAACTGCAAGGAAGTTGCTTAGTGAGCTTTGCAAAAGAAGAAGTTGATGAGGCACAAGCTCTTACCATTGCTCTTGTGTGCGGTTGCCTACCACAACTACCTGGTAAAGGACAACAAACTTTGTTTACAGGACTTAGTGAAATTAAGCTGAAGTTGATCCAAAAATTTCCTCCCCTCTGACTAGCCTCATAGTGCCAAAAAGTGTGATGTAGGCTGGGGCGGTTGGGAGGAGGGCATCACTGGTACCTCCAGAAGTATACCCTGCATGCTACGGTATCAACCTCCCAGGCATGTATCAACTGGTACAATAGTGAAACAAAGGTTGTGGGGGCAACCAACTGCTTTTGGATTAGATGTGAGGCCTGTACCACAAGAGGGAATTCATTCCTGGTATTGTAAACCTGGTAGGAAGACATTAGGCCCTGCTGTCATTCTAAATGGACATGTTTTCAAATGACCTTCTAAATATTTATATAAACAGAGTAGTGCCACCTCAGTCTTGGCCAGTGAAGCTTCTCTCTGCAGTGGGTATCAAGTAATACAGAGGTTCATAACTGGTCAAAGTGCTGAGAGTAATGACTATTGAGGGCTCAGTCTTAAATGGGAACTTTGTAGAAGAGGAGGCAGAAAGAATGCAAGAGCCAAAGGATGGGGAAGTGTGCTATAAATGCTGTGTTCTGGACATGACAAGGCTGTTCCACCCATGAACTCACTGCAACTGTGGTTACCTGCACAAGATCTGTACAAGACCAAGCCTACGAAGTCACCAATCTAATAGCACCCATTGAACTCAGATTGTAGTAAAAAAAAGAGAGAGAAAAGAGCAAGGACATGAAGGGGAGACGGGGAAAGTGGAATGCTTTGGGAGTGCCAAGGGGAGTAGGAGAAGAGAGCTGGGAGTGCTTATGATCAAGATACATTGTTCACATGTGTGAAATTATCAAAGAATAAGCAAAAGCCATTCCATTAAAAAAAAGAAGAAAGGCCAGGCATGGTGGTGCACAAATTTAATCCCAGCAAAGGGAGGCAGATCTCTGAGTTCAAGGCCAGTTTGGTCTACATAATGATTTCCAGTTTAGTCAGAGCTGCATAGTGAGACCCCGTCTCAAAAAAAATCAAAAAATGAAATTTTCAGTTTAGGAAAAATTGATAAAATGTTTAACGATCAGAATATCCCCTGATGATTATGTACACAATGTCTTCATCAGTTGAAGCTGATATAACAAAAAATGTTATAGGCTTGAGTGGCTTAAACAACATGAGTTTGTTTCTCATGATTCTGAGGCTGGATAGTTAAGATCAAGGCATTTCCTATTGTTCCAAAGAGTTGAGTGTTCTTTCCCTAGGTAACAGACCTTCTTACTGTATGGTCACATAGTGGGAGAGAGGGTAGGAGAGTTCTGTGATGTTTCTTCTTACAAAGACATAGATCCTAACATAGAGGCTCTATCATCATGACTAACTACCTCCCAAAGACCCCACCCCCGACACTGGAGGGCTAGGTCCTCAACCTATGGTTTAGGGGGAGGGGTTAACAGGAGTCCCCCCCCCCCGGGTGTTTGTTACCCTTTAGAACATTTTAAGAGTTTTAAACACACACAGAGGCACATACATATGTAGGAATGACTTTTTTTTTTTTTTGGTCTTTTTGAGACAGGGTTTTCCTGTAGCCCCAGGTGGCCTGGAACTCACTATGTAGACCATGCTGGCCTCGAACTCACAGAGATCCACCTGCCTCTGCCTCCTGAGTGCTGGGATTAAAGGCGTGCGCCACCACACCCGGCTAGGAATGACTTTTATAAAATGGACATAATCTGGGCTTTTAATTAACCTTAGCAAAACCATGGGCACCTGATCTTGTTTCCTTGACAACCTCAATTTGGTACCCAACCCAAAAATATAATGAATGAATGTGGGTGTGCTTATCAAAGCTCTGAAAGCAGGCATGCCCATCTCCATTGCTCACAGTGAAGATGAGGAAGAATATTGACCTTGGTTGAGTGAGGTAGCCTAAAATTAAGGTTGAAAAGACAGACAGGATGGTCTGTTAAGAGAAGTGTGAACCCAAACTTCTACTTCCCCAACTGAAGGTGGAAAAAACACACTTTGAAAAAATTATGAGTGTGGCCTGACTTGAGGACACAATTACAAAGACAGGGTTCCAGAGACAGTTCTATCAGCATCATTCCAGGAGATAGACAGTTCCAAGAGATAACCTGGGAGAATGAGTGTCCTCTGACTTCAGGCTCACTCTTAACAACTAAATTTTAGAGTCAGGCTTTTTGTTCAGGTAGTGTTGACATAGTAATGCCACACACACATACATATACACACATACACATATACATACTCATAATACACACACACACTAACCCATACACATTATACACATGTAGATTCTCACACACATATGTATAGACACATTTACACATACACGTGCTTATACATGAACATTTACACATACACATACACCCCACGTACACATATACACATACATGCACACTTACACAGCTATACATACACAGATATAAACATATATACATGTACACACATATACACACACGTATATACACATTCATACACACATACACACACACACATATATACTCACACACAAACACATATACACACACACTCATATCCTTTTCCCACCTTGAGAACCTCTGGACAGGATGCAAAGCACTGAGAAGGAAGCACCCCCACTGCGTGAAGGTAACATGAGGCCCAGAGCTGCCGATCCCAGAGGCACAGGCAGAGGAACTTAAAAGAACTTCACTGCTGGCACTGAGCTGCTCAACCATGCTCCAGACTTCTCATTTCATCCGAGCTATTAGACCTGCTCTTCTATTATTTATATCTGAAGATATTCCAGATCTTAACAGTGGATCACAAGTAACCCCAGTGTTTGCACAAATGACATGTCCTTGTGTGAGGGATGCAGGCATGGGTCATGACCTAAGTAGCCAGATAGTGAGACTCTAAAGAGGTCAGAATGCATTCTACAGGCACTGAGATCCTGGATAATACACACTTTTTAAATCTTTCTTTCCTTTTTAAAAAGATTTATTTGTTTATTTCATTTATATAGTTAGTTATGTGCATGTCTGTCTGTGTATATGTGGGTGCACACGTGTGCATGTGCCCAGGGAAGCCAGAAAGGGGTGTCAGATTCCTGGAGCTGGAGTTACAAGCAACTGCGAACAGCCTGATGTGAGCACTGGAAACCGAACCTGGGTCCTCTGCAAGTGCCCTTAGTCACTGATTCAGCTCTCCAGCCCCCAAACCCTTTTCAGTTTTAGAAGCATGTTTAGTCTTAAAGGGAATTGGCAGTGATATTTTTTAAAATTCTTGAAAACATATTGTGTTCAGTTTTAAAACTTTAAAGTGATGTGACACTGAATTTAAAAAATAAATAAAGCTGCACAAAAGCTGTGTAGCTGAGTCTGGAGACGCAAACGTGCTGAGGGTTACAGGCTCCACTGTGACAAACACTGATGTTTACCACTGCAGCTCTGGGTCAGTGTGGGTGTTTTCGTCCAACAATCTGCTGGACTTAATGGGCATATTTTGGTACATCAAGCAAAATAACAAATTTTCTAATTCTTTTTGTGAGACCCATTCAGGCTGTAAAAAGGAAAATGCTGTTTTGCAATCTGTAATTAGGGAAGCTCCTCCCAGCCTTCACTGGGAGCACAAGGACTAATAACCATTGTAATAAGAATCAGGAAAACAGAAATCTCTAAACAGGCTGCAGGCAGACCCTGAGCAACCGGCAGAGGGAGAGCCCCTGAGCCCTGTGTGAATGTGACAGCATTTGGAGGCTGGGTGGCTTCCTCAGGAAATAGCAGAATCTACAAGGTTGAGGGCTGTGGCATGGAGTGAGATCTTAGTCGAAGAGCTAGCTGTAAGGCTGACAGAAATCCTATTTACCTTTGTAGCAACTCTGGGTAGTTTCGTATGAAGATGTGGCAAAAGACAGTGCTTTTGCCTGCCCCTCTCCTTGCCCACATCCCCATCACTGACAGGTGTATGAGCTCTGGCTGTGCAGGGGCCATTCAGGCCAGCCATGATTCTGGCTCCAATTGTGTTCTGACTACACGATGTGACTCTTGTTTTGTTCCTGTTTCCCCACTTGTACAATGGTGGGGAGGATCCGGTATCTGTCTCTCAGCAGCACCAGGGATTCCTGCTTCTTGGATCATTACTCTCCCACAGAAGCACGCGCACTCCCACACAGCATCTTTTATTTATTTTTTCCTTTTTGCATTGAATTTTTTGATTTTGTACAGTATAATTTGTGGTATTTAGATCCCTTCCCCTATTCCCACCTCCCTTTATTTTCCCCTGCCCAATTTAATGTATATATAATAAAACCTATATCCTCAAATGTCCTTCAGTGTGGGTCCACCCACTGGAGCCTGGTTAACTTACCAAGATCCCATGCTTAAGGGAGACTGTCTCTGTCCCTCCCAGCAGTCATCTGTTGACACGATTTCCTTAGGTTGGGTGGAAGCTACTTATCTGTTTCCTCATATCTATGGTGGGATTTTTTTTCTGGTTTGAGGACTTGTGCATGCTGTCACCGTTGCTATGAGTTCATATGAGTAATTGGCCAACTGTCTGGAAAACTCTATTTCCTTGTGGTCATCCACCACCTCTGACTCTTACCATCATTCTGCTCTCTCTTCCACAATGTTCCTCAAGCCTTGGGAGGCAGAAGTTTGATATACATGTCCTATTCAGGGATGAGCACTCTTCAGTCTCTTGTTCTCTGCACATTGGCCAGTTGTGCTAATCACTATCTGCTGCATAAGGAAACTTTTCTGAGCTGCATAAATCCAGCATCATCTAGGGTAGTTCTTAGCATCCAGGGGCATGACTATCCCCACAGATTCCCTTGCCCTTCCACAAATCTGGAGGCTCATGGGCTGCACAACTAAGCCCTCATGCCCAGGACACTGGGAGAGTGACTGTTGTGGGCTAGTGACTGTTTTCATTTTATTGGTTAGAACTCCACTCTCAACTCTGCCACTTGATTTGTCTCTCCATGGCGCCCAGATGGCAAATCAGTCTCAGGAACACTTCATCATCTTGATGCTGAGAGAGAATCAGATCACCAAATTTGTTTTGCAAAGTGTATGTGACCGCCAGCACATCCCCTGCACTCCTAGGATTGAAAAAGCACATCAGGCTTTAGTTGATACTGGCTATGGTAGTTTGGAGATGGGGGTGGGGTCATTAAGATAGGATGGATGCCAGCCATGGATCCCAAATGACACCTTAAGAGTCTTAGCAAGAGATCCCATCTATAATAAATGTAGTGTCTTGAGATTTGCTTCTGAAAAGTCCCCAACTCACAGATACAAAGTGAAGGGGAAAAGCAGGCTCTGTTCACCCTAAGGTGTGAAATTGGATGAGGCCTAGACACTGGAATATAAATTCCCTAAGTAACAAAGTTCTTCGCTCGTCTTTCATCAAGAACTCCCAGAATTCATGTAAGGACAAGCCAGTTTAGGAGTGACCTTTTAAGAATAGATGTGTGCACCATACATGATATGCACAGGAACTGAAAAGTCACCCTAAATCCCTTTAATTCATGCAATTTGGGTGCTAACACAATGTTTAAAAACAATGGGCAAATGAAGAACCAAGATCACCCAGGGAATGACCTTTTGGTGTCACGTGTTCAAAATCCCCTCTACAGACCCTGATTAGCTCCTCCCCACAAAACCTTGAGATCCATAGAGAGTCATGAAGGCCACCACAAACTGCACAAAAGAGCCCTAAGCTCTGCCCTCTCAGCATCCAACCAGCTTTCCCCTCTTCCTTCTTGTGTATTCTCCCACTAGCATTTATCACTGGCATCTCTGTCTGGCCTTCCCTTGCCCCCCCCCCCTGGTCTCTGTGATCTCTCTTAAAAGAATTCAGTTGAGACACAGTCATCTAGAAGACAGGTAGATTTTATTGGAGAGCACACAATCAAGGGGCAAGAGTGGACAGTAGCCAAGGGGACTGTTGTGCCAACCCACACTTTAGGCAGGTTGGACACTTTTTTTGGACTTTTTGATACAAGGTTTCCCTGTAGCTCCAGCTGTCCTGGAACTCACTATGTAGACCAGACTGGCCTTGAACTCACAGAGATCCGCCTGCCTCTGCCTCCTGAGTGCTGGGATTAAAGGCGGACACTATTTTTAAAGCCTCTAGAACAAGCAGCTTCTCTTGGGGACTTTGTCCTGTCTAGATGATTGACAGGCCTATTTGGATTGACTCTTACAGAAGGGCACAACGGTAAAGAGCCTTTGCTCTTTATCAGAAAGCCTCTTGTTAAATACTAATCTTATATGGCGTAGGGATATACTGGAGCCAGGTTTAGACATTTATCTATTAATAACCTCTGGGCAGTTGGTGACATCGTTTCCTCCCATAGCCAGAGTTAGGATGCAGGACCCATTCTTCTGATGAGTAAATGGTCTTGCAGTTTCAGTCTTTAGTTTTAAAAAGTTATTGATTCTGAGAGAAGGCTTCAGTCCCAATGTCTTACAAGCCTGCCTCACTAGCTGCATACTGCCAACAACTGACCAGTGAGACAAATCTGAATTTGTTTTCAACTCCTGACCTCCTTGCCAGTGAGCCATACAACAAAGCTTTTCTTTTTTGCCAAAGCCCAGTGGCATTGCATTGGCTTCTCTGCATGTCAGGCAAAAGTCCTTGTTCGATAATATGGGAATAATTAGCACGTTGAAAAGAATAACAACTATAGTTAACTAAAACACATTCAATTTTTAAAACTCTGTGACCCCATGGTAATTCTCAAAGATGAGATGGAAAAAACAACCTGCCTTATAATTAGTCCCTGTTGGAACTAAATAGCACACCTACTCTTTCCTCTGCAGACTCACAATAGGGAAGGAAAAAAGAAACAGTTATGCAGCTTTTCTAGCGGAATCCACAATCCAGGTCCCAGGTAGGCCCAGGCTACTAAATAAAGTCAGCCAACACACAATAGTGGTAGAAAGAGCAAATCTGCTGTAACATTCTCTGTAGAGGAAGATCCTACTGCATGCTCACAACATACTTCTGACTCCAGGTATTGAGAGGTCTTCCCCATCCACCAAGCAATCAATTCTGGAGCTGGCTCCAGCTGGTGTCCTCTCATTCAATTTAGGTCACAGGTGATCTGCTTGGAAGCAGCACCATGCCACATCACACAGGCTCAGTCCCAAAGCTGCTCCTACCCCCCGTTCAGATGCCTGTTGCCAGCCCCTGGCTGTCTAATGTGCACTTTTGAATGACTACTTATCAATCCAGGTTCCCACAAACCTTTCCTTGGATTCAGCTAATTCCTTCCTTGGAGTCACTCACAGACCTCACAGAAACCCATCTGTCCACTTACTATAAAGAATATTACAGGGGCTAGAGTGATGGCTCAGCAGTTAATAGCCTGTACTGCTATTACAGATGACCTGAATTCAGTTCCCAGAACCCTCTTCAAGAGGCTCACAACTGCCTATAAGCCCAGGTCCAGGGGATCTGACACCCTCTTCAGGCCTTTTTAGCCATCTGCACTCATACGTACATACCCATATATAGACATGCACATACACATAAATAAAAATAAAATAAATCTAATTAATAGAATGCAGATGAAATATATACAGCATCAGCAATGTGTCAGTCATTCTCTTAAGAGAGAACCCTCCAAGAAAAGGAATTTTTTCTGTTCAGGGTTATGAAGTCAAATTCATAACCAAAGCTGAACACCAACAGTATAAGTTTATCTGGTGACCAAACCTGAGAACCATAGGGCTAGGTAGGTAGTTCAGGTGGTAAAGTGCACGGTTTGCAAGCATGAGGACCTGAGTTTGATCACCAGAACCCATGTAACAAAAGCCAGGCATGGTGGCTCTCCCCACAGGAAATCTGATTCACCTGAAGACATGCTAAGGAGCTGGGAGGCATAATTATTCCATCTCAGCCCCTCCCTCAAGGCAGCTGCTTCCAGAGCTTCTGTCAGTTGCTAAGCCTGCCAGTTTTGCTGAGTTCTAACTCAGTAAAGGGAAGACGTTCCCTTTTCCTTCTTTCTGTCTCTTTTTCAGATGCTGGTCAAAACCTCTGGGATTTCTCACTCTGAGCCATCCTCACTTCTGCCACAGATCCGCCTTCTGCTTTGCTTCCTCCATTGCTGAACACGCCTGTTTTCTTGGACCCCAGCTGAACACGCCCGCTTTCTCTCTTCCTCTTATCCATCTCTCTCCACCCAGCAGTTGCTGAGACTTACAGCATGCCTACCCTGTAGTTTTTCTTTCACACTCTAATAAAATGGTTCTCCAGCTTCCTTCTGAGTTCGTTTTTAAATTCTTTTATTAATAAGACTAAGTGCTCCCAAAGGAAACTCTGAATTCCCTGGTAAAGGTAAGAACAGGTAGGATAGGGTAAGCAAAGCCGAATGGGTATACGCTGTGTAGATAGTGTACCAGGGAACAGGGAGTGAGGTATGAGGGCAGGATGTGGTACTGCCGTGCCCTCTCTGAGTCTCCACCCTCCAGGAACCTCCATGGGTTCAGTTACTTGGAAACTCTCCAAACCCAGTCCTTTGGGAGTTTTATGGAAGCTTCTTTATATTACATAGGCATGACAGATTAAATCATTGAACACTGGTGATCATTTTACCCTCAGCCCCTCTCCTCTCTCCAGGAATTGGAGGGTGAAGCTACAATCTATTCCTGTCCTGGTCTTTATGGTGACCAGCACCCATACTAATCTAACTAGGGGCTGCCAGCTACTGGCTGTCTGTGCTAGTCACTTTTCTGTTAAGACACCTTGACCAAGGGAATTTATAGAAGGAAGACTTTATTTGAAATGACAGTTCTAGGGGATTGTCCATAATGGTAGGAGAGGCATGGCAAGAGAGATGGCCAGAGCAGAAAGCCAGGGGATCATATCTTCAAACAGACACCAGAAGCAGAGTGCTAGCTGGAAATCCAGCAAGACTTAAGAACTCTCAAAGCCTCCACCCTGGCCACACCTCATGAAACCTCCCAAAACAGTGCTACAAACTGGGGACAAAATGTCCAAATACTTGAAGCCTATGGAGAATATTCTCATTCAAACCACCACATCAGTGTGTTATTGAGATGGTGAATGATAGGTAAAAAGTAGCCATATGACGAATAGGGCTGATCAGGAGAAAGCAGAGTTTATTAGCAAAGGAACACATGGGACAGATTCCCTTTCAGGCAGGGAAAATGTCTGCCCAGGTTGTGAGATGGGGTCTTTTTAACGGGGGAGGCTTCTGCTTCCTACAGAAGGTGGGAAGATGTATATTTTTTTAAGTTAGGGGGACAGTGGGAAAGCAGGACTGTTAAAACCTGTTCTCTTTAGAGATCAAAGGGGAAGCCTGCTGTGTTGGCCAAACAGTGGAGAAAAGTCTCCCTCTCTTGACTGCAAAGACCAAGGTACTTATCAGCTCAGTTCCCTTTTCTCAGGAGCTTGAGAAGTCCTTGAGACCCTGTTGGTGAAGGGGCGGGGCTATCTGAACCTTAACAGTGAATTTTTCCTGCCTGTAACCCCTGCCCTCTGATGCAGTTGCTTACACAGACATGTGGCTTCAGAAAAGTGTAACCTCTGTTTTTCTTCCTTCTATCTCTTTTCTAAGTTTTCTGTGATGTTTCTAAGCTACATTACAGTTGTACCTGAACAAGTTACCGGCCTAACTCTTACCATTAAATTTTAATAGCCAAAAGAGGACTCAAACCCCAAAAGTTTGTTCCTTCAGATCTCTCAGGGAATTGTGCTCCTGAGCCAGGCCTCACCTACAATTTTATTCTAAACTGTTTCTCCAGTATCAGTTGGAGAATGAGTTTGAACCCACCCTTATCTTCTAGAATCTTGCCCTTTGATCCCTAGACCTAAAATATCTCACACACACTGTCAGTTATTTCAGTGACTATTATTACACCAACATCATAATCACCTGAACAAATAGACCGACTTTTAAATTATGTTTTTAAGAATGGGCCCAAACTCAGAGACACTAGTTTCCCAGCAATCTATTAGAACCATCTGTGTCTCAGAACTGTGAGGATGGGTTTCTCTTGTCCCCTCAGTCTGTGAAGTTGGAGCTGTCTGTGTTCTCACCCTGTGCTGATAGAATTGTCTCTGCAACACACTTTCTCCTACTCTGTCCCCCAGTCATTTATTCAAAATGGTTTCTCCAGCTTCATTAAAGTACAAGTTCAAGTTCAGTTCCACCCTTAATATTGACAAACCATCTGACCTTTTCACCCCTAGTATCTCATTCATGCACAGTCACTCATCCTTCCCAATCTCCACTGTATCCAGTGGAGATGGGGCACTACTTTTCAGCGTTTTGATGTTAATTCTCAAGCATACCCACATTCATTCATTCATTATCTTTTTGGATGGAGTACCAAATTGAGGTTGCCAAGGAGTTGTCCAGTCATCATAGTTTTGCTGGGGTTAATTAAAAGTCATTAGTCCAAATTATGATGTCCATTAATAAAAGTCATTCCCACAAATTATTCTGTTCTCAATGAGGATACGAATATGAATGTACTGTTTCCAGTGCTTTGATGTGCTAATTCAAACACACCCACAGTCATTCACTATCTTGGGTAGAGGACAAAGTAGGGTCCCAAAGGATCAAGGTCAGGTGTTCAGGCCACAAGAGCCCATGACTCAATGAACTTGTTGGCATTATAAACAGTAGCTACTGGTGTAAGGTTGAATAAAAGTTACTAGTTCAGAAGTCATTCCTACTGCTTTCCCTAACACTCTGGGATTCCCCAACATTATGGGATTCTTTACTCTTTCCCTAATGCTCCACTTCCCACACACGGCTGCAGATCCACCGTGTATCTGACCTCCATGCCAACTTAAATGGCCTGACCTTTTTTTCTCCTTCTCTTCTCTGTTCTCCTCCTCCATGAAGCTGCCAAGAATTATAGCTCATCTGCCCTGAGAGTGTTTTATTTAATTAAACTCTAAATTGTCCTAAAGCTTCCATTTGAGCCCATTCTTATTTTATTAATGATACTAAGAGTTCTTATACAGGGGGCCCCATTTTCCCTTGTATCTTTTGGCAACCATGAATTTCCAGTAACTATGCTGACTGGTCTGGACATGTTTTTCTATAGTGAAGTCAAAGATCCAGTTTTACCTGAGTGGAGGTCACTGAAAATTCCTCCTCAGGCTGCTGCTTGACACAAGGGGCTGGAGAGATGGCTCAGCAGTTAAGAGCACTAGCTGTTCTTGCAGAAGACCCAGGTTTGAATCCCAGCACCCACATGGTGGCTAACAACTGTCCATAACTCTAGTTTCAGGGGATCTGATGCCCTCTTCTGTCCTCCACAGGCACTGCACGACACAGCTGCACTTACACATGCACAGGCAATATGCTCATACACATAAAATAAAAGTAATAAATGAAATCGTTTTAAAAGAAAAAAGGAAAGCTGTAAATAAAAATTTAAAAGAATTTTATAGGACAAGGTCCTTAATTGAGGACAGCATAAAAACTATTGAAGTTACATGCATATAATTTTCTTCAAAACACTTCAGCTCAAATAGTAGTTGTGGCAAACACAACTAAGCATTAATCATGAGCTCTAGGGAATGGATGTATACAGTAAAAATATCTATTGCTTATGCACTCCACATCCCTATATGTCTGAAGTCTTCATAAGGAAAACTGTACTAAAGAAATGGTCTGCAGTTCTACTTTTGTTCAACAACAAAAGATGTAGGAGGCCTGATTGTGAGGTGATGCAAGGTGGCCCTTTGTGCCTCAGCAAGGGGATCCATATCCAAGGTAAGTCACTCTCAATTTCTCTGCCTGGGAATACTGACAAGAACTTCAGCAATAACAGTATGCACTGCAAGGGGAGCACAGGGTGTGGGAGACCCTGGAAATCAGCCTGGGGCAGAAATGCTGAAAGGCTCCCTGTGGAGAGCTGATCCTTCAAAGTTAGGGAGAAGAGGCTTCCAGTGATGTCATATCTGGCCTCCTCTGCTTTCTGAGATCCCAGCCTTCACTGGGAAGAAACTACCATCAGGATTTAAAATTGATACCAAGTGATTTGAAAAGAATCAAAGAAAATATGCAAATTAGTGTTATGCCTTGTGCTAATGGACCTGCAAGCTAGGCTTATTGATAGAAATTCTGGGTGTTTCTGAGCCCTGTACACTTTAAGGGTCCAGCCTGGGAGCATGGCTGTGCATTTCCCAAAGGAGAAGGGCAACACAGTTGCCATCTGTTCTAGTTTGCTTGATGTTGCTATGAGAAAACACTAACCAAAAGCAACTTGGGGAGGAAAGGGTTTACTTGGCTTACATGTTCCAATCATAGTCCATCACTGAGGGGAACCAGGGCAGGAACTCAAACAGGGCAGGAACCTGGAACCAGAAACTGAAACAGAGACCATGGAGGAATGCTACTTACTGGCTTGTGTCCCCTGGCTTTCTCAGCTGCCTTTGATATACAGCCCAGACCCACCTGCCTAGGAATGGCACCACTCCTACATCAATTATCAACTGAAACGCCCTACAGACATGCCACAAGCCAATCTGAGGGAGGAAATTCCTCAGTTGAGGGTCCCTCTTCCCAGGTGTGTCAAGTTAATAACTGAAGCTAACTACAACACTGTCCAAGCCAGGCCTCTCCATGTAGGAAGGGAGATGCCAGAGGAAGAAACACCAGCCACAGCCCATTCTTAGGTAGAAGAAAGAGGAAAAAAAGTGCAGAGGAGTGTTCAGTGTGTGTGTATGTCTGTCTGTCTGTCTATGTGTCTGTGTGTGTGTCTGTGTATCTGTATGTGTCTGTGTCTATATGTGTGTGTGTGTCTGTGTCTTTATATGTGTGTGCATCTGTGTGTGTGTATCTGTGTGTGTCTATGTGTGTGTGTCTGTGTGTGTGTGTATCTGTGTGTGTGTGTGTGTGTGTGTCTGTGTGTGTGTGTGTGTGTGTGTGTGTGTGTGTGTCCTGGTATTTATGTATTTAGGTACTAGGGATTGAACCCAGGGCATTACACATGCCAAGTACAGGATCTACCACTAAGCTATTGATGAGAATAAGTAGAGAATGGCTAGGCCGTGTCAGGGTAAAACAACCCCTCGCCCCAGCAAAGTGAATAGTTTTCTTTTTTGGGAGAAAGCTGCAATTTTCCTTTGGCTGATGGGCAGCCTCATCCTTACTAGAAGCCAATGTGCCAGAAGTGTTTGAAACCAGGAGAAACTGGTTTTTCCTTCTCTCTTTTCCCTAAAGGAGTACCCCTTTCTAGGAAATCATACTAAAGATGTGACTGAACCCAAAGAACTTGGATGCCTGGAATGGTAACTGAACTGACCAGCTCATCTCAAACTCCTGTATCCTATCCATTAAAACCTTGTGAGCTCCAAGGCAGCCAGGCTGAACAGAATCCCACTCCCGGAGACTGCTTCTGCCGTACAAAAGTTCACCTTCTTTCTCTCGCTTATGCTCCCTATAATAAAATGCTTCTTTCTAATACTCTTTGTGGCCCATGAACTTCATTCTTTGAATTGGCAAGACAAGAATCCAATAGCAACTGTTGTGGAGTAGCTTTGTTGGCTATTGAATTTCCAAGACCATAGCCCTCTACCCCAAGCTAAGCACAGCAGAAGCCAAGAAAGTCTCCACAGCTCTCAAAGACACCCTGATATTTCTATATCACTACACTCCTGGCTCCTTGTGTTCTAATTTATTTTTCTAACTTTGGCCAACAAGAGAAACAGTACATTAGTGTAAATAACAGATTTTGAAGGCCATTTCCCCCTAATTCATTATTTTTAATAAAGCTGTTATATCAAAGTAGTTTCAAATCAACAGAAAGTAGCAAAGATAGAAATTTAAGAACTGTAACATCAGCACTGGAAGTTGGAGCTGAGGATCATGAGTTCCAAGCCAGCTCAGTTTCTCCACTCATATAGTTCAAGAGCCCCTGCCTAGGGAATGGTACCACCCACAGTGGGCTGGGTCTTCCCACATCAGTTAACTTAATCAAGATAATTCCCACGTAGACATACCAATAGGTCAAACCAATGTAAGCAAAACTCTTATTAACACTCTCTTCCCAGGCATTTCTAAGTTAGGTCAAATTGACAATTAAAGCTGACCTTCATGCTCCACCCCTTGTTAACTTGACACATAAATACATCACTTTTTAAACTGTAACTTTCCACTCCTTATACTCAAAGTCTTATTTTTTTCATAATGTAAAGCACAGTCCAAAGTCTTTTTCAAAGTCCAAAGTCTCTTACCTGTAGGCTTCCATACATTTAAAGACAATTTGCTACTTCCAACATATGATGGTACAGAGTAACATTTAAAAACGGAAGAATCAGTGCATCACCAGGAACAACAAGGAGATCCAGCAGAGCAAATATTAAATCTTGTAGCTCAAAGTACAGCATCAGGAGCTCATCATCTGTGCTCCAGGCTGCTTGGGTAGCCCCACTCCTCCAGTTTTCCCAATGCAGCACACACAGATTCTCTCTTCAGCTTAGGCTAGATCCTTTCCACATTTGCAGCTCCCCTTGGCAAACATTTCATGGCCCAGACATCTCCAATACCCTGGGGTCTCCTCTGTAACCAACATTCATCTCAGGGCCTCTCTACAGGGACTCTGACTCTGCCACACAATGCCAGGCCCAGTTACTCTCCATGACCTCTTCAATCTTATATCTTTCATGCCTTCAAAACCAGTACCATGTGGATGACATATTGACATGTTCTGATGCGAGCTGGAGATGTAGCCCACCCCTACCCCCTGTGACTACAGATGTCTTAGGTTCTATATGCTGAGTCTGAGGAAACTCGTTGTTATTGTCTCAATGAAGCACAGGAGGTTTCACTTCAGTGGTGCTGATCCCTTTGACGATTACAACTGCTTCTTGAGCCCCAGTCTGATCAGCACACACAGATTCATAGCCAAAATATTATCCCCTGATCTGATAGTCTTTGTTCTTCTCTAAAACCCCAAGAACTAGACCTCAACTGTCCACATTTCTCTCAGCAGTCCTATATTCTGTTTCTACTAAAATGGTCCATGAAGTTCTGCTTCCAGCTTTCGATGGCTTTTCTTTTTTAAAAAATATTTTATTTATTATATTTATGGTATGTGTTTTGCCTACATGTATTATGTGGGCCCACATCATGTCATGTCCATGGAAGTCAGAAGAAGGTGTTTGATCCCTGGAACTGGAGTTAGAGATGGATGTTAGCCACCATGTGGGCACTGGGAAACAAACCTGGGTCCTCTGCAAGAGCAACCAGTGCTCTTAACCACTGAATCATCTCTCCAGCCCCTTAATGGCTTTTTCTAGTTCAATGTACCAAATACTTCCACACTCTTCCCACAAAACAAGTTCAAAGGTTTAAAGGCCAGGTTTATCACAAAAATGACCCCATTCTCTGGGACCAATTTCTGTCTTTTCATTTCTGTTTCTATGATAAAATACCTTGACAAAAAGCAACTTCAGGGTAAAAGGATTTATTGTTGCTCACAATTCCAGGTTACAGTTCATTGTTGTGGGGAAGTCAAGGCAGGAATTTTAAACAGCTAGTCAGATCAAATGGACAGTCAAGAACAGAGGGAAATGCATGCACACATGCTCCCTGGTGGCTTGCTTGTGCTCAGCCCAGTTTCTCCACTCATATGTAGTTCAGGACTCCCTACCCAGGGAATGGTGCTGCCCACAGTTGGCTGGGTCATCTCACATTGATTAACTTAATCAAAACAGTCCCCCTAATGTAGACAATCTCTCATTGAGACTCTCTTCCCAGGTGATTTTAAGTTGTATTAAGTTGACAATAAGAGCTAACCATCACAGATGTTGATGTTACGGTCTTGTGGCAGAATTTCTTCTTCTAGAAACCACAATGTTTGCTCATAAGTTCTTCAACTGAGGCCTACCCAAAATATAGAAAGTGATTTGATTTACTGGAAGTCTACTGACTGAGCATGTTAATTGTATATTAAAAATGTCTTCATAGCAATATCTAATGGAACACTTAACCAAACAACTGAGCACAATAGCCTAACCAAGTTGACACATAAAATTATTGTAGCTCACCCTTTGTCAATTTGACACCCATAGACATCTTAACCTATACTAAATCTCCAAACGAAGAAAATAAAACAGTTACATTTCATTCCCAAAGCATCTGGGCCTTTGGTAGTCCTTCCTTAATTAGGCTGTGATAATTTGCTGTTGTCCTTAACCACAGGGCATGGTAGTACTGGAAGACACCAAAGGACCTCCTCATTCCAGATATACTATTCGTCACCTCCATCACCAAGTAATCATCCAACTTGCCCTTGGTCATTTGGATCAGTCATCCTCACCAAGTCAGGAACTTCTTTGCCTATTAATTCAGAGGCATGAGGAGTTCAAAGTAGCTGGGTGGCAGTCTTAACTTCTGTTCAATGGAATCATTCTTATAATTCCTGGTAGACTCATTCTTCCCTTCCAAACTAGGGTCCCTAAGCCAAAAGACCATGATGTGACAGAAAACAAAAATTTTGTTAGTGATTCACTAGGTATAATAGTGGTAATGCCCCTCGTTTACTCGCCCCTTACTTCCTGAACCCATAAATCTTGACAGTGAGAGGAGAGATGACATAAACTGGAGGACAACCAAGAGTATATGCAGCTTCTTAGAGAACTTTGCCCCAGTTCTACAAAGTCTAGCCACCTCATTAGTGCTATAACTGTTTTTAAAGGGTCATCTACCACTCTACCAAGTCAGCTATTTCAGGATCACTGGAACATGGTGAGATCAGTGAAATCCATGAGCATGAGTCCACTGTTTTACTTGCTGGCTCTGAGGTAAGTTTCTCCATCAGATCAGTGCTGTACAGAATACCATAATGGCACAAAAGGCATCCTGTAAGTCCACAGATGGTGGTTTTGGCAGCAGACAGCATGCAGCAAAGGCAAACTCATATCCAGAGTAAGTGTTCCAATAAGATAAAAATGTGTCTCTTTTACATAAGGCAAGTGGTCTGATATAATCAAACTGCCAACAGGTAGGCAGCTGGAAAAACCAGGGTTTGGTTTCAATGGGGGATTCATTGTTGGTTTCTGCTGCTGAGAGTTGGGTACTCAGCAATGACTACAACCAGGTCAATCTTAGTGAGTTGGAAGAAGTCCACACTGCCAACCCCATGTATGGCCTCTCTGCCATGGTAACTACTTAATCATGAGCCATTAAGTGACAATGAGTAGCTGGGGGTGCTGACTGGTATCCATAGAAAGGGTCATCCAATTACTTAATGACTAAACTTCTTCCCTGCTGAAGTCATACTTTTCTGAGAATCCACATCACATGGGATACAGCCATCTTCATAGCTCTTTTCCATTCAGAGTAGTCCATCCATATCCCTCTTCCCGAG
The DNA here is from genome assembly GCF_000622305.1 of Nannospalax galili. NCBI lineage: Eukaryota > Metazoa > Chordata > Mammalia > Rodentia > Spalacidae > Nannospalax > Nannospalax galili. The sequence goes on from NW_008345972.1 coordinate 2,354,852, forward strand.
ACCTCCTTATCATAGAACTTGAATCATGACCTATTCAAAAATTTAATCTTCCAGCCAAACCATTTGTCCCAGCCTTTTGACCCACACAAAATTATATCACCTCGAAGGTATTGATGCATAAACAGAATTATCACCTCAGAGGGGATAGGAGTTTATTCTGGAACAAAATGAATGACCATAGCCCAGGAATACATATTTAGGTTACCCCAAACCCCATGTTCCAATGTGGTAACCATTTCAAGAAAATTTTTGGGGGGGTCTTTTTAAGGCAGTGTCTTCCTATAGCCACAGCTGGCCTGGATTTGCTATGGAAACCAGGCTGGCCTCAAACTCACAGAGATCTGCCTGCCTTTGCCTCCCAAGTGCTGGGATTAAAGGCATGTGCCACCACACCTGGCTTCAAGAAGTTTTTATAGTAACAGAACAAATAAAGACATAGCTCAAGGCACTTTTTAAAGACATTGGTGGAGATAGAAGACAAGTGGATTATACCAGAGACACCTCTGTTGTAGGCCTCAGGTGCTGTCTGACGACACACTTAAACTTTTGGGGTGGTGGAAGTTAGTAGTCTGCTAAGTAATACATTCCAAATAATTTAAGTAATGGTTGACAAAGTATGTTAGGTCATGTACAGAGGAGGACAATAAATGACTATTTAGGGCACTAAAGATGACCCAAGATAATTTGTTATTAGGCTCTGGATTTGCAACATTCCAAACTCTGCACAATCATTGAAGTTCTAATCAGTTAATTAGGCTTAATTAGAAGGGAAGTTCAGTTTGCTGTTTCAGCTTCCTTCTGGGAACTTTTGTTCACAAAGGTTAAAATTTTAACGTGAATTTCAAGGGGACATAAATATTCACTCCATTTCAGTGGGTCAGACAAATACCCAGACCAAGATGGTATGACTGAACTTTTCTTCAGATTCCATGGAAGTAAAAAAAAAAAAATGGAGTAAATAAAACTAGATAGTAGTTAAAATGGCTTGAACTATGGAAGTGCCATTGAAAATAGTGAGAAATTACATTGTCTTATAGTATTTTTTTATGTAAACCTGATAGAACTTGCTGGTAGTTTTTGTATTTGGGGTGAGGAAAAGGGGTGAATCAAGATGATTCCTAAATTCTTGGTTCAGTGAGATGGTGATGTGACAATTCAGGAGAGTAGAGGGGGGTAACTTTGAAATCACAATGTTCATTTTGGGCCAAATACAGCTGACATTCCTACTAAATGTTCAATATCAAGATAACTTATTGAGTAAATATTTAGCACTAGAGCAAGAGAGCAAGGCTGGAAACACAGATTTGGAAGCAATTGTCAGTCGGAAGTTCATGAGACTGGAATAGGAACTGTAAGTAGAGAAGGAATAAATGATCAGATGGTGGCAAAAGGCAGGAAATTAGGACCAGAATAGGTAAGTTCCTGAATCATGAGCTGGCAAGATTAATTTCTCCCTGCTCGGCAGGGAAAAGCCAATGGACATTTCTAAGCAAGAACATAGCATAAAGGATTTTAGGTGTACACTCAGCCCTCATTAAAACGGAGAGGGACCTAAAGGCAGTGCAACATTTATAGGATTCCCAAATATAGATACAATAGACATAAAAGTGAACTCCAGACAATATTAAAATGTAATAAAATAAAAAGTAATGAGATTGTTGCCTATTTTTAAATTATTTAGTTATAGGCTTATATTATTTCATTTTTAATTTCTTGGTTTAATGTGTCATTCACAAAATGCCTAACCTATTCTGGTGGCCTTCAGGAGCCACACCACCACACCTCTATCAGGCCACACCTCCATCAAGCTCAGTGCAGTGCACACGTTGCTTTTATAAGAGAAATTTGGACTTCTTATGTGTGGGATGAATAGATTGACTCTTCTAAAATCAAGCTCCAGTTTCACAAAGAAAGTACTTCCTTACCACTAAATAAAGTCACACTTATGGGGAGAAAAGGGAATACAAATGCTCAGCTGGCCCACTTCTTTTCCCCCTTTTTCATTTAGTCTGAACCCCAACCCATGGGATGGTGCATCCACTTCGGGTTACATTTTCTTTCCTTAGTTACTCCTGGAAACTCCCTCACAGACACATCCAAAGGTGTGTCTTTTAGGTGATTCTAAATCCAGTCAAGTTTACAATGAAGACAAACCATCACACACTTCTTTTAAAAAATATTTTATAATTTTTATTTTATGTGTATTGCTGTTTTGCCTGCATGTACCTAAGTGTACTATATGCGTGCAATGCCCACAGAGACCAGGGAGGATGTCTGATTCCTTAGAACTGGAGTTATAGACTGCTGTTAGCTGCCATGTGGGTACTAAGAACCAAACCCAGGTCCTCAGGAAGAGCAGCAAGGATTCTTAAATGCTGAGCCATCTCTCCAGCACCCCCATCACACATTTCTCACAACAAACACAGACCAAATGTACCTATCAGGAGCTAAGGAGATGAGCTAGTGGGTCAAGATTCCAAGTATCCTCCCTGTTTTTCTAGATGCATCCATCATTCAGTCTGCATTTCCTAATCATCTTCGACATCAAGTGATGGAGAAAGTGAGAGTAAGGAGGTATAACCTTCAAAGGCACATTCTCAGTGGCCTAATTCATCTCCTAGGCCCCACTCCTAAAGTTTCCATAACTTCCCAAAATAGCTCCACCAGCTGCTGACCAAGCATTCAAAATGAGACTGTAGAAACATTTCATATTCAGACCACAACAATGATTTTATTTGAAGACAGAGTCTTTTAAGAGACAAGTCAAAATGAGGTCATTAGGGTAGGCCCTAATCCAATGTGACTGGTGCCCTTATAAGGAGAGACCAGGGTGAAGACATTCACAGAGGGACTACTACAGGAGGACACAGGAGACAATGCTATCCAAACATCAAGGAAAAAACAAACCCTGACCACACTTGACATTGGATTCTCCAGCTTCCAGAATTGAGAAAATGTTAGTGTGGGTTAAGCCCCCAATCTGTGACTGTATGTTATGGCCTTGCCAGTGAGTGAGCACAAGACTATCTCACTGAACCCACCCAGGGCTCTAGGAAGGAGGTCAGCATCTACCACCTTCAAAAAGCATGTGTGGGCTCTTATGGCAGGAAAACAGGATTTAATAATGTCAAGGCCCCTTGGTTATTTCAAGCAGTTTGGCTTTTCTGGGTATAATTCTATTTGCTTATGGGGAACAATTGAAGGAGTTAGAACAGCTTTCAAGGCTCAGCTTGGAACACAAATAGCTGATTTATGTAATTAGCCATGTGCAATTACATGGAACTCCATCAAGTGGCTTTTTCATGAACCAGATTGGCACCACCTGATTCTTATAAACATAAATAGATCAAGTTGTTAAGTAACAAGTAATTAAAAGGAGCACATGATATTCTCTCTGGGCAACTCAGACTACCCACATTTAATCTGGCTTCTGTACTGCTTAGCCAAATTAGAAGGCAGTAGAGTGAGGCTTTCAAAATGATGTGCTAGTGAATTTTATGTTGAAGTCAAGGGGCCAGTGAGCAGCCTTGTGGTCCGAGCTGTCTCAGTCCATCCAGCTGATATAACAAAGACACCATCAATTGGGTAACATAAACGACAGATGTTTCTTGTTTGTGGTTCTGGAGGTAGGAAACCCAAGACAAACAGGCACTGGAAGATTCGGGTCTCATGAGAGCTAGTTCCCTCTATATAGCATTTCTTGTTGCTCCTCACAAGTCAGAAGTCAGAACACAAAAAAGGGAAAAGAGTTAACAGGAACCCCCAGCCTCAAAAACACTCAGACACTAGCCGAAATGCAAAGGTCTATACCACCTTAGTAGTCACAGGTTTGCTCTTCCTCAGAAAAATCCAGTGTGTATACAGGCAGGGTCTCCTTGTAGCCCCAGACAGCCTGGAACTCCCTATGTAGACCCAACTAGCCTCAGTCTCTCAGAGATCCGTCTGCCTCTGCCCTTTGAGTACTGGGATTAAAGGCATGTACCACCACACCCAGCCATCCAGTGTCCTTTGTGAAGATTTATTTTTTTTAAATATGCATATATTTTGTAGGGGGTATACACATAAGAGTGCAGGTGTCCACAGAAGTCAGAGGCTTCAGATCCTCCTGGAATTAGAGTTACAGGTAATTGTGGGTCACCTGACATGGTTATGGAAATCAAACTTGGGTCCTCTGTAAGAGCAGTAGATGTTCTTAGCCTTTGAGCCATCTCTTCAGCCCCCAAATCCAGTATTCTTTTTTAATGTCTTTTAATTTAATTTTTATAATTTTCATACAAAATAATTTGATAGCATTTAGATCCTCTCCCCTACTGTACCTCCTTTTATTGTCCCCCACCCAATTTATTGTATTCTATAGAGTCTACTTTGTATCCCCAAATGTCCTTCAATATGGGTCCATCCACTGGAGCTTGGTTAACCTATCAAGAATCCCATCCTTGAAAGGGATTGTCTCTGCCCCTATTAGCAGCCATCAGTTGCAACAATTTCCTTAGGTTGGATTATGTTTTCTTTTTTTTTTTAACTTTTACAAAAACTTTAATGAGAATTTCATACATGCCTATAAGGTGTTTTGATCAAATCCATGCTCACTCCCTCCCTTCCAACACCTCCCATATCTCCCCATCACTTTTTTCTTTTTCTTTTTTTTTCTTCTTTCATTTATTTTTATGGGGCTTTTGGGTACTCTAACATTACCCCCTCTGAGGAGGTAACCTTATACTCTTTTAAGGATTAGATACAAGCTCCCAAATACTTTAGACATTTTTGGCCTTTGGCCTTGGAGTATGTTCCTAAGAAGCCCAAGGACATTGTGACTTTTAGCCAAGAAACTGGCTACTTTTCTTTGGGGTCTTTTTACCCTAACTGCCTAGCCAAAAATAACTCTTATCTCTGGGGGGCAAAAAAGTCCTTGAATTGTGACTAGGAGATGTGAAGGAGAAGTAAAAGCAAGAGTAATTAGCATTGTAAGTTCTAGACAGGGAACTAGGAAAAAATCAGAACAGGGCAATTTTAAAATGTTCTTATGAGAGTCCATTGGAATTTCTTGACAGGGGCTTCCAAAAGCATCCCTGTATTGGGTTCCTCATTTTTCTTTTGTCTTCCAATGCTGGACTCTAGAGTGATGGATTCAGGATTTGCTTTCAGGTATTTTGATAGCTGTCGGAGTAGTTAGAATCAGTGTCAGTTCCCTCTCATAGGCTTCTAAATAGGGGTAGAAAACAAATGTATCCATCATTTTAGAACAATAGCTGGTTGTCTCCCTTAGCTACAGGTGGGCACTACAGCATTGGAGATCAAGAATTGAAGTCTTATATCTGAGCAGCACTTTCTGGTTAGGAATAATATTATCAATGAGAAATGATTGTCTAAATAACTATTTATATAGACGTAAGCCTAATGTCTGGGAAGTGTAATCCCTTGAACTCTTTAAAGAAGTATACTGATGACTTTACTCTTTGGTTATACTTTCCTTTTGGGTGTTTAAGACCATGCAGTTGGCCCAAATAAATCAATTTATATTTACACTTAAGGTCATCTGAGGATCTGTTCCTCAGGGGTCACATGGGCTTGGAAGGAGCTCCTGGATCCTTTCTTTTACCAATTCCATCTATGTGAAGATAAGTCAAAGGTCTTGTTCGACCATGCCTGGCTTCGCTTGAAGCATGAATGAGATGCTTCCTCTACATTGATCCTCCTCTTTGTAGACTGGACACTGGTTCAAGTCCATCTCGTGAGGTCTCCATGTCCTCCCTGAACAAGAGGACAGGTGACTCAGGACAGTTACAGGACATTTTGAGAGATGTCCCATATCCCCTGGAACTTAGTTGACCTTGGAGGGCAAGGGGCAAAAACTGTCCTTTAAGTCCCTCTGACCACATTAGTGTAAGCCTTAAAGTATGGCTGTTAAACATCCAAGAAGGTTAGTTCCACCAGTCTGATGCTTTTAATTATCATGTGCTATGTAGATAGAGGCTTAGGTAAAGAACCAAATATTCTCAGATAAACATAGTGGAGATTTATATTTTGTTCCTTAAACTAGTTGACTAAACTATGACCATAGAAATTTTAAGATTATGTGTATATTATCTTTGTCTCATCCTTTCTATATAACAAATCTAAACAGACCTTCATCACTTGCTTAGGCTTTCTCATTTTTTCTCTCTATTTTGGAAAATATCTCCATTCCCATATCTTTTTGTCACCCGAATTCCCTCTGGGTCTCCCGCATGATCACACAAACCATATAATATATTTTTATGTGGGTTTATTATGGTTTATGCCCTCCTGTAGGGAGGGGGTAAATTGGGGAACTTACACAGAGACAAGCAGTGTTGCACCGGGGCTCAGAGCCTGCCACCAGATGCTGCCGCAGCCCCGCCCATAGTCTCCATTAACTTTCACCCATGCATCTTTGGCCTGCAATCTCATCCCAGGTGGGTAAATGCCCCCTCTTGCGTCCATGGGGATGAGGCGCTGGGGACATCTCTCTCTCCATATCATGCCTACAGTCCCAAGATGGCTCCTAGCTACACCTCCGTAGTCCGAGCTCTGTGGCAGGCTCCACCCCTTGGAGAAACTAGCCAATTGGGAGACACTTTTAACATCTTTTACATTCTCATTTTCTTTTTTTTTTTTTTTAATAATTATGAGACATAATAGCATTAACAAATAAATTTTCCATCAGTTGTGAAACTTCTGGAGGCATTTGCTAAACTTCGTGTGGATTTTTATTTATTTATTTATTTTAGAAGAAACAGCATTGGGCCATTTTCTTTTTCTACCTTTGACCATCTCTTTTCTCAATTTAGGAGAGAGCTATGGGACACCTACCTTGTCTCCAGCATTATGCTAGACCCTCTAAAGTGAGCTAACCAATGCTTATTCCCTTTTAAGGTTCTAGTGTCAAGCAAATGTTTCATTAAAGTTTTACTAGGGAACCCATGAATTTATTGAGCTTACTTACCAAGATAACTAAGGGGTTGCTGAGGTGTATGTATGACCTGAGAGTATGCACACTGGATAGCCTTTACCCAGCATGATTCATGCCTTAATTTTTAAAAATATCTTGAGTATTATTTATTTTCATTTTATGTGTATGAGTGTATTGCTTCTGCAATAGCAGCCAGTACTCTTAACTGCTGAACCATCTCTCCAGCCCCTAGATCAGGGTTCCTTACCCACTTCCTCATGTCTAAGCTGAGATTTTGTCTAAAATTCAATTTTCAAGAAAAACTTGAAAAACAATTGCAACAAATATTATGCTGAAGTTAGACAACTTTCTATTTATACAAATTATTAAGAAAAAATAGATTCTTAGCCTGGCATGGTGGCACATGCCTTTAATCCCAGTACTCAGGAGACAGAGGCAGGTGGATCTCTGTGAGTTCAAGGCCAGCCACCAGGTCTACATAGTAAGTTTCAGGCCAGCTGGGGCTTCAGGGATACCTTGTCTCAAAAAGACCAAAACAAAAAGTAGATTCTAAATATTTAACTTGTCAAAAGACATGGGAACTCAAATTCCAAGGGAAATGCAAATGTTTGAGAATGTGGTAAAAATTAATTTTCACTAATAAGCAAAGGAACTTAAAGAGATGCCTTTTGTTATCCATACTTTTAGAAATAGTGTAAAAGTTAACTTGGCATTTGCTTTTGTCTGTCTTGAAACCCCAGTCAGTGCTCCTATAGAAACACAAAAATAATAAGCTCACAGCAGCAAAAAAGAAAGAAAAGGGATCCCCAAGTTTAGGGATGACTCAAGACAGGTAGATGCATGTGGAGACTTGTGAGTAGATGGATGAAATGTGAAGAAGTCAGGGTGTGAAAAAAGAAAACCCATTTGACCACTGGAAAGTCTAGACTTTACCATTTATTTATTTGTTTGTTTGTTTATTATGTTGATGAGTAATTTGTCTGCATGTACGTACATGCACCCATGACATGTAGTTTCCTCAGAGTCCAGAAGAGGGTATTTCACCATGTGAGTGCTGAGAACAGAACCCAGGTCCTCTGCAAGAGCAGCCAATGCTTTTAACCACTGAGCCATCTCTCCAACCCCTTTATCTTTATTTTTTAATTAAATTTTATTGTGCATTCTTAATATATGCAACATATATTAGATTATATATAGCAATATGTTATTTCTGTACGGACAGATTTAACATACTCATGTTCTCATTTATCTTCTCCTTCTTCCCCTATGTGGAAAGAACAGCTACAATCTACTCATAGCAAACATTCTCAATAAAATACACTATAGTCCTTATGTTGGATCTTGGGTGTTTGGACCTGTTCATCCAACCTATCAACTCCTTTTCATCCTTTGCCCACTATTTCCCCATCTTGCCCCCCAACACTAACACAGATCCGTGTAAATGGTGTTGAAAGGAACCTGCCTATGAATTTGTTTGATATTGCCCAGTCTCTCCACTTTGGTTGGTCTTTGGGTTTGCAGGCTCTTTGGAGCCAGTAGCTAGCTAGCACTCCCTCTCCTGGCCCCTCTCCCCCTCTCTCCTTCCTACTTCCCCTTTCTTTAAAAACCTGGCTATCTCCACCAGTCCTGACTGGAATCTTACCTTACAACTCTAGCCTCCAAGTTAGTCTCTTTATTCTGCTGAGGCCAAGGACCTGGTAACAACTTGGTTCACCAGCTGGTGCTGTAGTGAATGAACCCCTGCCCATAATCCCTGAGCACTCAGCTCAATTCCTCTTTGTCCAGATCAGTTCAAAGGGATATCATCTCCAGTCAGAGCCATGCCTGCCCCACCTGGAGCCCAAGAACACAGGAATCCAAGAGCCGCTAGAGCTGAAATGAAATGTATTATTTTATTTCCACAGAGAAGCATGCACCCTGTGCTTAGCTTTACTTCGTCTTATTCTCCCTTCATCTTGATTTTTTTCTCCTTTTGCTGGGTTGATTGACAAGTACTTGCTTACTGGTTTTTTAAAAAATTTTATTGAACTTTTGTGTATTTCATACAGAACATCTCAATCCATCTTAATCATCTTTATACCCCCTTCCCCACTGGCGCCCTCCCATGGCCCCTCCAATGGAATTCATACGTTCTGTCATTTGTGTTAAGGCCTAGTGTGTCAAGTTAGTGTCCCCAGATGTTCCTTAGTGTAAGTTTATCTACTGAGGTCTAGTCAGCCTACCTAGAGTCCTTCGCTTTAGGAACATAGAATAAGGGGTGAAAAAGACACTAATGAATACCTCAATTCTCATTAATGAAGCTCCCTCATGCGACAGAGGGCCAGGAATACAAAAGGTCACAAATGGCCAAAGCAAAGAGATTAAGAGTCTACAGAATGTTGGTCCTTGGACAGGACTTCTATATTAAACTTCACCCACCCAGGGTTCATGACCATTGTGGAAGGGGGGAGGGATTATTAAAGTCAGGGAGGAGGTGCATGATCATATGGAAATAGAGCCCTACAAGTTCCTGTGACCCTTTTCATATGAACCTACAGCAATGGTGTCAGCATGCACAAGACCCATGAAAACTCAAGCAGACAAAAACCCAGCACAGAACTGGGGAAATGGACATCAGACCCCAATCTTAGCTGAAGAAATACTGGCAACTGACTACCGCTGGGTGAGGAAGAGCTAACTTGCTTATTGATTTTTAAATCTTCACAATCAGTTAGAAATAATGCATGGAGCACTCAACTGCAATTACAGAAAAGACTGTGATGTACTAAGCCTGGACCTGCTTAAAGTGAAGATATGTATCCATTAAATCAGGTTGCAAAGACATAAAAACTGGGAGATGGAACCCCAGACTCTTAGAGGGAAATAAGACACTAGCGGGGGTCAGTGGATCAAGAACAGAAAGCTAAGGCCATCTGGTCCATGCTGTTCCCATCAAGCCTCAGGAGGAGCAACAATAGCAGCACAACAGGATGTATTTTGAGTGACTCCACCCTTATCTTTTATGTCGGTGTCATTAATGTCAATTGACACTGTCTGAGTGTGAGAAAGAAAGGGTGGATTATTTTGAGAGGCGTACATATAATAAAAATAACAACAATACACTCACAGCAGTCTCTGGAGAGCCCAAGGCCATCCCCTTTTCCTCCCTGTCATTCTTCACTGAGATTAAACACACAGACATATTCAGTGCCGCTGGCAGACAGGCCATGGTTCCCTCCATGTCTGTGTAGAGGTGCCATTTGAGATTTTTGTCATGGAAAGCAATTTGACAACACATAGAACTTCAACAAGATCATAAACTTCCATAAGTAATCCTATTCCAGAGAATCTATCTGAGGAAATACTAAAAGTAGAGAAAAATATCTTCACAAGTGGACATTGCTACAAGTTTAAGATACGATGATAAAAAATCAAAATGACATTAAGTGCCTGGTGGCAGGAGACTGACTGATAACCATGCAGATTGACTATTGTAGAACAAGATTTCATGTGTGGTCATTCTCACACTGTGACATTAAATTTACATATTTTTTATTTATCATTTTTATTTTATGTGTATGAGTGTATTGCCTGCATGTATGTGAGTGCACCCATGTCATGCAGTGCTGGGAAAGTCAGAAAAGGGCAACAGATTCCCCTGGAACTGGAGTTAAGGAGAGTTCTTAGCTGCCATATAGGCGCTGGGAATTAAACCTGGGTCCTCTGCAAGAGCAGTCAATGCTCTTAACCACTGAGTTATCTATCCAGGCTCGACATTAAATTTTATTGGACTCATATAAATAGTAGCTACAATTATCTCTGGGTAGTGATATTATTGACTACTTAAATGTTGCGTCTTAGACTGTTTCCTTTTATATTTTTTAATTTATAATCTGAAAAATACCTGCATTTCATTTTAAAAATGTACTCCACCTGGGCTACATAGTGGGCAGAGCATTTTCAGAATGGGCCTTAAGACCTAAGTCAGATCTCTGGAATCCCCATAAAGGTGGAAGGAGAGAACCAACGCCACAAAATTGTCCCCTGACCATCACAAGTACAACATGGTGAGAGTGTCCCTCAACACATCAAAGACACATACAATAAAGTTTTTGAAATGTTTAAGATTTAAAAACAAAAGTAACTAGCCCTTTTGTTTTTAGAGATACTGACAGGAAGGGGGGCGTTGTGGGCTTGAGGAGCTATGGTGGTTCACAGCTGCAATCTAAGCACTTGAGAGGTTGAAGAAGGAGATCTGCTGAAAGTTCAAGGTCAGCTGAACTACATAGTGAATTCCAGGCCAGCCTGGGCTGTGGATGAGAACCTGTCTCAAAAACAATAACAAAACAAAATAGCATTTTAAGAGGAAGAATTTGCCCTTTGAAGTGGAGTCAAGGGAGGCTATTCTGAGCCTTGCAGGTGAGGCACAGTATTGGCATGTCACCATAGAGCACAGCCTATGATCTAGCAGGTGAACACCTCTCCCAGAACCTACTTCACCAGCTCCAGGGAATGCAAAACTGGAGGAATCCCATACTATTAGCTGAGCCATGGAGACAGTCACACATGTTGAGCTTGTCCCATCCCATACATAAAAACAGAGCCATCACTCAGATGCTGGATTAGTTAACAGACCAGGCTAGCAGCTGCTGTGACCAAGATGCTTTCCTGGGCAGAGTCTAGAAACTGGATGTCACTGTTTAACATTCATTGAGCATGATTCGTCCATTTCCATGGCGTCTGTGGCTTCTTTCCACTGTAAGGACAAAGTTTAGCCGCTGGGGACAGAGAATATATGACTACAAAGACTTCTGCTCATGGGGAGAGAAAAGAGAAGTTCAGTGGTTTACCCAGACCAGATATCAAGGTCAGGGTCAAGGAAGGAGGCAACTCGGAGCCTGGATCATCTTTAAACCAAGCTGATGGGGTGAGCAAGTTGGGAGCCAAAACAAACAGGAGTTTCTCCCAAGTACTCATCTCTTTGCAGACAGATGTGCAAAGTTACAGGTGAGAGAAGACAGAAGGGACCTGGAATGGTCTGGGTGTGGTTTTAAATGGGGTGGTATTACTTCACCTGGATTATGCATTGGCTATATGGGAGCAATGAGCAGATCCAGGACAAAGTAACTTCCACAGGACCAGAGCTGAAGGGAAGCTGGCAGAGTGGTCTCCTGGCATCATTCTCCACAGAGCATGGCCTAGCTGTGGGTGCCTTGGCAACCTTAAGGAGTAGCTTGGCAGTTAGCATCATGAACCAGCTAAGATGCTCAAGGAGGTGGGATTGGGTGCCAGATGGATGCCTCTATGCTCTGGTGTACTTCTGATCCCCTGGATGCACTGTGGGCTGGACCAGTTGTCTCCTCTGAGAGCTGCAGATGCTATGGTGTCTGAGCATATCCAGATACTGTGGGCTCTGTCTCTGAAAAGCAGCTTTTCTAACACCACAGGAATGTGTCCTTACCACATGCAGACATAATAGGCCTTCTCTTTGGAAGATTTCCCTGGAAGTGTTTAGGCCACGATAAACTCTCCCTCTTTACCCCATGCCCTGAGCTCCAACTGCTTCTAGGGAATGCCTAAGTGACACTGACCACAGAAAACTGGCCAGGGTGAGGCCCCATGAATCAAGGAAGGATGCTGTTCCTAGCACTGTGGCTGCCCCCTATGAAAGACTGGTCATGTTTGAAGAAGTTCTAAATGGTTTGAAGAAGTTCATTGACTGTGAGAAATCAAAGATGAGATGAGTTTACATCTAGGTCACCATGGTGGGAGCAGGGATAGTCTGTATCAGGAGCCGAAAAACGGGAAGAAAGTTAGATTTGCCCTGGTGCTCACCATCCGCAAAATCCATACTCCTGCCTGCCTGGAACCCTCAGGTAACCCCATCAGAACTTGTTTGGGCACTAGACCCAGGATTATGGCCTACTGCCCCAAGCCAACGCCTGACCCGCAGGTCCCTCCCTGTTTGTCTTCCAAAGAGCTGGTCAAGCCTTCTAGGTCCAGATAAGGTCCAGAAGCATACAGCCTATGGGGCCACATGTCTGTAGGCCTGTATTGCACTGAGTCTTAGAAACTGTTGTTGCTGTTTCTGCTCTAAAACCAAACCCAGTTGGCAAGTTGTTAAGTAAACTTATTTATGGAGTAAATAAAAACTCCAGATCCATAGCTTAGATGTTTGGTACAGTACACAGGCTGTGTATTTAATCTTGTTCCCTATGTCCTCTTGCCAAGTCCAGGCCCAACCAGAGGAGGTAGCAGTGTAAGAAATGGGTCTGGGGTCCCAAGAAAAAGACCACACAGTCCAAAGTATTTTAGCAAGGCAGAAAGTTTTACTTCTACAGGAAGCAAGTAAGTACATGGTGGGGGTGGGGGGGTCCCTCATTGGGATTTTTATTTGTTTATTTATTGTGTAAGAGTGCTATGCCTGCATGTATGTAAGTATACCTATCTCATACAATACCCACATTGGATCCCCTGGAACTGGCGTTATGGACAGTCTGCTGAGCCATCTTTTGACCCCAGTACTGCTGGGTTTTTATTCCTAATGCAAAGGGGTCCTCTGCTTCACTATGAGTGGTCTGAGCTTGGCTTCACATTCTTATGCAATTGGCTAGTTTGAGGCAATGAAGTTGATCAGCAGAATGCAACTTTTAGCAGAGAGGCCAACCTTGAGCACATATTTTGATTTTAAGAAGAGATAACCCTGGAAGAATTTGGATGTCTACCAAGTGGCTGCTTTACAATTTCTTTAATGGAGTTTTGACTTATTTAACCCTTTGATAGAAAAGACAGTATATTTGGTTTACATTTCCTCCAATTTAAGAAATATCTGCTTAGATCACTCCTAATTAAGTTCATCCTGTAGATGGATGTTGTTAGAACACAGTACAGGCTCAGGAAAGAAGCTGACAGGAAATCATCCTTCAGAATGAGTCTTATTAGAAGAGAGTCTCACAGTGGCATGAGGAGGGGCCATGAGCAGACCTTCAGTTGGTAGAGTAATTAGGAGAGATGAAAACATCACACCAGGGACAGCAGGATGGGACCTTGCAAGGGGGTGGGTGGGGTGTTCCCTTCTGCACCCTGGAGAGGAGCTGCATTAGCTGCATTAGATAGCTACTGGTACTGGTCAGAGGATTGAAGAAAAGCCTTCAGATCACCTGAACAAAGGAGATTTTTTACTTTTAGAAGTTTCCAGAAGCTGGCAGAAAATTTCACACCATGTGATTTAGCCTGAACTAGACTACATGTCTCCTAGTACAGAGGGAGGTTTTAGGGGTAGGAACATAAGCTTATCTTGCAGTTGCAAGAGGGAGAGAAGGTAAGGCCAGCACTGCATGCTTTCTATCAGTTATCTGTCCCTGAGAGCAGCAGATGGCATGGCCTGATTTTTTTTGGAGGGGAGGAGGTGTCTGTGATCTAGCAGATGTATTACTACCACAATTCTGTGGTAAGGAGAGAATGTGGGACCCTATGTCATGCTAGCCAAAGCCTGACCTTACCCCTGCTGCTGGGTGAGGTCTCAATGCTGAACTTTGGGGACAGAGATGATCAGCTTAATCAAAGGCAGCTTTGTATGGCTTGTTGGTTTCACAGGCGTCTTTAGAAATTGTCTGTATATCAGATAATCTTTCTGTTTAGGAATTAAACCATGAGATGCAAAAGTCACCAACTCACTGTTCTGCCCAGGATGGGTCTTTGGAGCAGGTCACGGTGGGAGTTTATCTGCCACCCTTTACATCACCAAATCCATTCTCTATCCTTGACTATGGGGAAACTGGCCCTCTCCTGGGCCAGTGAGGACCACAATGCCCAGCCACATAGAACACCAAAGCCTCTCCCTGCCAGGCTCTCTCCTTCTTCCCTAGCTGCAGGAGACCCCAGCAGGACAAGCCGTCTAGTGGAGGGGCATCAGAGGACAGGATGCCCTGCCTCTACCACACGGGCTCTGTACAATTCAACTCATCTGAGCCAAACTTCACATCCGTGTGGACCTTTGTAGCTGGTGCAGAGGTAGCTCTGTTAGATGCTTCCAGCTCCCTGTACATGGGTGTATGGGGACAGTCCTCTGCTTTGCCTCCAAGATGGGGGTCAGGGAGTGTCCTCCTGATCCCCCTGCCCAAGCCAAGACACCAAGCAGAGCTGAGGCATTCCCAGCCTCCTCTGAGGGCCCTGCTGACTTGGCTTCCCTTACTGAAGGCAGGATGGTTAGGTTATGCCCTCATTTCAAGATTCAGCTCGGGTTTATTTCCTTTACGGTCACAGGGCAAATTCAAAATTCTCCCCCACATCACCTTGGAGTACCAGGCTTCCACATGTTTTCACCTCTCCTCACTTCTGCTCCAGCCCATACAGCCCAGAATGACTGCCCTCCTCCCCCGGCATCCACCACCAGGACCTTCTTCTTTGCTATGCAGGTGGAGGCAGCCTCTCCCTCCCTGGATATGCTATGTTCAAGGTCGTGCACCCTCACCCTCACTCTAGCTGTTTAGGAACTGGGTGGAGAGACTTCCACTAAACTAGCACAGGGTAGTCTAGAACTGGGTCTATAAGAGGTGGCCTGGAAGCCAGGGTTAGAAGCCTCCATGTTCTGGGAACTCTAGGTGGACCAATTCCTGAATATCTCACAGTAGATTTTGTAAGTCGTGTCTGTTGAGGCTATAGTTCAAGCCAAAAAGCTTGATATCCACACCATCCAGTTATTCCATTCGTTGTCTCTAATAGCAATGAAGATGGTAATGAATGAGTCCAAGTTTTCAAACTGAACTTTGTGCTGTTACCTTTCTTCTGATTCCTATAAGGAGCAAGTCAGTGAAATACTATAGTAAAACCCCAGCAGGGTGCCTGATATTGATGAGCTGTCTAATTCTGTTGTACACCATGAGGTTTATCATTTCTATTCTAACATAGGACTGAGGTAATTTTCTTCTCATTTCTCTGATGAGATTTTTATTATTCAGAATTACAACATAGAAATTGGGATGTATGTTTTGAATAGATGCAAATTCTTCTTCCTGAATTCATTTAGAATGTTTCATGATGCATTTTAAATTCTAATTTGAAAGGTAATTTCTATGCCAACAACTATCCTGCAGAGATACCCAAATTGGCTATCAACATAAAAAGAAAAAACAGATATATCTTTGTAAGTTAGAAAAATGAGAATGCTAAACTTGTCATTGTTCTGTTTTTCCAGAAAGCAATGCTAGTAATTTTTAGAAAATAAAAGGTTTTATCCTTATGTGATGAGCCTTGATATAATCAGGAAAACACAAAGAAGATACTCTCTCTAATGTTACTAACCATAGCTACAGCTAGCTTTTTGGTGGGTAAGCTTCTTTTTTGTTTGTTTGTTTTTTTTGTTTATGTTTGTTTTAAGACAGGGTCTACTATGTAGATCTGACTGCTCTAGAACTCACTATATAGACCAGGCTAGCCTCAAACTCATAGAAATCCACCTGCCTCCACCTACTGAGTGCTAGAACTAAAGGCATGTGCTATCTTACCCAACCTCATATGTTGATAATCTCCTTCCCTCTCTGTCTTCTATGGTAAACACGTGATAAACTGTGCAATATTGCTGTACATGAATGTGTCATAGGTCAGCAGATTCCCTCCAGAGCTGACGTTTCAGATTGCTTCAAATGTCTCATTAGAAGATGACACCTTTCCTACGGATAGGCACACAGTGACATCACCTTATGATTTTCGCTTACATTTCCCAGATGTTCAATGAAATGGCCATCACTATGGATCATTCTGACATTCTTTTTAAAACATCTGTTTAAATCTTTTACTATTTTTCTTTTGTGCTGTTTTTCATCTTATTGAGTAGCAAGAGTTCTTTATATATTGTAAAATAGTCCCAGTTAGTTTTTAATATTGCTTATGCTCCATAAAGTTTCTGTGAACACTGAATCAGTAAGTGCTAAACTGTTGCTCCTAGGGAAAATATAGCATGAAACATCTGTGAGCTGTGAGTTGCAACATTTTCATCAACAAAAGTGTTGCTTGCACTATACAGCTTCATTTTCCATGAAGGTCTTCTTAACCAAAACTATCTTCTGACTTTTAAAACCTACTTTTCTTCATAATCTTTTTCATTTTTTCATTTTCTCTTAAAATAGCATTTTTATTCTTTGAGAATTTCATTAAATATATTTTGATCATATTCACCCTCCTGTACCCATCTCCTCACAGATCTACCCCTACTTCCCTACCCACCCAAATTCATGCCCTCTTTTATTTTTAAAAGCCCATTGAGTTCAATTTCTATTGCTGAAATACCTTTTAATTTTTTTAATTTATGTTTTTAATTTATGAGTATGAGTGTTATAACTGCATGTTTGCAAGTGCATCCATGTCATACATTCCCCTCAGAGAACAGAAGAGGGAGTCGGATTCCCTAGAACTTGAGTTAGTTTGGTTGTTAGCCACCATGTGGGTGCTGGTATTTGAACCCAGGTCTTCTGCAAGAAGAGCCACTGCTCTTAACTGCAGAGCCATCTCTCCAGTCCCTGTTGCTCAAATACTGTTTATTGTGGGGCTATCTCCTACAGCATGGTAGACCTAAAGGCCTCTCTCTCTCCCTCCCTCCCTCCCTCCCTCTCTGTCTCATCACTTACCAGTTGCCAGTAGCTCCTCAGCTAGGAATGTGACTTTGAGCCCACCTCTACGTTGAGATTTTGTTTGGCTCGAGCTTGTGCAGATCTTGTGCATGCTGTCATAACTGCTGTAAGTTTTGCTGTGCAACTGCCCTGCTGTGTCCAGAAAACACTGTTTTGTTGTAGTTGTCCAATGCCTCTGACTGTTGCAATTTTTCTGCCCTCTCTTCATGACAATCCCTGAGGCTTGGAGGAGAGATGTGACATAGATGTCCCATTTAGGACTGAGCACTCTGCAGCCCCTTATTCTCCACACACGGACCGGTTGTGGGTCTCTGTGTTAATTTCTATTTACTGCAAAAAAGAATCTTCTCTGATGAGGATTGAGAAATGCACTAATCTATATTTATAATGATAAGTTTTTAGGAGATGGTTCAATACTACGTTTATTTATGGAGTAATAGTAGTAGGTTCTCACATAGTCTGTGACATATCTAGAAATAGGTTCTTGGCCTTGACAACATGCCAGCTATGGGTTCTAGCTGTGGGTGAGCCTTAAATCCCATCAGAAAATGATTGGTTACTCCTATAATAACCATGCCGCTGTTGCAGCAGTGAACTTTTCAGTCATTATTGTAGCTATCAGGGTTCATAGCTGGATAAGATTGATGTTTACTTTTCCAGTAGTGTGCACAGTGCCTTCTGGCACTATGAAAGCTAACCAATAGGGATAAAGCCTCCAAGTCAGTTGGCTTGATTTCTCCATGTTCTATGACTCAAGTATGTAGTATCTTCAGCAATATGGTCTTACCATTAAGTTCTGGAGGGTAACCAAGAACGACAATAGCCAGTAATGTTTGGAGGTCTATGGGAATTCCTTGGCCAACAATGCCAAAAGAGATAATTCAACCTGGCACTGGGCTTTTTATTTGATAGCTTGTTGTGTTTAGTAGAGGCATTGTCCCCCTGTAACAGGGTAACTCCATTTAAACTCTTTTTCTATATGTATATCTATATATTTGGGGACACTTCTACAGTGGTAGACTTCAGCAGGTCTTTAGTGTTAGTTATCCCTCCCTGTGTTATCTCCTTTAAGGGAATCCCATCCCTCCCAATCTTCCACCCCATGTAACCCTTCCTGTTCATTGTTCCCCTTTCCCCTTTATATCACAGAGTTCTGTCTCCCCTCCCTTGAAAACATTCCCCCATATCCCTTTACTAATTTCCTAGCCTCTTTGGGCATTTAAATGAAACAAACATGTCTAAATATTCGGTTTCAATATTTACAAATGAGAGAAAATGTGTGTGTTTTCTTTCTGGATCTGAGTTACCTCTGAATGATTGTTTTCAGCTCATCCTACAAATTTCACAGTATCAGTTTTCTTGGCAGCTGAATAATATTTCATTATGTAAAGGTGCTATATTTATATTATCCATTTATCAGCTGATGGGCATCTAGGCTGATTCCTTTTTCTGGCTATTGTGCATGCATCAGAAATGAATATGAATATGCAAGTATCTCTATCGTAGGGTGTAGAGTCCTTTGGGTATTTGCCCAAGAGTGGTATGGCTGAATCATGTAGTAGATCTAGCCTAGCATTTGAGGAACCTCCACAGTGATTTCCATAGTGACCTCACCAGTTTGCACTCCCACCAGCAGCGAATAATCATCCTCTTTCCCCCACATCCTCGATAGCATTTGTCATCATCCGTTTATTTGATCTTAATCATTCTGACTGGAGTAAGAGGATCTCAAAGTGATTTTAATTTACATTTCTCTACAGACTAAAGATGTTGAACATTTTAAAACATATTTCTTAGCTATTTGCATTTCATATTTTGAGAACACTGTTTAGTTCCTTGCCCCAACTTTTTAAAAATTACGTTGAATTTTTGTGACTTTTATATAATACATCTTGATCATATTTAGACCCTTTCTACCATCTGCACCCCTCTAATACCGCCCCCTCCACTGGATTTCATGCTATTCTAGTTTGTTTCTCCATTGCTGTGACAAAACACTCTGACCAATACCAACTTGGGGAGGAAAGGGTTTATTTAGCTTACATATCCTGGGTCACAGTTCATCAGGGAGCCCTAGGTAGGAACTCAGGGCAGGAACCTGGAGGCAGGAGCTGGAGCACAAGCCATGGAGGAATGCTGCTTACTGGCTTACTCCCCTGGCCCCTGGATAGCTTTAGTGTCAACTTGACACACCTGGGTTGAGGGAACCTCAATCAGAGAATTGCCTCCATTGGACTGGCCTTTGGCCATGTCTGAGGGGCATCTTCTTGATGAGTGATGTGGGAGGGCCCAGCCCACTGT
>NW_008345972.1:2374774-2397030 GCF_000622305.1 Nannospalax galili
GGGATATGTAAACTAAATAAACCCTTTCCTCCCCAAGCTGGTAGTGGTCAGAGTGTTTTGTCACAGCAATGAAGAAACAAACTTAGACACATGCATTCTGTCATATATGTCATATTGACCCAACTTTGTGTTCCTCAGTGTGAGTTCATCCACTGGAGCCTGGACAACCTATCTAGCATCACTCCCTCAAAGAAAACCAACTCTCCCTCTCCACGCTGTCATTGGTTGCCAATAGTTCCTCAGTTAAGGTTGACTTGCCCCAATTTTTAATTAGGTTGTTTGTTTTTCCTCATGCTTAATTTTTTTTTTAATTTTCTATAATCTACATACTAACCCTCTATCAGATGTATAACTGGTAAATATTTTCCCCATTGCATAAGCTTCACTCAAATGATGGTGTCCTTTGCTGTACAGACCAATTTTTGTTTCATGTGGTCTCATGTGTTAATTGTTTTCTGACAGTAAAGGACAGCATCATTTGAGTGAAGCCTATACTTCTTTTTTAAAGTGTGGTAAAAATTCTGTGCTATGTCCATCCGGCCCTGAGCTTTTATTAGTCAGGAGATTTTTAATTATTTCTTCTATTCCATTGATTGTTATGGTCCTCTAAGTTATTTGTTTCATCTTGATTTAACTTTAGTAAATAATACATATATATATATATATACATTCCTTTTAGATTTTCCAATTTAGTAGAATATATGTTTTGAAAGTGTGTCCTTGTAATTCTCTAGGTTTGTGCAGAATATGTTGTAATGTTTCTCTTTTTGTCTCTCATTTTATCAATTTGGGTCTTCTCTCCTTCTTTTGGTTCGTTTGGCTAAAGGTTCATCAATCTTGCTAATCATTCAAAGAACCAACTCTTTGTTTCATTGATTCTTTGTATTGCTTTTGTTGTTTCTATTTCAGCCATGATTTTTATCATCTCTTCCTGTCTAGTGTTTTGGGTGTTGTTTGTTTGTTTGTTTGTTCTTTCTTTTCTTGTTAAGGCCATTAGGTGAATTATTAAGTTATTATTAATATGAGATCTCTCAAAATTTTTGATGTAAGAATTTAGTGCTATAAACTATCATCTTACAACTGCCTTCACTGTATCCCATAAATTGGGGTATGTTGTGTTTTCATTTTCATTCAGTTCTAAAAATATTTAAATTTCCTCCTTAAATTCTCCATTAACCCATTTCCATTCTGTAGTGTATTACTTAGTTCCCATGCTATGTACTTTCTTTGATATTGTTGATATCCAGCTTTATTCCTTTGTGTTCAGCTAGAATGTAACATGTTATTCCATTTTCCTATATTTGTTGAGACTTGCTTTATGTCCTAATATATGATTAATGTTGGAGAAAGTTCCATGGGTGCTGAGAAGAAAGTGTATTATTTAGTGTTTGGGTGGAATCTTCCATAGATTTCTGTTAGATCCATTTGATTTATGATGCATTTAACTCAAGTTTATCTATACAGTTTTTGTCTGGATGACACGTGTATTAGTTACTTTTCTGTTGCTGTGATAGAAACACTGACCAAAGCAATTTATAAAAGGAAGAGTTTATTTCAGCTTAGAGTTCCAAAGGGGCAAGAGTCCACATGGCAGGAGGCATGGTGGCAGAGGTGGCTGGAGGAGGAGTGGAAGCTAGAAACAGGAAGCAAGAAAGTGACTGGAAATCTAGCAAGGCTTAAGAACTCTCTAAGCCTGCCCCCAGTGATGTGCTTCCTCCAGCATAGCCACACCTTCTAAGACCTCCCAAATCATTGCCACCAAGTGGGGACAAAATGTCCAAATACTTGGAGCCTATGGGGGACATTCTCATTCGAACCATCACAACATGCCTATTGGTGACAGTGGGTTATTGAAGTCACCCACTATCACTGTGTTGGAGTCAATTTGTGGTAGTTTAATAGCATTTCTTTTATGAAATTAGATACTCCTGAGTTGGGTATGTAAGTGTTTTAAATTGTGATACCCTCTTAGTGAATTTTTCCTTTAATGAGTACGAAGCTTTATTCCTTATTTCTTCTGACTAGTTTTGATTTGGAATCTGTTTTGTCAGATATTGCAATAGCTACACCTGCTTATTTCTTGGTTCCACTTTATTGGAATACCTTTTCCCATTCTTTCACCCTAAGGTTGTGTTTGTTGTTGATGGTGAGGTGTGTTTCATAGGGGCAGCAAAAAGATGGATCCTGTTTTCTAACTCAACCTGTTTAGTCTGTGTCTCTTTACTGGGGGATTGAGACCATTAATACTGAGAGTTATTACTGAAAGTGTATATTAATCCCTGTTATTTTGTTCTGGAGATATTGTTTCCTTAGACCTCTTTTGATTAACTGTTCTGGGATTGTTTATTCCTGTGTTCTCTAGGGTGTGTTTAATCTCTTCAGACCAAATTATTCCTTCCATTATCCTCTGTAAAGACAGATTAGAGGCCATAAAAGTTCTTTAAATCTGTTTATCCATTTTTATCATAGAAAGTTTTTCTTACTCCTTCAATTTCCACTAATAATTTTGCTGGGTATAATTTTCTAGGCTGGGATCTGTGGTCTTTAAGAACTTAGAGAACATCAGTCCAGGTCCTCCTAACTTTCAAATTTTCCACTAAAAGTCAAGTGTTATTTTGATGGGCCTGACTTTGTATGTGATTTGGAGTTTTTCTCTTGCAGCTTTCAATAGCCTTCCTTTGTCCTGTATATTTAGTGTTTTGATTATGTGATGTGGGGAGTTTCTTTTATGTTCCTATCAGGTCTTTTGTATGCCTCTTACACATTGACAGGCATCTCCTTCCTGAAATTTGTCAGCTTTCTTCTATGATTTTGTTGAAAATATTTTCTGTGCCTTTGGTTTCTTCTCCTTTTATACCTATTATTAATAGATTTGATATTTTCTAGTGTCCCAGAGTTCCTGCATGTTCTGTTCCTGGATTTTTAAAAAATATTTTATTATTTTTATTTTATGTGTATGAGTGTATTGCCTGCATTTATGTGACAGCACCCATGTTGTGCAATGCTGTGGAGGTCAGAAGAGGGCTTCAGATTCCCCTAGAACTGGAGTTAAGGATGGTTCGTAGCCACCATGTGGGTGCTGGGCATCAAACCTGGGTCCTCTGCAAGAGCAGTCAGTTCTCTTAACCACTGAGCCATCTCTCCAGCCCCCTGTTCCTGGATTTTTTTAGACTTAATATTTTCATTGACTGAGTGATCCAATTATTCTATCTTATCTTCAAGGTTTGGTATTTTCTCTTCTACTTGATCCATTCTATTGGTGAGATTTTCCACTAAGTATTTTATTTCACTGATTGAGTTTTTCATTTCAAGTTTTATTTCAGTTTAACTTTTCTCCATTACTTCTATCTCTTTATTAAATTATACTCTCACATCTTGAATTCTTTTCTGTTGTTGCTTCATTCAACAGGTTTTTTGTTGTGGTTGTTGTTTTGTTTTGTTGTGGGGGTTGAAGGGGTTAGAGACAGGGACTTTTTGTAGCTTCAGCTGACATGGAGCTCACTATTGTAGACCAGGCTGGCCTTGAACTCACAGAAATCCTCCTGCCTCTGCCTCCTGAGTGCTGGGATTAAAGGTGTGCATACCACACCAGCTTATTCATGTTTTCTTGGCCTTCGTTCCAGAATTCATGTATATCATCTTCGAGTTCCTTGAATATAATTTCTATTTTGAAATATTTGTCTTGTCCATTACCTAGTTTGCTTTGCTCAGAGAACATCACATTAATTTCCGGAGGAGACATATTATCTTGGTTATTCATGTTGTCTGTGTGTTTTCAATTAAACTTAGATATTTGGAGTTAGGCTATCAGTGGTGTTTCTCAATATGGATATCTGGTTTAATTTTTGTTGATTAGGTGTTTGGATATTTTTTGCTGTTACCCCAACTTGTCAGGTTGTGAACCAGAGGAATGATGCTTGGAGTTCAGTCTTGGAGTAACTCTGCACTGATGTGTAAACAGGGTATCAGAAGTGGTCCCAGCACAGCTAGAGATTGGTGCAAATTCCGAGCCCAAGAGCAAGCCTTCTAAGTAGGGTTAGAAGATTCTTGATACCAATCTTCAGAAGTCTGTGGAGGGCTCACTTGGTTACACAGGTTGTCTTTGGGCAGCAGAAGGTTAAGTCACAGCAGGAATGAGTGGTGTTTTCTGGAGACCGGGTTCAGGATGCCACACCATCCTCAGATGGAGGTAGGTAGGGTAGAAGCCGGAGTGGGGGACCCTATCTGGGATTAGGGTTGCAGGATATTATGTAGTCCCTAGGCCGGACACTTGGTGGGGTGACCAGCAGGCAAGTAGACTGGCTCTGGGAGTCCCTAGTTGGGGTTGGAGTCACAGGACACCACTCAATTCCCAGCCAATGTGGTGGGTAGACAGCTGGTGGGGAAAGCATGTGAACAGAGATTCTGGGGGAGCTTACCTGAATTAGGACTGTAAAACACCATGTGGTCCCCAGATAGAATAGTGGATGGAGTGACTGGTGGGTGGGCAGGCAGACAGTTTCTGGAGGTACCTACCTTGGGTAGGAGTTAGAGTATGCCACACATTCCCTGGCCAGTAAGGTGGGTGGGATGATTAGCAATGGGTGGATGGATAGGTTCTGGAGGTGCCTAACTGGAGTTGGGGTTGCAGGATGCTCCAGGAACCATGATATTTGGGGTGGCTTGCGGGCAGGCAGGAGGGCAGGTTCTGACACCATTTTCTTACATAACATTTAACAGGCATTTTTAAATTATTCTGCATCCTCCTGACCTGCAAGCTGTGCTCACCTGCAGGTTTATTTTTCTTATTATATTGGGGCTTTTTTAAAAAAATATGCAAGCCCATCAGCACTAGCTAGGTTGGGTTTGACACTTTTTGACCCTAGAACAGTAGTTATAAATTTCTTGGGCTTCCACCCTCACAGTAATGCTGTTGGATGCATTTTTTATTTAATTGTACAGATTTATGGGTTACAATGCAATTTTTCAATGCATGTGTAGTATCTACTATCAAATCAAGATAATTAACACCTCCATATCCTTATCTTTGCCCTGTGTTTGGAGGGTTTGCACTCCCTTCCTCTAATTATTCATAGCTATGTCACTGTGAACTACAGTCAGCCACTCTGCTGCAGAGCAATAGGACTTATCTGTAGCTAGCTGTGTTTGGGTGTCCATTATCCAAACTCCTGCCATCCCCTATAGGAATGACTTTTATAAAATGGACAGAATCTGTACTAATGCCATTTTTTTAAAAAACCTCATAACCAAAAAGCTAATGCAAGCTCACAGAATTAAGTGCTCTTGTGACCTGGACACCTAATGTTGATTCCTCAGAATCTCAGTTTGCTGCTTCACCCAAAGCTAGCGAATGAATGTGGGTATACTTGAGAATTAACATATCAAAGTGGTGAAAGGCCATGTACCTTCACTGAAAATGAAGACTGAGATTTACTTGGCCTTGTGTATATAAGATGTTTTAGACCTAGAGATGAAAGGGCAAGATTTTCTGATAAGATGAGGGTGGATCCAAGTTTGTATTTCCCCAAAATTGATGCTGGAGAAATAATTTTGAATGAAAGTGTGGGTGAGGCCCGACTCCATAGTACAGTTCCAAGAGACATCTGGGGGAACAGATGACTCCCGAGTTCAGGCTCACTCTTGAAAACTAAAGTTAAAAGTCAGTATGAAATGCACAAAACTTCAGTCAAAAAAAAAAAAAAGAGTGTGCTGTTTTATTCAGGCATAATTGTAATGTGGCATGTTAACTCCACCATTCCCCCAATCTTCACCTGTCCCAGCCTCTAGTAGTCATCTTTAAACATTCTTGTCATTTGCAACGAGTAAATGGAACTGAAAGACTTTAATGTTAAGTAGAAAAAGTCAAACAGAAAAATTCTGAATATTCCTTCTCATGGATTTTTTTAATGTCATTTGGGGGGAAGGGTGGAGGCATGGCTCAGAGGTTAAGAGCACTGGCTCTCTTCCAGAGGACATGGGTTCAGTTCTTAGCACCCATATAGCCGTGCTGGAGTTATCCATAACTCCAGTTCCAGGGAATTTGATGATCTCTTCTGGTCTCTGTGGGCATTGCATGACATGGGTGTGCCTACATACATGCAAGCAAGCCACACACATAAAAAAAAATAAAATTAGCCAGGCATGGTGGCGCACAGCTTTAATCCCAGCACTTAGGAGGCAGAGGCAGGCAGATCTCTGTGAGATTAAGGCCAGCCTGGTTTATATAGTGAGTTCCAGGCCAGCTGGGGCTTTAGGAGATCCTGTCTACAAAAATTAATTAACTAATTAGCTAAATAATTAAAATGTCAATTGGAACGTATAATGGTGATTTCACTTTTTGAAACTTGTCATGTGAGGAATCCAAGTTCTAGTCTTTTCTCTAACTTTATCACACACATTCTAGACCTGTTTAACACTTCTAAGCATAGCTTCACATACACTGTTCCACTTGCTCTTTCTTCTATGAAGGTAGGTATCATGTATCAATTCATTAGCATCAAACTCTCACTGACAGAAGTTTCTCTAATGTGTGTATATTCTCCAAAAGGCATATGATAGTTTTCTTACTCTTTGAGATACTGGACAGCACTTCAGTCTTTAGGGACTATCTTGTCTGTTTTATTTTTGTTGTAATGGAGATTGAACGTAGGGCATCAGACATGATAAGCAAGTACTCTAGCACAGAGCTATAGCCTAAGCTTGGGGGCTTTTTTAAAATGCTAAAATAAAATTTAAAAAGCAGATCATAGAAAGGATAGCTGGTTATTGTGTGACCGATGACAAAGAAACAGAGCATCCTTTGACCTCGACTGGGAATGTGCACATCAAGGGACTCACATTTTGTACCACTGTACACATGTCTGCAGTAACCATGACAGAGTCACAAGTATTGATTTGTGGGCTACAAATATATCTTGTATAGAAGGCAAATTCACAAGTATAAGTATCTGCAAATGAGGACTAGTCATATTTATGTTGTGAATATTTTATCTCTTCCTCTACAGGTAGTGTGACTTATTCCTTAATAGTGTCTTTTATGAAATGTAGTTTTTAACTTTAGTGTAGTGTAGTCATTAAACTGCTATCTGCTTACCTTTTTAAATTAATTGACTGATTAATTTTCATTGTTTGAGAATTTCATACATGTATATAATGTCTTTTCCTCCCCTTCATTTCCTCCGCTATCCCCACCACCACTTTTTCATCTCAACTTCATGTGTTCTTTATTTTTTGAACCAACTGAGTCCATTTAGTATTGCTTTTTCTATGTATGGCTGTACGACTATCTACCAGAATGTGGGTAGCCTTTCAAGGCTCACATCCCTGAAAAAAAATGGACTCTCCCTCTCCCAGTATTCATCAATTGCCAATAGCTCCTCAACAAGTGATATAACTTCATGAACCCCTCCACACCCATGGTGGGATTTGGGCTGGCTTGGTCTTGTACAGAGCTTGACTATACAGTCACACCTTCTATGAGTTCTGTGCCATGACCCTGTCATTGCCAGAAAATATTTCTCAGCAGAAATCACTACCCCTGGCTCTTACAACCTTTCCATCCCATCTTCTGAGATGCATCCCTGTGCCTTGGAGGAGGGGATATGATAAAGATGTCCCCTAGAGGTGAGCACTCCAGTCTTTTTCTGTGCACACTGAGCAGTTGTTGGTCTCTATATTAACATCCGTCTAGTACAAAATGAAGCTTCTTTGATAAGAGTTGAGAGACACACTAATCCATGAGTATAAAGATAAGAATTCAGGGGGCAATTTAATACTATGTCCAAGTAGCAGAATAATAGTATTAGGGTTTTTGTTTTAATCTTAACAATTCTGACTGAGGTAAGATGAAATCTCAAAGTAGTTATAATTTGCATTTCCCTGAGGACTAAGGATATTGAGCATTTTAGAGAATATTTCATAGTCATGTGTATTTCTTCTTTTGATAACAGTTTAATTCCGATTTTTAATTGGGTTGTTAGTTTTCTTGGTGTTTAGATTTTTCATTTCTTTGTGCAAGCTGGAACACAAACCCTGTCATATGTATAGCTGATAAACACCTTATCCCATTCTGTAAGCTGGCTCCTCAGTTGAATGATGGTATCTTTTGCTATACAGAAACACTTTAGTTTTATGAGGTCTCATTTGTCAATTTTTTTCCAGAAAGTCCTTGTTCATGCCTATAAGTTGAAGCATAACCCCTACTTTTTCCTCACCAGATTCAGGGTATCAGGTCTTATGTTGCGGTCCTTGATCAATTTGGTGTTTAGTTTTGTGCAGGATGACAGATAAGGATCTACTTTCATTCTTCCACATGTAGCTATCAAGTTTGACTAGCACCATTTGTTGAAGATGCTATTTTAAAAAAAAAAAAAGTAAATGAGAACAAATCCTGTTGAGGATGTGGGAAAAGGGGACCACTTACTGCTGGTGAGAGTGAAAACTGGTGCATCTATTATGGAAATAAGTGTGATGGTTCCTCCAAAAGCTATCCCATTCCTGAGTATAATCCCAAAGATTCTATATCCCACTACAAAGATACTTCCTCATCTGTGTTCCCTGCTTCTCTATTCACAATGGCCAGGAAATGGAAACAGCCTAGATGTCCATTAACTGAAGAGTGGGCATTGAAAATGTGGTACATAGTTGAATATCATTCATCTGTAAAGAAAAATGAAATTATGAAATCACAGGTAAATGACTGGACCCTAAATAATCGTTCTGTATGATGTAACCCAGATCCAAAAAGTCAAAAGTTGCATGTTTTTCTCTCCCATGTGGATGCTAGATGTGAATCTTTAGATAAGTGTGTTTAAATTGGAGTATAAATAGAAGGCAGAAAATGAATAAGGGGCAATGGGAGGAAGATTTGAAGGGAAGGGTGATAGAATGCAGGTGGTATGAGGGGAAGAGAGGAATAATGTAAAAGGAAGTATTAAATTGAGGGGGGATAAGAAGGCAAGTAGAGAAGAAAGTATGGGGGCAGATAAAAAACACTAAAGACTTGAAAATGTCATTTACAAACCTAATACTCTAGAAGCTTCCAAAAATTTTTATATGTATATATAAATATATAGAAGGAATTTAAATAGAGTTACCCTAAAATGGGGGAAAATACCTCCAGCAGTCCCATTGACTATCAATTAAAAAGCCCAGTGTCAGATACGAATTATCTCTTTATAAGTTGTTGATCAGTGTGGTCCTATAGGCTCCCTCAAACATTACAAGCTATTGTCACTGCTCTTGGTTACTCTTCAGAACTTAAGGGAAAGACCCTATTGCTGAAGACACCATATACTTGAGTTATAGAAAATCAAGGTGGCACCAACCTGGAAGTTTCATCCCCAATTGACTAGTTTTCATAGTGCTGAAAGGTGCTATGCATGCTATTGGAGGAGAAAAGTAATCAACAGTCTTACCTAGTTGTGAACCTTGCAAGCTACAGTAATGACTGACCTGGCAAGATATGCCCACTGGTATAATAGTAGCATGAATATTATTGGAATAACCAAAAACTTTCTGATTGGATTTAAAGCCTGCTCCACAATACAGAACTCATACCTGGTACTGTTATCTGGGCCAAAATGTGTGACTAGATAAGTCGTGGGCCCTAGGACAGAACCCACTACTATAATTTTGTTAAATGGACAAAGTAATAAACTGGCCTTTGAGTTCTTATCATTATATCCATAGATTAGTATATCTTCCAACCCTCATCAGAGAAGCTTCATTTTACAGAAGATGGTGATTAATACAGGCATCCATATCAGGTCAACATGTAAAGAAAAAGAGACTATGGAGTTCATCTCAAAATGGGATATCTTTATCATATCCCCTCCCCCAACGTTCAGGGATCATCTCAGAATATGGGGTAGAAAAATTGTAAGGACCAGTGGATTTCTGTAGTGAAACAATATTTACTGGACATGACAGTGTTGTTGCACACATGAATTCACCATGTGAACAATCCTGCCCAAAATCAAGCCAGTCAAAATCCCAGCATAGATGGAGAGAGGCTCATGATGTCCCACTACTAGCTGAGGAGCTACTGGTAATTGGTGGCTGTTGAGGGAGGAAGAGTCAGTTTTCGTCCAGGATGCAGGACATGAGAGGCTATCGATACTCCAGTACTTGGTTGCATACCTATGCACACACAGGTAACACTAAGTGAATTTGGTTTGGTTGGAAAAAGAGCACATGAAGTTCTGAAAGAATAGTGTTGCAGGAATAGGGAAGGAGTTGTAGAGGAGGGAAAGGGGATATAGTTGATCAAAATGTATTATATCCATGTACAAAATTCTAAAAAGTTTTTTATAAGTTTATAATAGAAACAAAAATTTAGATAATATTAAGATGAAGTATTTGGATTATATAACAAATATCTATAATACAATACACCTAACACATATAAGATATATTTAGAAAGTTATTTTGAGTCAGGATGTCTTTTTTTGCTGTTACTTTTTTTGTTAATTTCATACAATATATTTTGATCGTATTTAGAGCCCTTCCTATACCACACCTCCTCTTTCTCTAGCCCCCCTCCACCAAATGTCTGTACTCTAGTATGCAAAAAGGCCTATAGAGTCAAGTTTGTGTCCCAAAATGCCCTTCAGTGTGAATTCATCCACTGGAGCCTGGTCAGCCTACTAAGAGTCTTACCCTTAAATTAGACTGAATCTCCCCTTCCCAGCAGTCATTGGTTGCCAGTAGTTCCTCAGACAGACTGGGGTTTCTACCTACTTCTCAGGTCTATGTTTAGATTTTGTCTGACTTGAGCTTATGTGGGACTTGTCCATGTGGTTACCATTGATGTGAGTTCATATGAATAACTGACCAGCTGTCTGGAAAACTCTTTTCCTGTGATCTCATCCACCTCCTCCGGCTCTTACAATCTTTCTGCCCCCTCTTTCACAATGATTCCTGAGCCTTGGGAGGCAGAAGTTTGATATAGGTGTCCTATTCTGGGATAAACAGTCTTTAGCCTCTTATTCTCTACATGTTGACCAGTTGTGGTTCTGTGTTAATCACCATCTACTTTGTAAGGAATCTTCTCTGTTGAGAGATGCATTAATCAATTTGGATAACAATAAATTATTATAAATCAGTTTAATATACTTTTATTTAGCAGAATAATTGTATTGGGCTTTCTCCCATGGCCTATGGACTATCAAGCCTCAGGATTCTAGACCTGATATCAATGACAGATATGGGCTCTATCCTATGAAGTAGACCTTAAATGCAATTATAAAATCATAACCACTCCTATAATATTTGTGCCAACACTGCACAAGTAGGCATATCTTCCAGGTCAGTTGTTGTTATAGCTTTCAGGATTCACAGCTGGGCAAGGTTCATGCTAAATCTTTTCTTCAGATAGCTTGCCTAGCACCTTCCAGCACTATGAAAGCTAGCCAGTAGAGATTGTGAAGTCAGCACCAGCTTGATTTTCTCCTTTGTGCTACAGCTCTTGTCTTCAGCAACAGAGTCTTACTGTCTTGATTCTTTCTCCTAGTTTCTTTTTGTTTAAGTTTCTGCATTTTTTATTTCAAGTTTTATTTCAGTTCGACTCCAGAGATTCTACCCCTTTATTGAATTCTAATTTCATAATTTGAATTGTTTTTGTTATTTCATTCAACTGTTTTTACTTTCATGGTCTTCATTTAGTCTCTTATTCATATCCTCTTTGAGTTCCTTGGACATATTTCGAATTGCTAGTTAGTTGAAATCATCAACTTGTGCATCCGCTAAGCTGCCATTCTCAGGAAACATTATGATGGGATGCTAATTTCTGTAGTAGATATTATCGAGGTTATTCATGCTGATTGTGTTATTTTGATGAGAACTAGGCATCTGGACTTGTGGCATTGGTGGTGTTTCTTGGTATGGGCGGGTGTTGTCTTTGTTGAGTGGTTATTTATATCTTTGCTTTCTGTTTTCCCAACCTGTCAGATTATGACCCAGTTGTGTTTTGCTCGTTGTTCAGTTTGGGGACTGCTTTATGTTGATATGCAAATGTGGTATAAGAAGAGGCCTCAGTTATGCCAAGGATAGGTGCAAGTTTTTAGTTGAAGTTTCAGGGTTGACTCCTCACAGTTTGGAACAGCAGCGTGGGCTGCTAGAACAGGTTGACTGATGGGTCAGGCTAGGAAAGCTCACAGATCTTGGGACCAAGTCTGAATGCAAGATGGGCCTGGAACATCTTCCAGTAGCACACAAGTGTCCTAGCAGAGCTGAGATGGCCATATTGGAGCCCAGGGAAGAGAGAGAAAGGAGACGTACCAATGCAGGTCTAGGAAAGCTCCCAGATCTGGGGCTCCACAAGAGTTCTAACAGAGCAGAGATGGAGGGCACAAGGGTGTGTGGGAAGGGAGTACACCAAGGTAGGGTTGAAAAAGCACCCAGAAGAGCCCAAAGGTCCTGGCAGAGCTGAGATCACCAAGTGCAGGGAGATGGGGGAGGGGAGACTTGCCCAGGATGTTGTAACATTAACAAGATCTCAAATCTTTAAGCATGTAGGAAAATCTCCAGAATTAGGAGCATGATACTAATCCATGAATAGGAAATTCAGTGGAATAGGAATCACAAATTAAACCATTGACAGACGGAGTTCTAGTATAGGATTGATGTCGAGTATCTGCCCACTGGAGCTGAGATCAATTTTAATAAATGATGTTTGGACAAATGGAAAGACATTCAAAAATATAAATTTTGCTATATTCCTCATATTATATTTCTGTATGCTATTTTTCATCTTCCAGTTAAAAATTAGTTCAAAACTAAAATTTAAAAAAGAAAATTCCATAGTATGCAAGTATATTAGGTATGCTGTCTAGTCATGCCCTGTGGGGAAATGGGTGTCTCACACATTCTTGGTGAGCGTGTCAAAGGTACATCCTCCCATGAAGTGGAACTGGATAATACTTAACAAGAGTATGTGACATTCTGATTCCTAGCGGATTGCTCCTAAGCTAGTGGAGTCTGCAAAGTGATAAGTATCTTTTATTGACTGATGAGAGGGCCTAGGAACCAGCTTTGTGGTGCAGGGTTAGAAGTTTCAATCCTACTTCCTCTACCATCCCCAAAGCTTGCACTTTATCATCCATAGCCTTAACCTCTTCGGATGGGGACAAGAACTGAAGATTGAATGATTTGATGGCCAAAGGCAACCTTGTCTAAGTAATGAAGTCTCCACAAAAATTGCTAAGAGCATGTTACTGGACCCAAATCCATCTGCTCACCAGGTGAAAGCTAGCAGTCACAGGACAAGACTTGGTAGGAAGGAAATAGGATTTATTCAAGGGCCAGCACCTTGAGAAGATGCATGGAGCTGTGGTCTCTGTGCTCCATCCAAAGGAACACAGGTATGTGAAATGGAAGGAAATGAAGATAGTGGAATGACAGACAGGAAAGCTGCATGCTGAGTAGTATGGTCTGGATTGGTGACCAATACCCATCAATACTCAGGAGTTTCTCTTTTCTCTTTTGATAGTGTCCTTGTGATAATAGTCAACCCTCCTCTCCTAGACCAGTCCCTTCAATTCTTTAGACAAACCCATTTTTTCCAGCAACTGAAGTATTATTCTACTTTTCACTAAAGAACAAGATTCATAAATCCTTCGGGCAGATTTTTGTGTTATCTGAAGACTATCAAATGTTTCAGACTCTAAAATCTAAAGAAAGAA
The DNA here is from genome assembly GCF_000622305.1 of Nannospalax galili. NCBI lineage: Eukaryota > Metazoa > Chordata > Mammalia > Rodentia > Spalacidae > Nannospalax > Nannospalax galili. The sequence continues at coordinate 2,388,457 of NW_008345972.1, forward strand.
TACTGATTGGGAGGTCCTGGAAATCAACCTTCATCTAGCTCCTTCTCCCGAAATACCAGATTCCAGTAGCTAGTGCTTTGGTCATTTAAAGGCAATTGCCTTTAGAATTCACAATGCTCAACAAAAATGGAAAAACAAAGAATAACTTTACAAGAGCAATCTGTACAGATAATTTTAGAGCAGCATCACAAACAGGGTTCAGAGCCTGTGGGCTGGAATACATCAGAATACATCCCTCTGCCCAGAGCATGGTACTCCCCAACTCTATAGAGACAGAAGCTCCTGTGCCCAGGTCCTTCCCAGCCTGGCTGCATGTATCTCCTCTGGCTATTCACTTAATCTTTTTTGTGAGTCTCTTGTTGCAAATCAGCAGCAGTAAATAAAGCCTTTCCCTGAGTTCTGTGAGCTGTTCTAGGAAATTAATCCAAAGCAAGAAGGGAGCTTGGGAGCCCTTGATCTAAAGCCAGGCCATAAGAATCACAAGTAAAATAATCTGGGGTTTATGATTAGCATATGATACAGGGGACAAGTCCTCAAACTGCATAATATAATGCTATCTCCAGGTATGCGGTGTCACAGTTGAGTGACACTAGGGACACCCAGCTGATGTCTGCTGGAGGAGAGCTGAGTATGGTGTCAGCAGTACCATATGTGGAGGCATGGGTATGCAGATGGCAGAGCAGGGAACATTTGTTTTTCACATTATTCAAACATATATGCATCTGCCTTTTGGGCCAGCAGAACTTTCCCCTGAAGATGTGCCTCCACCAGGGTGGATATATATAAGTGTGGATATATATAAGCAAAGATGTTCAACACAGCATTACTTGTAATTGTAAACTACTGGCAACAACCTAATGCCCACAGATAAGAGATTGGTGGGACCATCTACGAAATATACACACAAAGGAGTGATTCCCCACTGTAAAAGAGCATGAGGAAGTTCTACAAAAGATCATGGAGGGAGGGCCAAGAAGTCAGAATAAATAACAAGAGCAAACTGCAAAGGGGCATCTCCCCTACACTGCCTTTATGTAAGAGTGAAGTAGAAATAAGCAAGTACCTGTTTATCTTTAAGGAAAAAAAATCTGAGCATGGTAGCACACACATTTGACCTCGGCATTCAGGAAATAGAGGCAGGTGGATCTCTGAGTTTGAGGCCAGCCTGGTCTACATAGCGAGTTCCAGGCTAGTAAGGTCTACAAAATGAGACTATGTTTAAAACAAACAAAAAACAAGAAAAAAATAGATAAGCCAGAAAAAAATAAAGACAGGATTGAGGAGAGAAGTGATTAGAAGAAACCAGAGGTAGACACATTCCTCTGAGAGTTCCTTTTGACCTTTGAAAGGTATATGGATTCAAAAAACAAAACAACAATAATAACAAATAATAAACCACTATGAGAAGAGGAAGGAAACTAAACCAAAAGTAAGTAGAAACTGATGAACCTGCAGCAGTTCAAGCAAGAACCCAAATGGCATGGAAGAAGGGCAGACAAGCGGTCCTAGAAATGACTGACAGCCGTGTGGCCACAGGTCTCACCCTTGGAAGGGCCATGTGTGGAGTGGAATAGGAGGCAATTGTGGGTTGAGCTCTTGTCAGCTGGTTTGATTTTACGGTGGGTAGAGCAAGACAACTTTGGGATTCAACTGCGACAGGACTGAGAAAATGAGCCAGGGTTTGAATGCAGTTGGAAATCAGGCTCTCACTGAGAAAGATGGGAGAGTACAAATGTAAAGTGTGAGAAGGCAAGAACTGAACTCTGAAGTGTCAGTGTAGACTCAGGATGTCTGAATTATGCACATGAATGAATAAATACTTCTATGTGGGTACATTGATGTATATGAAGGTCTGGGAAAAGGTTGTGTATCTCATCATCATGTGTCTTCTATTATCTGTCTTCTGCTACCCACTTACCTATAATCTGTCCATCTATCATCTACTCACCATTGACTGTCGCTTTTATTCATCCATTGCTACATTTCCTGAGAGGAGGAAGAAGCACAGATCCCACAGTATCTTGACTTCTATTATCCTTACCACAAAAGGTCAATGTGCCTGGGAAACATGGCTGCCTCCAAGCTATGTCAGAGTAGACAACCAAATGTGTCCCAAGAACCTTGTAATAAAACATAAGGAAGCTTCAAATAAATAATGATGCAGGACTGTTAGGGCAGAAGAGCCAGCTTTCAGATGCCAAATCTAGGACAATCTGTGTGCCAAAGTAACCAAGCGGAAGGATAGATTATAAATCATCAACCAAACAGAAATTCACCAGTCCATGTCTATGACAGATAAGTGAGAGAGAGGGAATGTGACAGTGCAGTTCTCATGACCAACTTATCCCAGATTGGAATTATGCAGTTATCCTGGAGGGAGGAAGAAACTATACAAAGGTCATTATTGCAGCTACTGATGGAAATGGATGATGAACACCGGATTAAATTCATGGAGGTTGATCACTCTACAGTTAGTATTCTTCCAGAACCCTCATCCATTTGTTTATTTAGTTATCTTAGTATAAACTCATGATAGTTTGGTCTTTGACATGGACTGAGGGATTCTTACCAACTTGAATGTTTTCAATCACTAACACTATTCTAATTTTGATGGGCAAATGGCCATCATTTTTGGCTTGAGATGATTTCTTGTAGGTTGGCTCCTCTGTTCATTAATTTTTCATTATTTTAAATATCTTAGCCTCTTATTCTACACCCACACCCACACACATTCCAGGCAAGCATAAACCTTCCTGGCTTCCACTGGAGACAGATATTGGGCACTGTTTTCTGGGCTCACATGTAGGGCAGGAGAGAACATTGCTGCCAGCCTGGCTCAGCTAGATCAGGACAAGGTAATATATAATAAAAGCACAATTTTATTCTGACATCTCCAGTCTTAATATGCCGGTGTCCCTACCTAAAAATTATTTTTATTCTAGTAATTATATTTCATTTTTATTATACTAGTAAAGTTTAGACTTTTTATAAAATTGTAGGTGATTTATATGAAATATAAAGAAACAAAAGCAATTACCTGCATGTAAGTGCACCCATGTTGTGCAGTGCCAGCAGAGGTCAGAGGAGGGCATTGGATCCCCTGGAACTGGAGTTATGGAAGGTTGTTAGCCACCATGTGGGTGCTGGGAGCCAAACCCAGGTCCTCAGCAAGAGCAGCCAGTGCTCTTCATCACTGAACCATATCTCCAGCCCCCATTACCATTTTTTGTGGAATCAAATGGATATCAAATCAATCCATTCCAAAGTCACTCATGACTCCTTTCAGTTCAAAGGCACTGACATCCTATTAGCTGACAGCTCTGTGTTCTAGAAAATAGTATCTGTCAAATTCTAGCATATTCTGGGCAGTTTTCAGTTCCTAGAAAGGAAAGGAGACTCTCTGCTCATACCAAGATAATAAAAAGATTTGAGTGGTGTTTTTTGCCATCAACCTGTCACCTGAAGATCATGTCTAACTTGAAGCGTACACATCTTATGTCCTTGCCCAAATGCCATCTCTGTTCTCTACACTTGCTGCCTGGTGTTACTGCCAGCCTGCATGCCTCTGCATGCTTAACTAAATTCTAATCCTGCTGTCCTAATCAAAAGCCTTTATAATTGTCTTGCATTTTTCCCCAAGCTGCAAGCTCTCTTCCTTTCTTAAAATGCACTATTACTTTTGTTGCTGGCACCCCAGGCTCTGGGTCCAGCCAGCTGTCTACATCAACAGAAAATGACACAAAACAGACAAAATGGCCAAAACTGGGGAGAGATCCAATCTCTCTTCAGAGCCATTTGCTCTGCCTTTCCCACAAGTGTTACAATTTAGAGATAGGAAAGAAATACAAGCCAGGAGATACACACATGTTGATGTGTAGATTTAGCTGTGGCCTCAATTGCCAGAGCTGGGAGGCAAGTCTTCTCAACTATGGTATTTCCCATAGGCAGCTGGAACTAAAGGATGATTTTTTTAAATCTAATTTCAAAGGAGCCCTGTTACACGCTAGTAATCTAATTATTCCACAGTGCTGTGAGAAGGTTCTGAAGATATCTTCCTCTTCTCTCCTCTTGGCTTCCTCAAACACTTGTCATCCTGGTCACTCACTTCCATCTTGCTGCTTCTCTTTCTCTCATGTCTCATATTTTGTCTGTCAGCTGCAGTTTACAGGAAGACATCATTGGGGACCATTCTCAAGTAGACTCCAGCAGGCCACCCAGAATGGGCTGCCATACTAAGTTCCAGGCCATTAAAGCAAATGTTGACTTGGTCACATTGTCTAAGAAAATAAGAGATTCCCACAACCAGTCAAAAGGAGATCAAGCTTACCTCAGCCAACATGATGAGGAAGTTCCTCTCTACAAGGAGAGTCGTTTTGAAAAGACCATTTCTTCTTCTTGCTTCAGGTTACTGCTGTTTTTTCCAACCATTTTCAGTCCATGAAGCCATGCCCTCTGCTCAACCCAGTGGAAAACCTATTCTACTTTGTAAAATAAAGGTTTTTCAAATTCTGACACTGCAGATTAAAAACTGAATTTATTGTAATCTGTTTTTTGGGTTTTGGGGTTTTTTTTTTCTGTCTTTTTGAGACAGGGTCTCAACTCACTGTGTAGACCAGGCTGGCCTTGATCTCACTGAGATCCACCTGCCTCTGCCTCCCAAGTGCTGGGACTATAGGCATGCACCACCACGCCTGGCTGTAATTTGTTTTTTGATACAGAAAATATTATAGTCAAGACTAGCCACATAATTTATGAGGTGACATGTAAAATAAAAATGCAGGATTCTTTGTTCATAAATAAAGATTCTTTAAAGTAGGCCACAACAGCATATTTTAAATCACTTCCATCAAAGTAGATCCAGCATGTGACTTTTCACAAGGCTTCTACCACTGTCCTGGAATCAGGGGATCGTTAGCCTGTTGGCCAGCAGTCCTGTGAGCTACTTTCCTTGTGGTTGTGGCCTGACAAAGCTACCTAAGGGAGGAGGAGCTCATTTGTGGCTCACAGTATGAAGGAATACAGACATAGTGGCTGAATTGTGAGGCAGCTGGCTACTTTATGTCTGCAGTCAGCAATCAGAGAGAGATGAATACTAGTGATCAACTCACTTTGTCTTTTTTGTTTGTTGTTTTTTGTTTTCAGCCCAGAATCCCAGTTCACAAGCCACCCATATTCAGGGTAATTTTTTCAGTGAAACCTTTCTGGAAATGCCCTCAAAGACATCCCCAAAGGTGTATCTCCTGGGTGATTCTAAAATCCAGTCAAGTTGGCACTGGAAATTAAAAATCACAGGTCTTAGGACTGGAGAGATGGCTCAGCCATTAAGAGCATTAGTTGCTTTTGCAGACAACCTGCATTTGATTCCCAGAACCCACACGGTGGCTAACAACAATCTATAACTCCAGTTCCAGGAGAGTAGTTGTCCTCTCTGACCTCCATAGGCATTGCACAACATGGATGCATTTACATGCATGCAGGAAATACACTCATTCACATAAAATAAAAATAATAACATGTAAGCCGGGCGTGGTGGTGCATGCCTTTAATCCCAGCACTCAGGAGGCAGAGGCAGGCTGATCTCTGTGAGTTCAAGGCCAGCCTGGTCTACATATCTAGTTTCAGGCTAGGTGGAGATACAGGGAGACCCTGTCTCAAAAAGACCAAAAAAAAAAAAAAGGAAGAAAGAAAGGAAGGAAGGAAGGAAGGGAAGGAGGGAGGGAGAGGGGGAGGGATGGAGGGAGGGAAAGAGAAAAAGAAAGAAAGAAAGAAAGAAAAGAAATGATTGAACAAAACTCAAGAAGATGAGTATATAGATTTTGCTGTAAGCCTGGTGACTTGAGCTGGAATGTAGGTCCTTCTTCTGGACTTATTCCCCAGGGCCAGTGCTTCTAACATAAGCCTGTTCTGCTCTCATCATCTTATTTCATTCAAGAATTGAAACTAAACAATTCCCTTTTAAAATATTGATTTTAGAGTCAGGCACAATGGCACACACCTTTGATCCCAGCACTCAGGAGGCAGAAGCAGGTGGATCTCTGTAAGATTAAGGCCAGCCTGGTCTACATAGCAAGTTCCAGTCCCATTGAGCTACAGAGAGATCCTGTATCAAAAACCAAAACAAAATAAAATGAAATGTTAATTTTAGGGGCTAGGGAGATAACTAAGTAGGTAAAAACACTTGCCCTGCTAACATGAGGACCTGAGTTCCAATCACCCAAACCCATGTTAAAAAGCCCAGTGTGGAGACAGCCTGAGAAGGTGGGTTTTGACCTCCATCAGTGTTGCAGCTATGATCTCAGAAGGCCACCAGAGAGTGCCCAGTTCTGGCCTCCCTCTGGCCTCCCTCTGGCAGAGGGCCTGAGAATGCAGGGGACTGCCTGAGAGCCCCTGGATCCTGCCTCCATGTGGTGAAGGAAGCCTGAGTGTACCTGATTGGAGCCTGAATTGGGCTTCTGTGAGTACTCCTGAATAGCTGATCTGAAGTCATCAGTTCCCTCCAAATTAAACCTGAGAGAACCTGAACCATGTACCAACCACCTTTACATAATGAATAAAGAAAGAAGAGCCTGGACCAAGGTATTTCCAGTTCTAAACGACAATAGATGCCAGCCCAGAATACTTTACCCAACAAAAATGTCTATTATAGTTGAGGGGGGAAGAAAAATCTTCCATGAAACAAATAGCCTTAAAGAATACATGTCCACAAAACCATCCCTTCAAAGAATACTTGAAGCAATACAAAGAACAGAGAAAGGAACAGCTATACCCCAGGGGCAATGAAAGAAAATAGATACAGGTATAATTGAGAAAACACAAAATTAAACAAAGAACGCAACAGCAACCAAAATAATGGCAACCAATACACATCTTTCAATGATAACTTTAAATTTCAGTGGACTGAACTCCCCAGTCAAAAGACACAGGCTAAGTGAGTGGATTAAGAAATAAAATCCAATTATGGGCATGATGGCACATGCCTTTAATCCCAGCACTCAGGAGGCAGAGGCAAGAGGACCTCTGTGAGTTTGAGGCCAGCCTGGTCTACCTAGTGAGTTCCAAGCCAGCTGGGGCTACAGGGAGACCCTGTCTCAAAAAAAACCTAAAAAAGAAAGAAAAGGAATAAAATCCATCTTTTTGCTGTCTGTAAGAAACCCATCTCACCTACAAGGACAGGCACTACCTTAAGGTGAAAACATGGAAAAGAATATTCCAAGCAAATGGTACTAAGAAACAAGCAGGGGTTGCAATTCTAACATCTGACAAAATAGACTTGACACTAAAACTAATCAGAAGAGATAAGGAGAGTCACTTCATTCTGATCAAAGGAACAATTAATTAACCAAGAAAATATTACAGTCTTGAACATATATGCACCAAACTCTGGTGCACCCAAATTCATAAATACAACACTACAGGACATTAAGACACAAATTAACCCAACTCAGTAATAGTAGAGGACTTCAATACCCCACATTAGAAAGGGCAACTGGACAAAGAATAAATATAGAGACATCTGAATTAAACAATACCATACATCAAATGGACCTAACAGACACCTTTCAAACATTCCACCAAAGCACCAAAGAACACACTTTCTACTCAGCACACCATGGAACTTTTTCAAAAATTGACCTCATACTGGGCCACAAAACAAACCTCAACAAATATAAAAAGCTTGAACTAAGCCAGGCGTGATGGCCCATGCCTATAGTCCCAGCACTTGGGAGGCAGAGGCAGGCGGGTCTCTGTGAGTTCAAGGCCAGCCTTGTCTATATAGTGAATTCCAGGACAGCTCGGGCTACAGGGAGACCCTGTCTCAAAAAGACCCCCCAAAAATTGAACTAATTCCATGCATTCTATCAGACCACAATGCAATAAAGCTCAAAATCAACACTGGAAGAAGCCCTAGTCACTACACAAACTCATGGCAATTAAACAACACACTCCTGAATGATGAATGGGTCAAAAGAGAAATTAAGAAAGAAATAAAAGAATTCCTGGAATCCACAAAAGGACAATACAACACAACAAAACCTCTGTGACACTTTAAAAGCAGTCCTAAGAAGGAAGTTTATACTCTAAGTGCCTACATTAAAAACTTGGAAGAGCCCAAATAAATGATTGAACGTTGCAACTCAAGACACTGGAAAGGCAAGAAAAAAATGAAACCCAAGACCAGCAAAAGAGAAGAAATAACAAAAATCAAAGTGGAAATTAATTAAATAGAAACAAAGAAACAACACAAAGAGTCAATGAATCTAAGAGCTTGTTCTTTGAAGAACTAAACAAGATCGACAGACCCTTATCTCAGTTAACCAAAAGAAAGAAAGAACAAATCCAAATCAACAAAGGTGAAAGGGGAAACATCACAACAGACACCCAAAAGATCCAGAACATTATAAGAGAATATTTTAAAAACTTATACTCTACTAATTGTAATTTGAAAATCTAAAAGAAATGGATAGATATCTAAAATCATGGGAGCCACCAAAGTTAAACCAAGAAGAGATCAACAGTTTAAACAGACCCATAACATATAAGGAAATTGAAAGAGTAATAGAAAGCCTCCTAACA
>NW_008345972.1:2397156-2397921 GCF_000622305.1 Nannospalax galili
AGAGAGATAACTCCAAAATTACTTCTATGAAGCCAGCATCACTCTAATACCAAAACCAGGTAAAGACACAACCAAGAAAGGAAATTATAGATCCATAACCTTAATGAACATAGATGCAAAACTTCTCAACAAAATACTTGGAAACCACATACAGATGTACATCAAAAAGATCATTCACCATGATTAAGTAGGCTTTATTCCAGAGATGCAGGGATGGTTATATCCAAGCCAATAAACGTCATCAATTATATAAATGGACTCAAAGACAAGAACCACATGGTCATCTCAATAGATGCAGAGAAGGCTTTTGACGAAATTCAACATGCATTTATTTTCAAAGTCCTAGAGGGAATTGGACTCAAAGGAACATACCTCAACATAATTAAAGACATATATAACAAACCCACAGGCAATATCATTCTAAATGGAGAAAAACTGGAAGCATTCCCATTGAAATTAGGTCAGGCAAGGTTGTCCACTATCTCCACTCCTTTTTAACATAATGCTTGAAATTCTTGCTAGAGCAATAAGACAAAAGAAGGAAATTAAAGGAATACTAATTAGAAAATAAGAGGTCAAATTATCCCTTTTTGCCAACGATATGATACTATACCTAAGAGATCCCAAAAGTTCCACCAGAAAGCTTCTAGAACTGATCAACACTTTCAGTATAGTGGCAGGTTATAAAATCAGTCTACAAAAATCAGTAACCTTTCTATATACCAAAAACAAGCAATTGGAGAAAGAATACAGGGAAATGCTCCC
>NW_008345972.1:2397965-2403141 GCF_000622305.1 Nannospalax galili
ACCAAAGACATCAAAGATCTCTGTAATGAAATTTTTAAATCATTAAAGAAGAGATGGATGAAGACAGCAGGATATGGAAGGACCTCCCATGCTCATGGATAGGAAGAATTAATATTGTAAAAATGACCACCCTACCAAAATCAGTATATAGATTCAATGCCATCCCAATCAAAATCCCCATGACATACTTCACAGAATTAGAAAAAAAATCCTTAAATTCGTATGGAAGCACAAAAGACCCCAGATACCCAAATCAACCCTGAGAACAAAGAATAATGCTGGGGAATTACTATACCAGATCTCAAAGTATACTAAAGAACTATAGTCATAAAAACAGTGTGGTACTGACCCAAAAATAGAAACATAGATCAATAGAACATCATTGAAGACCCAAACCTGAGCACACGCAATTTCAGCCACCTGATATTTGGCAAAGGTCCCAAGAACACACAATGAAGAAAGACAACATCTTCAACAAATTGTGGTGGCAAAACTTGATCTCCACATGTAGAAGAATGAAACTATATCTTTATCTTTCACCTTGCACAAAAGTCAGCTCTAAATGGATCAAAGACCTCAATGTGAAACTGGAAACCCTGAAACTATTAGAATAAAATATTGGCAGTAACCTTCAAGCTATAGGTGTAGGATTTCTAAATCAGACAGAAGTTGCTCAGGAATTAAGGTCAACAATCCATAAGTGGGACCTCATTAAACTAAAAAGCTTCTGTAAAGTAAAAGAAACAATCAAAAAAGTGAAGAGAAAACCCACAGAGTGGGAAAAAATCTTCACCAGTGACACATCTGACAGAGGTTTAACATCCAGAATATATAAAGAACTCAAAAAAAAAAAAGAAGCAAGAAAGAAAATGACCCATTTAAAAGATGGGCTAAAGATCTAAACAGAGAGTTTATATCTCTTCAAAGGAAGAAATAAAGATGGCTAAGAAATATCTAAAAAAGTGTTCATCATCATTAGTAATCAGGGAAATGCAAACTAAAACCAGCCTAAGGTTTCACCTTACCCCAGTCAGACTGGCTAGGATCAAGAGAACAAACGATACCAAATGCTGGCAAGGTTGTGGGAAAAGGGGAATGCTCATCCACTGCTAGTGGGATTGCATACTTGTGCAACCCCTATGGAAAACAGTGTAGAGACTCTTAAAAAACTAAAACTTAACCTACCATATGACCACTCATTGGCATATACCCAAAGGACTCATCCTATTGTAGAGACACTTGTACAACTATGTTTGTTGCTGCTCTTTTCACAATAGCTAAGAGATGGAAGCAAACTAAGTGTCCCTCAACTGACAAGTGGTTAATAAAAATGTGGTATATTTATACAATGGAGTTCTATTCAGTGGTAAAGAAAGATGAAATAATGAAATTTGCAGGTAAATGGATGGATCTAGAAACTGTTATACTTAGTGAATTAACACAGACTCAGAAAAACAAAAGACATATATTCTCTCTCATTTGTGGCTCCTAGCACCAAATCCTTTTAAATTCCATGTTCTTTTAATAAGATGATGCTGTACAGAGGTCTCTTCTGCACGAAATAACTACCATCATCATGACTTCGGCTGTGCCTGCCTGTTAAACATCGTCAATTTGGGCTTGTTGACAGTGGTGCGACTTCATTAAAGGAAGGCAAGCAGGGTCACTGGACCCTCACCGGAGTATCCAGCCACTCTTCCCAGCCAACTGTATATATTGACCCTAAACACGCCTGGTCTCATGGATTGGGGGATGACTAAAGTATATAATCTGGGGAAGTCTAGGAAGAGAAGGCTTGATCAATGCTGGGCAAAGGCTTTCCAGTGTGCATACCCTCAGGTCATTCATACACCTCAGCAACCCCTCAGTTATCTCTGTATGTAAGCTCAGAAAATTCATTGGTTCCCCAGTAGAACTTTAGTCAAACATAGGTTTAACACAAGAACATTAAAAGGGAATAAGCATTGTTTAGTATCCCCAGGAAAAGAATTCTCACAACAGATGAGAAATTTATTTGTTAACGTTATGTCTCATAATTAAAAAAAAGAAAATGAGAATGTAAAAGATGTTAAAAGGATACGGGAATTGAGATATTTTCCAAAATAGACGAAAAAAATGAGAAAGCCTAAGCAAGTGATGAAAGTCTGCATAGGTTTGTTATGATATATAAAGGATGGGACAAAAATAATATACACATAATCTTAAAATTTCTAAGGTCATAGTTTAGTCAACTTGCTTAAGGAAAAAAATATATGTCTAGTCAAGGTTTATCTGAGAATGTTTGTTTTTCGCCCAAGCTTTATCTACATAGCACATGGTAATTAAAAGTACCAGACTAGTAGAACTAACCTTCTTGGATGTTTAACAGCCATACTTTGAGGCCTATATTTATCTGGTCAAAGGGACTTACAGAACAGTTTTGCTCCTTGCCCTCCAAGGTTGACTAATTTCCAGGGGACTATGGAGCATCTCTCAAAATGTCCTGTAACGGTAGTGAGTCACCTGTACTCTTGTTCAGGAAGGCCATGGAGACCCCACCAGATGGACTTAAACTAGTGTCCAGTCTACAAAGAGGAGGGTCAACACAGACGAAACATTTCCTCCATGCTTCCAAGTGAAGCCAGCAATGGTCTGGCAGGACCTTTGACTTATCTTCACATAGATGGAACTGACAAAAGAAAGGAGCCAGGGGTTCCTCCCAAGCCCATGTAACCCCTGAGGAACAGATCCTCAAACAACCTTAAGTGTAAATACAAATTGATTTATTTGGGCCAACTTTGGGGTATTAAACACCCAAAAGGAAAGTATAACCAAAGAGTAAAGTCATCAGTATATTTCTTTAAGAGTTCAAGGGATTACACTTCCTAGACATTATATTTAAGTCCATACAAAATGTTATTTAGACAATTATTTGTCGTTGGTGATTTTGTTTCTAATCAGAAAGTGCTGCTCAGATGTAAGACTTCAAATCTAGGTCTATAATACTGCAGTGCCCACCTGTAGCTAAGGGAGATGACCCACTATTATTCAAAAATGATGGCTAAATTTGTTTTCTCCCCCTATCTAGAAGCCTTTGAGGGGGAAGTGACACTGATTCTAACCACTCCAACAGCTATTAAAGTGCCTGAAAACAAATCCTGAATCCATCACTCAAGTCCAGCCGTGGCAGCCAAAAGAAAAATGATGAGGAACCCAATAGAGGGATGTTTTTGGAAGCTCTTGTCAAGAAATTCCAGTGGACTCTGATATGAACATTTGAAATTTGCTCTGTTTTGACTTTTTTTCTGGTTCCCTGCCTAGAACTTGTAATGCTAACTACTCTTTCCTTTACTTCTCCTTCACATCTCCTAGGCACCAGTCAAGTACTTTTTTTCCTACCTACAGTTAAGAGTTAGGCAATTTGGCAGTCTTTTAGATAGACCTACTGAAGGGGTACCCCAATTGCATCATCCTGCATCCCTGTTCATCATGAAAGAAGCCAGAGTGGTCTACGTCCTGATTCGCTATCAGCAATTTGGGTAACCTCTTCAGAGGATAATGTGTTAAGAATAGGGGGTAGGAATTGGCTAGCCAGTTAGAGTAAAAAGACCCCAAAGGAAAGTAGCCAGTTTCTGGCCTAAAAATCAAAATGCCCTTGTGCCTCTGAGCAACATACTCTGTTCCAAAGGCGAAAAATGTCAAAAGTATTTGGGAGCTCTTATCTAATCCCTAAAAAATTTTAGAGTTACCTCATTCGGGGGGGCAGGGGATGTTAGAGTACCAAAAAGCCCCATAAAAAAAAAGAAAGAGTACACGAAGTTATTCAGGAAAAAGTACTGAGGAGATATGGGAGAGGTTGGAGGAGATGGAAGGAGCATGGATTTGATCAAAACACCTTATTTGCATGTATGAAATTCTAAATAAATTTTTAAAATTATTTTCTTATGTTAAAAAAAGATTTGAAACTGGGAATACTTTGGTCCAGGCTCTTCTGGCTTTAATAGTTTGCACTGAAAAGTCAACTGCAATCCTAATGGGTTTTCCTTTATACGTGACTTGTTGTTTCTCTTTTGCAGCTTTCAGTATTGTCTCTTTGTTTTGTACATTTAGTGTTTTTACTATGATGTGTCATGGAGAGTTTCTTTTCTGGTCCTGTCTGTTTGGTGTTCTATATGCTTCTTGTATTTGTATGGGCATGTCTTTCTTTAATTCTGAGAAATTTTCTTCCATAATTCTGTTGAAGATCTGGTCCATGCCATTATCTTGGGATTCTTCTCCTTTCTGTATGCCTATGATTTGTAAGTTTGGTCTTTTTATGGTGTCACACAATTCCTGCATATTCCATTCTTGTGCTTTCTTAAATTTTTCATAATCTTTGCTTGAGTGGTCTAGTTCATCCACTTTATCTTCCAGGATACCTTCCAGGATAATGGAAAGGAACCAGGGAGGTAAAGGAAAAGAAAGAACCTGAAAGAGAAGAACAGTAGGAAACAGGCCTTAATAAGGGAGATGTGGATAAAAATTGGATTAGTTTAAAGGAGGGTGAGGGAAGGGTATACAAAGAACCTAGGGGATAAAGGGAAAGAAGGAGCTCAAGAGAGGTAGGACCATAGGAGAAGGGTATAATTAAGGGAGAAATGGGGGAAATGGGGCACTTTAATTGGAGAAGCCATGATGGAGGGGTGAGACAATGTGAGAGATAAATAGTGCCTAGCGAGTTTTAAATCAAAATCCCCATAACATTTTTCACAGAATTGAAAAAAACCATCCTAAGATTCATATGGAAGCACAAAAGAACTCAGATAGCCAAAACAAACGAGGAATAAGAGCAATACTGGGGGTATTACTATACCAGATTTTAAGCTGTATTACAGAGCTATAGTCATAAAAACAACATGGTACTGGCACAAAAATAGACCCATAGATCAATGGAACAAAATTGAAGACCCAAATATGCAATTTCAAACATGCAAGTTCAGCTGCCTGATATCTGACAAAGGGGCCAGGAATATTCACTGGAGGAAAGACAGTATGTTCAGCAAATGGTGCTGGCAAAACTGGATCCCTACCTGTAGAAGAATGAAACTAAACCCCTATCTTTCACCCTGCACAAAAGACAATTCCAAATGGATCAAGACTTCAATGTAAAGCCTGAAACTCTGAAACTATTAGAAGAAAACATTGGGAAAAACCTACA
>NW_008345972.1:2403211-2404651 GCF_000622305.1 Nannospalax galili
AAAGCTTCTGTACATCAAAGGAGGCAACCAGGGAAGTGAAGAGAAAACCCACAGAATGGGAGAAAATCTTCACCAGTGACACATCTGACAGAGGTTTAACATCCAGAGTATACAATGAACTCAAAATTCAGAGAATCAAGAGAGGAAGTAACTCAATTAAAAGATGGGCTAAGAAGCTGAACAGAGAGTTCTCAAAAGAAAAAGCAAAGATGACTAGGAAGCATCTTAAAAGATGTTCAACATCACTAATAATTAGGGAAATGCAAATTAAAACCACTTCAAGATTTCATCTTACCCCAGTCAAACTGGCTAAGACCAAGAGAAGAAATGTTACCAAATGTTGGAGAGGATGTGGGGAAAGGGGAACACTCACCCACTGCTGGTGGGGATGCAAACTTGTTCAACCCCTATGGAGAACCCCCTTGTTCAACCCCTATGGAGAACCCCTTGTTCAAACCCTGTGGAGAACTCTTTAAAAAATACAAATCAACCTACCATTTGACCCAGTTATACCACTCCTTGGCATATACCCAAAAAACTCATCTTATTGCAGAGACACTTGTACATCCATGTTTGTTGCTGCTCTTTTCACAATAGCTAAGCGATGGAAGCAATCAATGTATGTTCTCCCTCATATGTGGATCTTAGAACCAGACTCTAATAAATGAGTGTCTAACCAGATGTAACTAGAGGAACAAGGATAATGGAAAGGAAACATGGAGATTAAGGAAAAGAAAGAACCTGAAAGAGAAAAACAATAGGAAATAGGCCTTAATTAAGGGAGATATGGATAAAAAATAGGTTAGTTTAAGGGAGTGGGGAGGGAAGGGTATATACAAGGAACCTAGGGGATAAAGGGAAAGAAGGAGCTGAAGAGAGGTAGGACCATAGGAGAAGGGTATTAGTAAGGGAGAAAAGGGGGAAATGGGGGCACCTTAAGTGGGAAAACCATGATGGAGGGGTGCGACAATGTGAGAGATAAACAATGCCTAGATAGCTTTAAAAAACAGTGAGAAACATATTACTCCTACAACCTACTGAGAAATTATACATAAGAGATCAAGAAATATGTGTCTAGGTAGGGTTTATCTGAGAACAACTGGTCTTTGCTTAAGATTTATCTACATGACACACAGTAAGGTAGAACTAAACTTCTTGAATGTTTAGCCCTTAATACTTTGAGGCCTATAATAATTTGGTCAGAGGGACATAAAGGACACTTTTTGCTCCTAGCCCTCCTAGGTCAACTAGTTCCAGGGGACTATGAACATCTCTCAAAATGTCCCGTACCTGTGGTGAGTCACCTGTCCTCTTGATCAAAGAGGCTGTGAGATCC
This sequence comes from Nannospalax galili, assembly GCF_000622305.1. Lineage (NCBI taxonomy): Eukaryota > Metazoa > Chordata > Mammalia > Rodentia > Spalacidae > Nannospalax > Nannospalax galili. The sequence continues at coordinate 2,404,548 of NW_008345972.1, forward strand.
CACGAGATGGACTGTAAACAGTGTCCAGTCTACAAAGAGGAGGGCCAACACAGAGGAAACATTTCCTCCATGCTTCCAAGCAAAGCCAGCCATGGTCGAGCAGG
>NW_008345972.1:2405824-2407610 GCF_000622305.1 Nannospalax galili
CTCAGAAAGTAACCAACTGTGACTAGTAATAATCAGATATTTAGAGATTAGAATCATATGTGCAAACATCTTAATGTCAATTGCATTAAAAATGAATTTTTCTGTATGAAACTTTTTTTGAGGGTTTTTTTTGGGGGGGGTTTGTTTTGTTTTGTTTAGTCTTTTTGAGACAGGGTTTCCCTGTAGCTCCAGCTGTCCTGGAACTCACTATGTAGACCAGACTGGCCTTGAGCTCACAGAGATCTCAGAGATCTGCCTGCCTCTGCCTCCCATGTGCTGGGATTAAAGGTGTGCACTACCATGCCCAGCCTGAAACTGAAGGTTTTAATAATGAAATGGAGATCTTTTTTTAAAGGCTAAAACCTCATTTAATTTTATGTCTTATAGGGTTTATACTGAGTACAATATTGTATAACTGTAATAATTCAACTTTAAATCTAAAAATGTACAGCCAATTTTGAAAGAGATACATCCTAGCTCAGAAAATTGTTTTTGAATATGTCAATGCTGATGTAATGAAATGCTTCTTCTAAGTATGTGGTTATTAAATAAATATCTAAGTATGTGGTTACTAAATAAATAATTTTTTTAAAAAAGAAGGTAGCTACTACATGCCTACTGTAATAGGGAACTCTGAATCCTACCTTGAGTTTGTGTAGAATTAATTTAATGGATTCTGCCAATATACTGGATGACATAAACCACTGTTATAATATTTCTGTAGTTAAAAATTCGTCATTGTTGGTGGCTGGAGAGATTGGCTCAGGGATTAAGAGCACTGGCTGCTGTTGCAGAGGACTTGGGTTACAACCATTTGGAAGCTAACAACCATCTGTAACTTCAGTTCCAGGGGATCTGATGCCCACTTATGGCTTCCATGGGCATTCCATGTCACAGGTGCACAGACACACATGCAGGCAAACACTCATGCACATAAAATATATACATTCTTTGCTGGGCGTGGTGGCGCACACCTCTAGTCCCAGAACTTGGGAGACAGAGGCAGGCAGATCTCTGTGAGTTCAAGGCCAGTGTGGTCTACATAGTGAGTTCCAGGCCAGCTGGAGCTACAAGGAGACAAAAAAAAAAAAAAAAAAACCCGGGGGAACCATATTACTCCAACAACGTACTGACAAATTATACAAAGCAGATCAAGAAATATATGTCTAGGTAAGGTTTATCTGAGAACAATTGGTCTTTGCCCAAGATTTAGCTACATGACACAGTAGTTAAAAGTATCAGACAGGTAGAACTAAACTTCTTGAATGTTTAGCCCTCAAAGACATACTTTGAGGCCTATAATAATTTGGTCAGAGGGACATAAAGGACACTTTTTGCTCCTTGTCTTCCTAGGTCGACTAGTTCCAGGGGTCTATGAGCATCTCTCAAAATGTCCTATAATGGTGGTGGGTCACTTGTCCTCTTGATCAAGGAGAACGAGGAGACCCCACTAGAAGGACTTGAACCCGTGTCCAGTCTACAAAGAGGAGGCTCAACACAGAGGAATCATTTCCTTCATGCTTCTAAGCAAAGCCACCCACGGTTGAGCAGGACCTTTGACTCATCTTCACATAGGCAGAACTGGTAAAAGAAAGGAGCCAGGGGCTCCTCCCAAGCCCATGTGACCCCTGAGGAACAGATCCTCAAATGACCTTAAGAGTAAAAATAAATTGGTTTATCTGGGCCAACTGTATGGCCTTAAACACCCAAAAGGAAAGTATAACCAAAGATTAGAGGGGCCAATATAAATTTTAAGAGTCCATATGTATAGCTAAAGGCTACATAA
>NW_008345972.1:2407738-2442159 GCF_000622305.1 Nannospalax galili
TGCAGGGGTATCAGAGTATAAGGGCTCTAGTGGGGGGAGGGAGGCTATGGTAGGGTGCCATCTGGGAAGTGGGTGTATAGTCGAATAAGATGGTTTGGGATGTTCTGTGTGATACACACACACACCTCAAAAAAAATCAACAAATTTTTAAAAATGTATTATATTTGAGGAGGAAGCATGGAAATTTACATCATGCTAATTAGTAGAGGTGATAAACAATACCGTTGAAATCCACCTGATGACTTTATAGACATACACAGGAGCCAAGGATCCAAGTGCAACTGATTATGACTAGTAATAGATACATACAGATTAGAGATGCATCCGCCAACATCTCAGTGTTAGCAGCAAAAACAATGAGACTTTCTGCAAGGAACAATATATTCGAAAATGAAATGGAGATCTTTTCTAGAGGTTAAAAACTCATTCAATTTTATGTCTTACAGGGCTTATACTGAGTTCAATATTGTATAACTGTATTAATTCGACTGTGAACCTAGAAACTTACAGCCACTTGTGAAAGAGATGTACTCTTGCTGTGGAGTGTGTTACTGAATATGTTAAAGCTGTAATGAAATGCTTCTTCTAATCATGTAGTTATTAAAAAAATTTTTTAAAAGATTTGACCATTTACTAAGGATCATATTTCAGAATGTAAAGTGAGGGTTACTGTTAAATTTGCTGAACATATGCAAATTACAAGCAGAGTTTATATCAAACAGCAGTATGAGATACTTAAGAGCTGCCTCACAGACAAAGAAGGTCCTGTAAACATCCAACTGGGATGAGAATCATAGAACTGAGAGGGGATTGAAGGACAGTTGTTGTAGTCTGAAGTTAGCAAAGTATAATAAACCCTCTTAAATTGGTTATTTTGAATTTTGACCTTTTGCTAGGCTACTGATAGAGTACAGTCCTCTTTCATGCTTGTGGGCAACAGTAATGAGTCAGAACTCCCAGCTGGCTTTGCAGTCACAAGGATGAACAATCAAGACCCTGTAGTGTGCCATGTTATCATCATTTTTTGGTATTGTGCTCTGTGGTTTTTGTATTTCATCATACTACAAAAGGATCATTGTGTGTTCTTGACATTCAGCATTGTATTATATAGAATAGGTATTGCATTAGACAGGATTTTTCCAATATTATGAATATTCTGAATTTATTTCAGGTAAGTCAGGTGAAGCTATGATGTACAATAGGTTAGGATATTCAACACATTTTTGACCTGTGGTATTTTCAACTTAGTATAACTTTTAAAATATATTCTTTTGAAAGCCAGGCATGGTGGGTCATGCCTTTAATCCCAGCACTTGGGAGGCAGAGGCAGGCAGATCTTTGTGGGTTTGAGGTCAGCCTGTTCTACATAGCCAGTTCCATGGTAGTTGGGGCCACAGGGAGACCCTGTCTCAAAAAGACTATATGTGTGTGTGTGTGTGTGTGTGTGTATGATATATTGAATTTTTGTGGATTTCATACAACTTAATCATATTTAGTCCCCCTATTCCCTATCTGCAACCAAGCTCCCTATGCCCTGAGGGGTACATGTTCCTCCAAGAGGTGGTGCTTGCTGGGGAGAATTGGTTGCGGAGAGTTAGCCATGAAGGGAGGAGCGTTGCCACCATCTTGGAAGCAGGGGCAGCGGCAGTGTGGACAAAATGGCCCTAGTGTCTCAGCTGTGTGAACAAAAGAGGGGGCATTTACCAACCTGGGGCAAGACCACAGGCCCAGGAGGTGTGGACAAAAGCTAACAGAGACTGTAGGCTGGGCACAGGGTACAGGCCACAGAGCCACAGGACAGAATGGGGCACAGGTTATTAGCCTTTGTAAGTTACTCTATTTCCCCTACCCAGGATATAAACTACGAAAAATTCAGATAAAGACTTGTTATATGGTTGGTCTAATAGCTCCAGGAGCAAGGAACCCTAAGAGAATTCGGGTGACAAATTGGCGTAGTCGGTAGGATGACGCTGAAAACGACAAAACACAGGAGTTTGGGAAAAGAAAGAGAGCTAATGGCAGTGCTGACATGGATCTTACAATGGAACATAAAATATGTAACTGAAAAGGGGCCAGCCACACAGAAGCATAGAGCACAGCTGTGTTGTAAATGTGAGGAAATAGCCCAGTTGCAGGTATATAAAAATTTGTTAAAGGTTATAGAAAGGCTAGAAAAACTTTACAGGCCTGGGACACAAGCAGAGAACCCAGAGAGGGGGCATGGCCACTTTGCATATAGATTTTTCCCAAAGCAGGGGAAGCTGAAAAGGCTAGGGAGGTCCTGGCAGATTCAGTTGCAGAACTTGAGTGAGAAAAGAAAGCAGGACATTTTAACTTGTGTAAGGTCTGAGTTGAGAGATGCATTAGTATTCCCTCTACCCCTTGTTCCACTATGTTCTGTGAGCCTTAGGTATAGAGGTTCCATTGTAGATATGTTGCTTAGGGTTTAGCATTTCATAGAAACCTACTCTCTGTGTGTGACCAGTTTTAGAACTCTATAATAGTCTCTGTCTGTTGCAAAAGAAGCTTCTTTGATGAGAGGTAATTACCATACTTGTCTGTAAATATAAAGATTCATATAGTATATACTAAGAAATTACATTTGTATAGGGATGTGACAGACTTATGGTTTTCTCTAAGATCTATGACCTCTCCAACCAGTGTACTTGGCTATGTTTACAGTGCCACAAATGAGTTCCCTCCCATTAATCAGGCTTTAAGTCCAGTTAGGTAGCTGTTGATTACCCCCAAAATAAAAGTGTCACCACTGCCACAATATAGATTGTTGTGCAAGTCATTGTTAAAAGGGGACACATGGTTTTTATCCAAGGAGCTGCAAGACTCTTCCTGGAAAGACGTGAGCAAACGTTTATTCACCCTAGATAGGGCATCAATTAAAACCAAAGAAACAATCCCATCCAAATCCATCTTGGTGAAGCAGTGAGTTTTCTGGGATTACTTACAGGAACATGATGAAGGGTTACTTACAGGAGCATGAGTGACTCAAAGTCAGCTGCATCACTGTAGTAGAGCAGTTTCCTCTAAATTGAAACATTCCCTCCAAGAGGGAGGAGGGGGGCTCATGAGATTTCTGGAGGTAAACAGACATCACATAATGGGAAAGCTGAAACTTGGAAAAATTTTCAAGACCGTTCCTCAGCTTTATAGAAGCAGTAAAACTACAAGGGGAAGAGGATGATCATCCAAGCTGTGAAGAGGAGATCTCTCAGACTTGTAGAACTGCCTGTAAGTTGTGTTGAGGGCTCCAGGGCTGCAGCTTTTGTGAGTAGTCACCTGTATTGGGTGACTCTTTGGTGATGTAGCTGTGTTTGAGTCACCCCTGCTCCTGTAAGCAACCCCTCACACATGCTTCTGTTATGTAAGCCCCCACAAAAACTCGTTGATTCACCAAGTTGGACTTTGGGGCAATCATTACTATGCATCTGGTCTGTTACTTTTGTCTGTTGTGAGTTCCCTATCTGGAGTGAGTAGATGTTTGTGTGTGTGTGTGTGTGTGTGTGTGTGTGTGTGTGTGTGTCTTGTGTCTCCACACAAAAAAAAAGTCTCTCACACAACAATCACCAAACTGCCCATGCCCAAACAGGTGATGACTCATGAAAGTTGCATCCCCGGAGCTCCTGCCCAACTTGCAGGTAGTTACACTGAAGAGGATATCCTCTCCTCCAGCAATTATTTATTGTATATATAACCTTGAGGAAGAGTTTTGTGAATTTTGTTCAGTTCCTAGAACCCACATGGCAGCTAACCATTGCAGGTCCAGGAGAACTGGCTTCCATGGACATTATGCACTACAGTTGTACTTAATAAATCCAGGAAAAACACACATATATGTAAAATAAAAATAAATTTAAAAATTTAAACAGAGGAAAGAGCTACACAATAGCATTGTTCCTATCGTTTTGTTGTCTTGACTTTCTTTCACTACCTGTGCCTTTCTATTTCTCCCAAATCTCACACACACTCATGTGTGCAGAAGGGCACAAGTAGGTTAGTGTCTGTTATAAAGAATAGAATTTATTGCAAAAAGAAACTTCTTTGATAAGTGGCAAGAAATATATTTTTCTGTAAATATAAGGATAGCATATGGTAAAAAAATTACGTTTATCTAGAGATATGACGGATATAGGTTTCTTCCTAGGATCTATGACCTCTACAGTCATGTGTATTTTTCTGTGTTTACGGTACCACACATGAATTCCCCCCAATGAGTGATCCTTAAGTCCAAATAGACAGTTGTTGATTACTCCCAAGATAAAAGTGCCACTACTACACCCATAGAGATAGTTTGCTGTGCTGGTCATTGTTGTGGTTGTTAGGCTTTACAGCTGGGTTGAACCATTGATTGAATTTCTCCAAAAGTGTCAAAACCATGCAATGGGAAAGAGACAGCTTGAATGAAATTAGATTAATGCCTTTCATTCTGTACAAAAATAAATTCGGGTGGATCAAAGATGTTTTATCTTAATTTAAAACCTGAAATGCTGAAACTATGAGAACAATATTTAAGGAATGTACCTCAAAACTGTAGATTTGGACAAGAACTTTATGATGAAAACTCTAATAACACAGAAACTAACCCCAAGAATCAACAGATGAGGCTACATGGAATTAAAGGTTTCTGTACAGCAAAATATACTATCAGAAGAGCAAACAAGCAGCCCAGAGAAGGGGAGAAAAACTTCCCAACTATACTTTAGACAGTGGGCTAATATCCAGAATTTACAAAGAGCTGCAGAATTTAAACACCAAAAATCAACTCCCCCCACAAAAAAAGACCCCCAAAACAAAAGGGCTAATGAAATGAGCAAGCAGTTCTCAAAAGAAGAAACAAAAAAGTATTTTTAAAGTAGTCAACTTCCCTATTCATGAGGGAAATGCAAACTAAAACTACTTTGAGATACCAGCTCACCCTAGTCAGAATAGCTGACAACAGGAAATCTGGTAAAGAATGTTAGAGAGGATGTGGGGAAAGAGGGACCCTTATTCACTGCTGGTGAGAGTTTAAACTATGGAAACCACCATGGAAGCCAGTATGAAGGTTTCAACAAAAAATTAAAATCAACTACTGTGGAAGCCAAGTATAATATTCCTGGGCACATACCTAATATACCTAGGTCCTCATATCCTACCACAGAGATACTTGCAGATCCATGTTTACTAATGCTCTGTTCACAATAGTAAGGAAATGGACTCAACCTAGATATCCATTAACTTATGAATAGATAATTAAAGCACGTACATATGCACAATAGAATCTTATTTGGCTATAAAGAAAAAATGAAACCATAAAAGTTTTAGGAAAATGAATTTGGAAAGTATAAGATTGAGCAAGATGAACTAAATTCAGGACAAAAGCCACATGCTGAACTAAATTCAGGACAAAAGCCACATGCTCTTTCATATGTGGATAGTAGCCTGTAACATATACTTGGGTGTGTGTGTGTGTGTGTGTGTGTGTGTGTGTGTGTGTAGCCTAAAAGGTCTACAAAGAAGACCAAGAGAAAGTGAAAATAGAGGATGAAGAATGGGGGTGAAAAAAAGGTCACATGGTAGAGACTGGGCAGGATACAAGGTGCAATCAGAGATAACAAGGGAGTGGGGGAGATGACAGAGAGAGAATCACTAAAACAGTTTGTTCAAAAATGCCATAATGGTACCTTGCATGTTAACTAAAACTTTTAATGAAAAAATGCAGTTGTGGTGGCCTCTGCTTGTAATCCCAGTACAGGAGAGGCAGAGACAGGCAGATCCCTGGGCAGTCAGCCCAGCCTACTTGGTGAGCTCTAAGACAATGAGAGATCCTGTCTCAAAACACAAGATGGATGACACCAGAGGAACACCACCGGAGGCCTCCACACACATGTGCACAGGTGCACATATACTGACATGCACACATACACCATCACACACATGCACATATATAATTTTTGAATTTTATTTTATGTATTTTATTTTTAATAGATTTAAAATTTGTCCTTTGACAATTTCATACATATATCTAATGTATTTTTATATCCAACCCCCATTCTCTTCTTTTGTCCTTTCCCACTCCCTCTGGGCCCTTTCTTCCCAACACAGTCCATCCCTACTTTCATGTCTTTTAAATCATTTTTATAACTGTGTTTAATTAGGGTTGCTTGCTTGCATGCACATGGATATGATAGGTGTAGGTTTACAAGATCATGGAAACCTTACAAGTGCTACACCACTGAAGAAACATGACTGCCTCTCTCCCAGCAGCTATTAACTGCCACTAGCTCCTCAGTAGGGTTGAGGTCTCATGAGCCCCTCTCTCATACATGTTGGAAAGTTGATGGGCTCAGTCTTATGCAGGTCTTGTGCAAGTAACCACAGTCTCTATGCGTTCATGAGTGCAGTGGCCATGTCCTTTCCAGAAAACAGCATTTCACAACCCTCCTCCCCAACATCCAGCTCTTACAGTCTCTTTGCCCCCTCTTCCATGATGTTCCTTGAGCCTTGCTGGTAGAAAGATGATAATGATGGGCCTAATCACTCAACTGTCATTTATTGTTAGCACTTTGACCAGTTATGAATCTCTACATTAACTGCTGTCTACTGCAAAAGGAAGCTTCTCTGATCAAGATTGAGAGCAGGGCTAATTTATGAATAGACACATAAATATTTAGAAAGCAGTTTGACAACATGTCCATTTAGCAAGACGAAAGTAAGTTCCCTCCTAGGGCCTATGACCTCCCAACCCTTATGAAATCCTTCATTGGAGTGAGCCTCAAATCCAAACATTCATACCTCCATAACATTCATACCACTATTGTACCAGTGGGTACATGGTGCCCGGCAGATCAATATTAGTATATATCACATAGGGTCCACTGCTAGGGAATACTATTAATGATTTTTTTCCCCCAGTAGCCTACATAGCACCTTCCAGTACTATGAACACTGGCCAGTAGGTAGGAAATTCCTAGTTCAGTTTCAGTTTGATTTCCCTTTGGTCTGTAACCAAGTATAAGGTATCTTCAGCAACAAGGTCTTACATCTGTTGCATAACCAAAAACACTGCCAGTTTTCTGTATTGTTTTTGAGGCCCCTGGGGCCTCCATGATCAACAATTCATAGAAAGGTATCCCATACATGGCAGTGGAGTTTTCATTTAATAATCATAGGTTCTGGAAGGAATATTATCCACCCATGCAGGATAGCCATTCAAACTCCCTTTTTATTATAAATCTTAATTAGCTTACAAAGTAGTGGGTTTCCATAGGCTCTTTAATGCATTCTTAGTTTTAGCTAACCCTCCACTCATCACTTCTCCATACTGCTGTCATTCTCATTATTTCCCCCTGTGCTTTCATATCTTGTGTGGTCTACTGTCCCCTTCCTCCACTAAGAACTCTTGCCCTCTCCTGTCTCACGGGCTCTTTCTAGCTTCCAGGACTCTATAATACTCCAAATAAAATACAGAAATCTGAGAATTCAAAGCTAGGATCCACATATGAGAAAGAACATGTGGCATTTGTCTTTTCTGAGCCTGAGTTACCTCACTATTATTTTCCAGTTCCATCCATTTTCATGCAAATTTTATAACTTCATTTTTCTTTATAGCTGAATAAAATTCTGCTATATATATGTACCACAGTTCCATTATCAATTTATCAGTTAGTATACATCTAGGCTGATTCCATTTCCTTGTTTTTGTAAACAGAACAACAATAAACATGCATGAGCATTTGTCTCCATAGTCAGATATACAGTCCTTTGGGTATATGCTCAGGAATGGTATAATAGTTCTATTTTTTCTTTTTCGGTCTTTTTGAGACAGGGTCTCCCTGTAGCCCCAGCTGGCCTGGAACTCACTTTGTAGACCAGGCTGGCCTTGAACTCACAGAGATCTGCCTGCCTCTGCCTCCCAAGTGCTGGGATTAAACGTGTGTGCCACCACACCCGGCTAATAGTTCTATTTTTTATTTTTTAACACTATACTGTTTTCCATAGATGCTGTATAGTCTATAGTCCCACCAACAGCAAATAAATGTTCCTCTTTTCCCACATTTGTCATTTCTTTTCTTGATGCTAGCCATTCTAATTGTAATGAGATAGAATATCAAAATATTTTTAATTTGCAGGGCTGGAGAGATAGCTCAGTGGTTAAGAGCACTAAATGCTCTTGCAGAGGACCCCGGTTTGATTCCCAGCACCCACATGGTGGCTATGAACCATCCTTAACTCCAGTTCCAGGGGAATCTGGATCCCTTTTCTGACCTCCGCGGCATTGCACGACAAATTGCATTCACATACATGTAGGTAACACATACATATAAAATAATAAATAAAATATTTTTAAAAATATTTTCAATTTGCATTTCTCTGATGCTAAGGTTGTTGAATGATTTTAAAAATGTTTGTTAGTCATTTGTATTTCTTCTTTTAAGGACTATATGTTCTCCTCCATAGCCCACTTTTGATTGAGTTGTTTTCTTGATTTTTAGTTTCTTGTGTTCTTTGGATATTTCAGATACTAATCCTCTTGGATGTATAGCTAGTAAAAATCTTCTCCCATTCAGTGTGCTGCCTTTTCATTCAATTGACAGTTCCTTTGCTATATAGAAGCATTATAATTTCATGAGGTCCCATCTGCTGATTATTGACCTTATTTCCTGAACAAATGGAGGTCTATTCCGAAAGCCTTTACCTATGGTTATATCTTAAAGTGCACTACCTCCTTTTCTCTATAAATGTCAGAATTTTGAATCTTATATTGAAGTTCTTCATCCATTTGGAGATGAGATATAAGTATCTAGTTTCATTCTTCTAATGCATACATCCAGTTTTCCCAGCACCATTTGCTGAAGAGATTATCTTTCTTTTCTCAATGTGTGTTTTTGCATCTTTGTGAAAAAAAGATCATATGGCTGTAGGTGTGTGGCCCTGTATCTGGGCCCTCTGTTCTATTCCATTAATCTATGTGTCTGTTTTTGTGTCAGTACCATGCTGGTTTTGTTACTATGAATCTGTAGTATAACTTGAAATCAGGACCTGGGATACTTTCAGCAGTGGTCTTTTTGCTCAGGACTGCTTTGGCTATCCAGGGTATTTTGAATTTTAAGATTGCTTTTCCTAGTTTTGTGAAGAATATCACTGGAATTTTTATTAAGATTGTCTTAATGCTGTAGATTGCTTTTGGTAGAGTTGACATTTTCACAATATTAATTTTTCCAATTCATAAGTATGAGAGGTGAAAACCTTCCAGTATTGTTGGGGGACCCTGCTGCTAAGGTTGCAGTCTACCATGTCCAGATAGCTCTAAAGAGCTCAGCACTATGGAAGGACTCCCTTTCTTAGCGGGGGCTTCCTGTTCTCTGCCTGACTTATCTGGAAAGTGCTTCCAAGCACGGATGCCTGACCTTATTTGGAACATGACTTTGGGCATAGTTACCTGCAATAAAACTGCCCCCAGGTTTTTTCTATATGATAATTAGGCATTGCCCTATAGCCAGATGATAGGATCCCCCTACCATATGTAAATAAAGCATACTATGAATACCTACCAGCTGAAGCTTTGGCTGCTGCCTCCACACTCTATTTTTCCCTGACCCCCACTGAATAAACGGAGCTGTATCACTGAATCTGCCTCCCCAGAAGGTTTTTTCCGTCCATGCTCTCTGGCCATCCTGACCCGGTTCGTCGCTTCTGCTCCCTTTGTTGTCGTGGGCTGGTGGCCAACGGCCCATGAGGGGAGGGAGAGACCACACAGTATCTTCCACAATTTCTTTCTTCAATGTACACCTAAATTTTTATGCAGAGTTTTGAATACTTGCTGCTTAAGTTCATGCATTGTAACAATAATTTCCTGTGCAATAATATTGAGGGTGGGGCTTAAAAAGAGATGTTCAGAGCATATCTTCATGAATGGACTTGGGCCATTCTTCTGGGAGGCTTTATTGTACTGATTTGGACATCATCGCTGCCCTTTAGCTTTCTGTGAAAGGATGAACCCAAAGGCCCTCACCAGAACATACACTGTCACCCTTCCCTTGAACCTTCCAGTCTCCAGAACCACAAGCTAAGTCCATCTTTATAAATTTCTTTGGCATTCTGTAATAAAAAAAAAAAAAAAACAGACTGAAGCATCTTACATATTCACACTCCTTAACTCCATACTTCATTGTGACTTAGCCTAAAAAAATGTAAGCAAATGTTTATGTGTCTGAACATTCACTCTAGTGGTTTTCATTTGCATGAATCACACAACACCCAACCATATAATTTATACTCCAGTCCTGGAAACATTTTAGGATGAAGGGAATTAAAACTATATAATTTCTTGAAAATTTTCTTTTTAACTGACAAATTACATTTAGCATAGTGGACTTACAGAATAGTTCTTGTTATGAAACACTGTAAAATATATTTTTTCTAAAAAGTAACATATTGTTTTTTGCTATAGAAAAAGAAAAGCTATCCTATAATTTTCTATTTTAAAAAATTTCTGTTTCATTTTAAATGTTTTTAAATAGCATAAGAGAATACTTGGCTTATGTCCACACCTGAAAAAATTCCTTAGCCAAATCTATTCCTAGTGAGGTATCACAGCAATAACCACAGACTTGACAACTTTGTGAATGAGCCACCTTAGATCTCACAGTTTAGGAACCCTTCATCTGATACCTGATTGCAGTCTCACCTAAGACCCCACACCAGGAATATCCAGGTAAGCCACCCCAAATTCTTGACACTCTTTTAGCAGCTTTGAGAGATAATAATATTTGCTGATGTTTTAAGTCACTAAATTTTGAGAAATTTAATCCAAAATGATAGATGATCCTACCAACTCACTGAGTATTTCCTACTGTCTATCTATTTGTTCACCTGTTCCTATTTCCCTACCTCTCTTTTTATTAAGATTTTATAATTTTTAGTTTATGTATATGAGTGTTTTACCTGGATGGATGGATGTGAACCACATACACACCTAGCATTTATAGAGGCCAGAAGAGGATACCAGATGCCCTGGATCTGGAGTTACAGATGGTGGTGAGCTGTCATGTGGGTGCTGAGAACCTAACTTGGGCCCTCTGCAACAGCAGCAAACCGTCACTTGCTGAGCCATCACTCCAGCCCCTTTTCCTGCCTATCTTAAAGGGTTAATTATTTTCCAATTTTCTTTTCTCTAGCTGTTATCTTTGTATTGTATTTTAGAACTTTCTCTACAGAATACAATCTATATCTGTAATACATATAGGTAATTCAGGATAATCTGACATATATCTACAATGTATTTTTTTTTCTTTTTTCTTTCTTTTTTTTTTGGAGGGGGAGACAGGATCTCCTTGTAGCCCCAGCTGTCCTGGAACTCACTGTGTAGACCAGGCTGGCCTTGAACTCACAGAGATCTGCCTGCCTCTGCCTCCCAAGTACTGGGACTAAAGGCGTGCACCACCACATCCAGCTTGCAATGTATATTATATATATATATACTTTAATGTAATATGTCATATCTATAATATATATTCTATTTGTAACAATATAATTTGTCATATAGCTGATACAGTCTATATATAACTCAGTATAGACTGTAATATCTGTAATATATTCTCTCTATATAATTTAATATAATCTGTCATATTTATGCATAGCATCCTCATAATACCTTGACCTAATAGCACATCACTTCATGGAAAAGTGTCTCTTTCAACAACAGAATCTGACTTAAAACACCCTTATCCTTTCTTTTAATGTCTGCATATATTTTACTTTGAAATGCTATAATCCCTTAATACGTTTTATTATGTTTTCTTTAAATAATAAACTGACTCTGAACATGTTCTGAAAAGGAAGCACACAGTCTGATAGAATCCTCAGCATACTTCCCTGTTCCTTTTCTTCCATCTTGTGGATGTTACTGGTGTGCTTTCCTATCAGCCTGAGATTCCTTTGTCCTCTCGGGCTGAGCAGTCTGCTGATGACGATCTTTCCCCACTTTGGTATGCCGCACACCACTTCATTCTGTTTTCATTTTTGAAAATCTCTGCATACAGAATTCTAGACTGCCCTTTTTTATTCAGTGCTTTAAATATGCTTCATTTTCTTCCATTGTTTATGAGGAATGAGAGGTTGTTCTTATCATTGTTCCCAGTAAATGTGTCTTTTTTCCTCTCGCTTCTTTAAGACTTTAAAAACTATCTTTGATTTTTTAACAGTTTATATTTGATATGCTTTGGGACTTACAGGGAAAGTTGGCAGCATAAAGATATTTAGACTAGTTGGGGCTTATAGTGATTGTTAAATCAGTAAATTGATTAGTTTAATAAATTTGTAAAATTTTGTCAAATATATGCATGTTTTATTACATGTGTCCATTACCTGCCTGTTTTCTCTCTTTTATTCTGCCTTGGGGACATTTTCATTTGTGTACATGTTCAGCCACTTGGCCTTGCATCTCTGAGGCTCTGCTTATCTCTGCAATCTTCCTTACCTAAAAGTCTGGATTCTTTCTTTCCATCTTTATGATCACTGGTGCTGTCTTCTGTTATAGCCTATCTTCTTCATGTTTTTAGACAGGGTCTCACTATGTAGCCCTGGACCTCCCTATATAGAGAAGGCTGGAATGCACAAAGATACACCTGCCTCTGCCTCTGCCTCTACCTCTGCCTCCTGAGGAGTGGGATTAAAGGCACGAGCCTATCCAACACATTTTTACCTCAAATATGGTAATTTTCAGTTCTAGAACTCCCTTCGGGTTCTTTATCTAGCTTTCAAATCTCTCCCCAAATTTCCCCATCCCTGAACATATTGTATTCAGTTTTTCCTGTGGAATTTACAAACACGTGCATCACAGGCATTTCAAAATCTTCATGTTGCTCCCAGTACCTGGGTCCTTTGTGCATTTGTTTGTAAGGACTCACTTTTCTTTTTGTTTCTTTTTTAATTCTTTAAGAGTTTCATACATGCATATAATGTGTTTTGATGAAATCCACCCTCCATTCCCTCCCCTCCAATTCCTCTCCTATAAGCCCCACCACTTTTCCCTCTCAACTTCATGTGCTCTTTTATTTTTAATAACCTACTGAATCAAATTCACTTTTCTTTTTTGGGCGTCTTTTTGAGACAGGGTCTTCCTGTAGCCCCAGGTGGCCTGGAACTTGCCTCATCGACCAGGCTGGACCTGAACTCACAGAGATCCACCTGCATCTGCCTCCCAAGTGCTGGGATTAAAGGTGAGCACCACCACGCCGGCATAAAACTCTCCCCAAATTTTCTTGACTGAATCATATTTCCCTATGTCCTCGTTACCTTTTTTTAATTAATTTTTAAAATTTACTTATTTGAGCTTGCTTAGGACTGTGCATGCTGTCACCATTGCTGTGAGTTCATATGAGTAACTGACCAGCTGTCTGGAAAACTCTATCTCCTTGTGGTCATCAACTCCCTCTGGCTCTTACAATCTTTCTGCCTCCTCTTCCACAGTGATCCCTGAGCCTTGGGAGGCAGAGGTTTGAAATAGCTGTCCTATTCTGGGATAAGCAATGTGTGGCCTCTTGTTATCTGCACATTGGCTAATTGTGAGTTTCTGTGTTAATCATCATCTGCTGCATAAGGAAACTTCTCTAGTGAGAGTTAAGAGATGCATTCATCCTGTGTAGAGGTGCCATTGAAGATGTGTCACTTAGGATTTAGCATCTCACAGAAACTTGTTCTCTGCATCTGACCAGTTTTGAAATTCTGTAATAGTCTCCATCTGTTGCCAAAAAAAAAAAGATTATTTGATGAAGAGTGAAAGGTATGCTTGGCTGTAAAAATGAGGATGCATATTCAGAATAAAGTAAGAAATTACATTAGTCTAGGGATGTGACAAAAGTAGGCTTTTCTCTAGGATCTATGACCTCTCCAGCCATGTGTATTTGTCTATGTTTACAGTACCACACATGAGTTCCCCATTAAGTTGGGCCTTAATTCCAATTAGACTGTAGTTGATTACTCCTAAGATAAAAGTTCCACTACTGCATCAATATTGATAGTTTGTTGGGCCAGTCATTGTTGTTTATTAGGTTTCACAGCAAAGACAAGAGGACATGGGTAAGAAATCCCAACCCAACCTAAGGAACTTTTGGCAACTGATAACTGCTGAGAGGGGGAAAAAGCTGCCTTACAAGGTTGGGACTCTTGGTGGACCCAGTGGATGCATCCACAGTGAAGGACAATGGGGACATAAATCATACTCTGTAGGCCATTATATATATATTTATATATATATATATGAAAGTTAATAAAATTGGGTGTGTGTGTGTGTGTGTGTGTCTGTGTGTGTATGGGCACCTGCTTTCATTGTGCAGGTGGAGGTCAGAGAATAACTCGTAGAGTCCAAATGATTACATTGTGTTCAAAATAAAATAATAAATTTAAATTCCATCAGAAAAAGTCTTTGAAAAAACAGTGACTCTGCTTTTAAAAATTAAAATAAAATAAAAATGTAATGAAAAATATTAAAAAATTATTTTTGTTTTATGTGTATGAGTATTTGGCCTACATATATGTGAGTACATGCATGTTGTGCAATGCCCACGGAGGCCAGAAGACGGCATCTGATCCCCCTGAAACTGGAATTACAGACTATTGTGAGCCGCTATGTGGGTGCTAAAAACCAAACCTGAATTCTCTGCAAGGACAGCTAGTGCTTTTAACCCCTGAGCCATCTCTCTGGCCCCAGGCTAGCTTTAACTGTCAAATTGGAATGACCTAGAATTACTTGGGAAGGAAGCCTTGATTAAGGAATTTCCTATCAAATTGACCTGTAGACATGTCTATGGGAAATTGTCTTGTTAATTCACGTAAGAGGGCCTAGGCCACTGTGGGCAGCATCATTTCCTAGGCAGGTTGGTCCTAAACTGTTAAGAAAGCTAGCTGAACATAAGCCTGCCTACCAGCCAGCAAGCAACATCCTTCATATTTCCCGCCACACTTCTTTGGTTGTGAAGTGAGTTCCTTTGTCAGAGGCAATGTTGTATGGAATAGCAAGCAAGAATACCTTTAAGTTCCTGACTTGAGTTTCTGCCTTGACACCCCTCAATGATAGACTGTGACCTAGAATTGTAAGCCAAATAAAAACCCTTTCCCCACCAAAGTTGATTTTTGAAAGCATGTTTGTCACAGCAACAAAAATGAAACTAGAGCACCCTGTTAGCATTTCTCTGCTAAGAAGATCACCATATCTTCCATGGTTTCATAATAGACTAGGAACATTGGTTTTCCACAGCCTGTACCCCACTAAAATTTGTGCTCATATTTACCTCAAAAATATTTTATTTTCAATTATCAATTTTTAACTGACAATTGCTTTTTCCAATATGTCAGGTATTTTATTTTCTGTGTGATAAATTTCCCCAATGCTTTAGGCTGATTCTACAAGTTAGGTGAAAAAATGAAAAATATTGTATCAACTAATTTTCTATTTAAAGTACTTAATGATCGCAATAAACCTATTTTGGCTTGGTTTTAAACCTCATTGTTTTGCAACAGAGATCACATGATTACAGATGTGGCTTTTCATACAGCAGACAATCTAGGCAAATCTGAGAATATCGATCTGCAGCAGCAGCAGCCATTCGATCTGTTCTCTCACAGTTACATCTTCATGCTGTTTCTTCCATTACACTTCTGGAAGCTTCTCCTTTGAATCTTCTGTTCTTAAGACAACTGCTGACTTTTGACACCAACACTGAGTGTCTTTTCAGCAAGTGTCAGCCTGGTGCCTGGTCTCAGAGACACTGCATGGCTATCTATTTCAACTATGTGTTGAAGTTGGAGCTCTATTCTCTGTACACAGCATCTCACGAACTGCTAGACAAGCCTAGGACAGCCACTGGAAACATAAGGTGGTAATCCAACAATCTCATTCCAGCACATTTCCATGCAATTATTTTAAATTAAATGTTTAAAATTTGAAGCCCAGCATCAATAATCTGCTTTACAAGAGACCAGTACATTAGGATTGCTGTGGGGAACCTGGGACTGATAATCTGTTTATAAATATATCTTTCAAAGTTACGGTGAAGATGTGGTCATAAACTTTTTAAATTTTTTTATTGAATTTTTATGTATTTCATACAGAAAATCATCTTTATGCCCCCTTCCTCCTTTCCCTTTGGTACCGTCCCATAGCCCGCCACTGGAGTTCATACATTCTGTCATTTGTGTTAAGGTCTATCATGTAAAGTTAGTGTCCCAGATGTCCCTCAGAGCAAGTTCATCCTCCAGGGTTTAATCAGCCTATCTAGGGTCTCTCCCTTCAAGATCAGCTCTTCCTCACCCAGCTGTCAATAATTCTTCAACTAAGATTGGAGCCTGCTGTTCATTTCCACAGTTCTGTGCTGGTTTTTTGTATGCCTAAGTTTGCATGGGTCTTGTGCATGCTGACACCATTGCTGTAGGTTTGTATGAGAACCGTCTCAGGCACCTATAGGACATTTTGTTATGGTCATGAACCTCCTCCCTGGCTCTTACAGTCTTTCTGCCCCCTCTTTCACAATGGTCCCTGAGCCCTGGGTGGGTGGACCGCAATATAGGAGTCCTATCCAAGGACCCACACTCTGCTGACTCTTAGTCTCTGCGTTTTGGCCATTTGTGGCCTTTTGTGTTCCTGGCCCTCTATTACATGAGGGAGCTTCATTGATGAGAACTGAAAGATGCATTAGTGTTCTCTTCATCCCTTGTTCTGTGTTCCATGAGTCTTAGGTGTGGAGGTTGCATCCTAGATGTGACACTTAGGCTTGGACAATTCAGAGAGAATCTCTGTGTGTGACCATTGGTGTAATTCTGTAATAATCTCTGTCTCTTTAAAAAAAAAAAAAAAGCTATTCTGATGGCTGGTAACTGGGATATTTGTCTATAAATTTAAGGATCCATATTTTGCACATAGTAAGAAATTACATTTGCCTAGGGATATGAGAGCCTTGGGGTTTTCTCTAAGATCTATGACCTTTCCAGCTGAACTTTTGCCCCTGCCACACAATTCCATCCTGAACCATTTTCTTGGGTTCTGCCTTGTCACCTTTGAAGGATCCACTGTTAGCTTCTGCTGTACTCAATCTGCAAATTGCTAGATCTAGTTACTCATTTTTGTAGTACTAATTATAACTGAAGTGAAAAAAATCCCTGGGGGCCATAGATGCCTCCATGTTTGCAGGGAAGTGTCAGGAGAGCAGAGTGGCCTTTCTATGACTGTTAAGGTACACTGCCATTTGATTGCATCTCCCCCTTCTGTCAAGACAGATTGTGCCCACAGAGCTCAGGTTGCTCCATAATTTATGATGTTCACTGCTGCGCATAATAGACTTCTGTGGCTTGTCATTTGGCATTAGTTCTCAGAGGGTGGGGTGGCCCCTGTATGTAAATCATGGTCCCCACATGTATGTGTATTATAAAAAGAATTTGATCCCTGCCGTGGCAGATGTCACCTTGCTCAGCGGGAACCTCCATCTCTGAATGGTTTTCTAAGTAGATATACATCTTTGATGGGAGCATTAATACTGCATGAGCTTGGGAATATTGCTTAAGGGCAGAGTTTTAGTTTCCAGTCCCCATTAAAATTCATGTGAAAATTATTTGGGGAAGTTTTAGGTTCATAATCCATTAGCAGCTACAGAAACAACTTTATCACGTGTGCCATGGAGCAGCATGCCTGCATGACCAGCTCTGTAGAATGGAGATTGTGCCATCATTCTTCTGTTTGGGGGTTGGTTATTCACCATTAGAAAGTTGATAAAAATTGGAACAAATGTGCTTGTAAAACTACAAATATAAGTAACACATGAATCACTAACTTAAGTGTTAAGTCTGATTTTGACAGTTGGGTGTTGTCACAGAGGCTGCAGATACATACTTTGGGAATTCACATCATCTTAACAGACTGCACAGATTCCAGCCCTGTCTGAACTGCACTTGACAGAATCGAAATGCCCATTTATTCTGTGTCTATTACATGGGCAATCATTCAAATCCAACTAAACTAAGTGAATACTTATTGAGCATTTATTCCATGTCAGATACAACTTTCACCACTGGGGATTCACATACTTAAATGTGACTGTGTCCCTGAAGAAGACTCCAGACCTGCAAGGACCAAGAAGGGGCAAGATGCAGTAGTGTGTGGGAGAAGAGGAATGAGGATGCAGCAGGGAATGGCACAGCCAGGGAAGCAACTGGAAAGCAGCATCTGAATGACAGTTTGAAGGAAGAGGGGTCTACAGGCACACAGGGCAGGGTGGGCACTTCAGGGAAGGAGGACAGCATGTGCCAGCTCAGCTCCCTTCACCCTGGTGTGGACTACACATGCCATCCCAGTTAAGTATGGGGAGGGGTGAATGAGGGCAACCACATGCCCTTCTATACACGCAGCCAGGGAAATGCAAGACACAAGAAGGAGAGTGTGGGCTGGTGCTCCTCTGGCTCTTCTGAAGCATTGGGCTTCATCCTGAGAGAAGGAAGTGGATAGAGAGATGGGCACTGAACGATTAGGTGCTTTTATAGATAAAGATGTCTTTCAAGCCAGGAAGGACTCTTCCTTCTCTCCTGTACTGTGCAGTTCCTCTGCCATGAGCTGGGCGGTGTGGTCAGATGGGGAGGCAATGATGCCCAGCATTTCACTTGCCCCTTTCCAAAATGTTGGCAAAGGTAGGTGTGAGGGTGTCCTGTCAGTCAGGTGGTGTGTGGTCTGCAAGCCCTCTACTGCTAGGCTTCAAATTTCCCAGACTTGTTCCTTTGTCTGACTTGCCCCTCTGGATTTTTAGGTTATCATTTGGCACTCTGTTACAGTGTGGTTGAGAATCTTTGTGCCTTAGAATCTTCTGCAATGTTTCCTGAGCCTTAAGTCTAGGGATTGCATTGTACATATACTAATTGTAGTTGGGCACCCCACAGTCACTTTTCTCTACACTTTGACCAGTTGTGGAACTCTGTAGTAGCCTCCACCTGCTGCAAAAAAGAAGCTTCTTTGATGAGGGGTGGGAGATATACTTTTCTGTGGGTATATTTAGAGTACAGTTAGAAACTATTGATTTGGGAAAATGGCAATATCAGGTTCTCCTCTAGCATCTGTGACCTCTCCAGCCATGAGTCATTGTCTAGGTTTACACTACAAGGCATGAATTCCACCTACTGAGCAGGCCTTAAGTCCAATTAGCCAGCTGTTGGTTACCCCCCAAAATTTAAGTATCACCGTTGCACCATTGGGGATATCTTGCCAGGTCAGTCATTGTGGTTTGTAGGCTTTACAGCTGTGTATGGCTATTGATTGGTTTTCTCCCTTAGAAGCGTGCATAGCACATTCCAACGCTATGAGAAATAGTCCTCGGGGAGGAGGCCTCCAGGTCAGTTCTAGCTCGATTCCTCCAAGTCCTGGGTCTGAAGTATGGGGTGTCTTCAGCAACAGGGGCTTATCTTCAAGTTCTGGGAGGCAACCAAGGGCAATG
Organism: Nannospalax galili; assembly: GCF_000622305.1. Taxonomy (NCBI): domain Eukaryota; kingdom Metazoa; phylum Chordata; class Mammalia; order Rodentia; family Spalacidae; genus Nannospalax; species Nannospalax galili. The sequence continues at coordinate 2,427,205 of NW_008345972.1, forward strand.
ATAATAACCTATATTGTTTTGGGAGTCTCTTGGAACCTCTGATCAACAATACAAAAGGAGTTTTTCCATGCCTGGCAATGAGGTTTTTGATAGAGTCTATGGCTCTTATGGGGAACATTATCACTACATGTGGCACAATTTCATTTAAACTACATGTATATAATATTATCTATGTGTTTATGTGTAATATATTATACATATTAAATGTGTTATATGCATTTTAAGCAAGTTTATAAAATAATACATTCCCCTGTGGCTTTCTCAGACATCCTTACTGTTATTAATCTCTCTTTGCCTTCCCTCTGGATTACACTACCCCCCCCATTTTTCCCTTTCCCCCTTTCATAACACCCATGTCCTGCTATCTCCTCTCTAGAGCTCCCCCCCATGTGATTCCTTTCTACTTTCCTGACTTCTGTGGTCACTCTGGATGATGGCAACCCCTTGGAAGATACCATCTGTGAAGAATGAGCCCTCATGAGGCTGAATCTACTGGCACCTTGATCTTGGGCTTTTCGGCCTCTAGAACTGTGAGCAATAAACGTCTGTTGTTTATAAACTATCCACTGTTAAACAGTGATTTGGATCCACAAATAAGAAAGAACATGTGGTGTTTTTCTTTGTGGGTCTAGGTTACCTCACTCCGTATAGTATTTTCCAGTTCCGTCCTTTTACTTGAAAATTTCATGATTTCATTTTCCTTACAGTAGAATATAACTCCACTGTGTATATGCACCACATTTTCATTACTATTCATCAGTTAAAGGACATCTAGGCTGCTTCCATTTCCTACTTATTGTGACTAGAACGGCAGTGAACATGGCTGAGCAAGGATCTCAACAATATGGTTGCCTAAACAAGACCTGCATAAATGACCACCCTAGTCCACATGCCCGTGTGGATGAGGGAAATTTCACAAGGCCCCACCCCTAGGTGAAAAGTTACAAGCAATCAATAGCTGCTGAGAGAGAAAAAAATCAATTTTCTCTTGGAAGGAGCCCCATGATAGGTTATACAATCCCATGTGGTCAGCCCTAAACACACGCACATATCAGCAACAGTAAATAGACTCAGTAGGTTTATCAATTGTACATGTGTCTGTATGTAACAATATTAAAGAAGAGTCTGTGGGGAGGATGAGTCAGTGAGGAATGGGGGGACATAGGAGGAGTTGAAGGAGTGGGGAAGAAATAATGTAAATACTGTACTTATATCATGCATGAAATTCTCAAAAAAAATGTTTAAATAAAAATAAAGAGTATGGCTTAGTTGCAGAGTGGATGTCAGTGCAAACAGTTCTTGTCTAACAGCTGTTGGAAGCATTTTCCTCACAGGGAGAGGAAACTCCAAAGGGCACAGTTTAATGCCTCATAAGACATTTATCAGGTTTTTATCTCTGAGGAAATTAATTTCAGGATTTATTTGACTAGAACACTCTATAAATCTCTTCCAAATAAATATTTGCATCTCACTAATTCTTTCACCAAATAACCAGAAACTTTGGACCCAAATTCATTTCCTATTTGTATGAGAGTCATGCGATTTGTTTTGCTCTTAAGGTAAACTTGTACACTTACCATCTTGAAGTCAAAAGGGAGATACAGAATTCCTTATGGTCATTCACTGGTGTTCATCTATGCCACTTCTGAACCGTGCTGTTACATCCCTCCTGTGGTGTGGCCTCAGCTGTGACTCAGTGGGGAGCCAGCTCTCAGCCAGCAGGAGGGAAACAGGTCCTGTGATCTGCCATTGTGGCAGCTGAGAAGGCCTGTCCCCACTGAGGTCAGTGCTGATCTGTCCCCTTTAGAAGTTCTGTGATTCTTCTTGCCTACCTCAGTCTATGCAAAACAGATGTCTCTCCACCTCCACCTGCCTACCTCCCCCTGCTCATTCCCCTCTCCTTCCTCTCTCCCCCTCTCGTAATATAAACCAAACTGAGAGAAAGGCTCACCTGTCTCCAGGTGCTCCTCTGTGAGTGTTTCTCTAGGAACCTAAGACTTCCCAGGCCCTTCACTAGAATGTGGTTGATGTGTGACATGTGTGTAGAAGCAACATGGCTTTATTTTCTGTGTCCTCCTTTCATTAATCTGGCCAGGCTTCCATAACACCTACAATAAACTTTTACCGTCACCCAGACCTGGAGACTGGAAGTCAGAGATCCAAGGCATGGGCAGGGCTGGATTCTCTCTCCTCTGCTATAGATGGTTCTTCTCCCTGTCTCCCTGTGTTCTCTGTGTGTGTGGGGGGGTCCTAATTTCCCCTTCTTATATGGACATTAGTAAGACTGGATTAAAGCCTATGTAATTTTGACTTAGTTACCTCTTTTAGTCATGTCCTTCCAAATACAGTCCTTTACAGGAGCCCTGGGGTGAAGACTTCAACCTGTGAATTTGAGGAGATACTTCTCCACCCTGAGTCGTATTTTTCAACTTCCTTTCCAATACATAATATTATCAGGTTTTAATTTTTACAAATTAAAGACATAAAACAGATCATTCTGGCTTTCATTAGTGTGTTGTTTAAAAGATAACAGACATGATTTCTCCTGTACTACTGCACAATCCACACAGAACACTTTACCTTTTGTCACAAAATGCATGTGGAGGATTGTTTTTTCCCCTCACCAGAAACCAGCCAGTTCTGCAATAGACACTAGTGGGTATCATCTTATTTAAGCTCTCTGCCTAGAGGCAAGTCAAGGGATCAGTCCCAGCTAGAGTGTTGTAAGTCCAACCTCACAAGCTGACCAACAGGCTATAAATTAGGACTCCCATGATCCTACCATGGGTCCCATGGATTTGTCAAAGTGGCTCACAGAGCCCAGGGAAACACTAACCATCTACTACTGTGTTACAAAGTCTACCACAAAGGATACAGACAGTCAGAAGAAGAGATGCATGGAGCACAGTATGGAGCAAAGAGCAGAGCTTCCACGCTCTCTGAACACATGCTCCTTTATTGCGCGTTCAGAAACCCAGAGGCTTCCTTTATCCTTCTGTTTTGTTTTTTGTTTTGTTTTGAATGGAGACCTCGTCACATCTGCATGATTGATTACAACATCAACCGCTAACTCAACCTTCAGCTCTTCTCCTCAGAGGTTGGGAAAAGGGATAAAAGTCCCAACTACAGAGGTTGGGAAAGGGGATAAAAGTCCCAACTCTCCAATCCTGTCCTGGTCTTCCTAGTGACCAGATGTCACCCTGAAGCTACCTGGGGGCTACCAGCCAGCTTCCAGTCATTATCATACACTAGATGCTGGAGATCCAGGGAGTTTAGGTTCCTTAAGTCAGGAAAGCAGGAAACACATATAAATAGGTATTTTTCACTAACATACACATCCTTCAGATATTATATAACATCTTAGATTGAACAATTTTTCTATTATTTTGTAGCTAATTAGGTATCTTCTCTGTGAATTGTCTGTATCTTTTATCCATTATTTTATGAAGTGGTTCATATTTTTCTAATTGGCTTATAGGAGTCATATATCTGGATACTATGAATAAAAGTTCCTGGAAAGAATCATACCTTACACTGAATATTCGGCAAGGCTGATTAACTGATAATTGTGGAGATATTGGCATGTTGCTGGTCCGGGGCCCAATTAAAATTATGTTGAGCTATCTTTAGCTCCCTAAATACCCATTTATTACCCGCCTCTGTATGTGACCTAACATTTTTGTGACCATTAGATAAATCTTTTGGAATACACAAACAGACCACTATCTTCCACCAACCAAAAAGCTAAGGAATGCCATCAGACAGTATCTGAGGCCTGTAGGTGAGATTGCCCCACTTTGCTGTAACCCACCTACCTGATATTTCCACCAATGTATTTGAAAAATGTCATAATTTGTGATTTTCTGTTTTGTTACTGAAAAACTTCATGAAACTGATACCCTGTTGAAACATGGAGTTTGGAGTAACTTGAATCTGTGTTCCTGGGCCACGACCATTCATATTTGGCTCCAGAATAAACTACCTCTTATCTTCTTTGAGGAGAATTGTATTTTTGCATTGACAATATCAATAATCTATCAGGAGTATGTTTATCTTATCCTAAGCCATAATGGCTTTTTCACTTTTTATTTTTATTTAATGTTTTAAAACATGAATATTTTTTATTTTTATTTATTTTGTGGGGTGGGACACATAAAACTGAGTGCTTATGGAGGTTAGAGGACAACTTTTGAGAGTCAGTTCTCTCCTGCCACCTTGCGGGATCTGGTGATCGAATTCAGGTAGTCAGATATGCAAGCAAGCACCTCTACCTGTTAAGCCACCCTCTTTCGCTGTTCAGATGGTATCCTTTACTAACATAAGTTAAAATATTAATGTAGGAGCTGGAGAGAGGAGTCAGCGGTTAAGTGCATTTGTGCATTTGCCACTCTTACAGAAAATCCGAGTTCAATTCTCAGCACCCACGTAGCTGCTTTCAAACATTTGTAACTCCAGTTCCAGGAGATCCAGTGCCCTCTTCTGGAGACCATGGGCACTGCCTGCATGTGGTACACATACATACATACATACATACATGTAGGCAAATCACTCATGCTCATTAAATAAAAATTTTAAATACATCTTTAAAAATACTGATGTAGTTAAATTTATCTTAGTGGTTTCCCAAGTAAGTATAAAAGAACATGCCTTACTTACAGGGATTAAATGTATTCTCTGGTTTGTTTGTTTGTTTTCTACATATTTTAAAGTTTTGCATTTCACATCTAGATGAAGTACAGTTAATTATTATGTATGATGCAAAAGGAAGGTGGCACTTTGTGTTTCCCATACATATAAACAAATATTCCAACTGTAAGTGAACCAGCAGGTCCAACAGACTAGGTCCCATCCCAAAGGTGAAAAGCAGAGGAGATTTCACAATGTATATTGGGAAGAGGAACAGATAAAAGGGTTCTATGGCCCCAAGTTCCTCTTCTAGGTTCTGACATAAACTTTAGGCTTAAATAGAGAAAGACTAGGGGAGGGACAAGAGGAATGCATAATCAAGCAGTCCTGATCAAGGTATGGTTCTGTCCATCACTGTCTCAGCTCTGGTCCTGCAGGGTAGTCCAGCAAGTTGTAATGTCTACAATAGCTGCAATCACCTGGGGGACCGTTCTGGTACCTACAAAATTATCTGTTCCAGCGAGCAGCATCTCCATCATAGTTGTTCTCATCTTGGGTATGGTCAGTGCTGTCTGAAAGGCCTTTCTTTCCTAATGTGCCCAAGTGAGGAGTCAATGCATTTTATCAGAGACTGCTTCTAAGTGCTTACGATCCATCCCTCTTTCTTACATAGGTTGCCACACACCTTCTAGTTGGTAGTACATCTGACATACAAGTTTCCATTTAAATTTTACAAGTAAAGTTTTCTGTTTTTTTATTTCTTTTCCATTTGTTTATGCTTTTTAATTTCTGTACCAGTACCACATTTTGTTTCACTAAAGTTTTACAGTCAGTCTTCAGATTTCAAGGAACTTTTTTCTTAGTCTACAAAATCACTTGTCTAGTTCTACAGAGCAAGACTCCAGGGGGCATTATTTGGAACGCACAGACCACTTGGGAGAGAGCTATGTTTACATGTTGGCTTACCACATTGGCTCCTCTTCCCCATCAGCATAGAACCTCCCTAGTCAGGTTCTCCTAAATGCTTTTCAGTGCAATTACTTTCCTTTATTTCTGTTTCTGTTTGTTCATTGGTTGTTTTTGTTTGTTTTATTAAACCAGCCATGTATTATAGATTTACTTCCATGTACTAATAACTTGGAAGTTCTTATAAATTTTTCCCTTTTAATAAAAACTTTATTTTCTAAATAATTGTTAATGTAGTCTATAAATGCAATTGAATTTTTTAAACTTTAGTTTACAGGTGATCCTTTTGGTAAATTTTTTATTTCTAATACTATATCTATAGATCCTTTGGGGTTTTCTGTTTTGCTTACAAATGATAAAGCATTGTGTTTCTTATAACAATCTTCATGCATTGGGGGCTGGAGAGATAGATGGCTCAGCAGTTAAGAACACTGACTGCTTTTCAGAGGACCTGGGTTTGATTCCCAGCACCCACATGGTGCCTAACAACTGTCTGTAACTCCAGTTCCAGGGCATCTACACCCTCTTCTGACCTCCATGGGCATTGCAGGACGCAGGTGCACTTACACACATGCAGACAATACACTCATATACATAAGATGAAAACAATAAATAAAATATTTTTTAAAAGAATAACAATCTTCATGCCTTGACTCCTCTTGCCATACTGAACTAGCCAGCACCCACCATGCAAGACTGTAAATGGACAGTGAGTGTACACATCATTTTTGCTCGCTTGAATAATTTTCATTCCCAGTTTAGAAAGAGGTTACCATTTACAAAGTTATCATTTTTTAGTTAAAGAAATGTCTACTTATTCCTAATCCTTTTTATGTTTTAAATTGCAATTTTTATTTAATGACTGCTTTTTTAGTGAATTTTGTGTATTTCATACAATACACTTTGATAGTATTTAGACTCCTCTCCCATATCTATACACCTCTTATAGGTCCCCTACTGGATTTCATGGACTGTGTCATATATATTCAGGCCTATAGAGTCAAGTTTATGTTCCAAAATGTCCTTCGCTGTATATCCATCCACTGGAGCCTGATTAACTTATCTAGCATCACACCCTTAAAGAAAACTGACTCTCCCTTTCCCAGTAGTTATTGGCTGTCATAGTTCCTCAGCTAAGATTGGGGCTTCGTATCCACTTCCCCACTTCTATGCTGGGACTTTGTCTGACTTGACTTTGCATGCTGTAACCATTGCTGTAAGTTCATAGGAGTAACCTCCCAGCTGTCTGTTTCCTTGTGGTCATCAGCCACCTCTGGCCCTTACAGTCTTTCCACACTATCTTAGCTGTCCTTAAGCCTTGAGTGGCAGAGGTTTAATATAAGTGTCCTATGCAGGGGATAAGTACTCTGAAGTCTCATTCAGTACAGTACAAAATTACATTGGTCAAGGGATGTGCCAAAAGTAAGCTTTTCTCTAGGATCTATGACCTCTCCAACTATGTGTATTTTGCTGTCTATAGTACCACACATGGGTTATCTCCCATTGAGTAACCTTAAGTCTAATTAGATAGTTATTGATTATCCCCAAGATAAAAGTGCCACTACTGCACCAGTAGAGATTATTTGCTGGGCTGGTCCTTGTTGTGTTTCATAGACTTTACATCTGGGTGGTATCATTGATTGTGTTTCCACCTTGACAGTTTACATAGTATCTTCTGATACTATGGGAGCTAGTCTTCAGGGAGGAGGCTTCCAGATCAGTTCCAGCTCCATTGCTCCAAGTCCTGTGTCTGAAGTATGTCTTGTCTTCAGCAATAAGTTCTTACCTTCAAGTTTTGGGGGCAGTCACGGGCTGTGGCAATACCCTGTATTATTTGGAGGGTCTTTTGGACTACCCTGATCAACAACTTGAAGGGAGATATCCCCTGCCTGGCACTGTGGGTGTTTTGTTGTTGTTGTTGTTGTTGTTGTTGTTACTGTTGTTGTTGTTGTTGCTGCTGCTGCTGTTGTTGTTATATAATCCTCAGCTATATACATGCGTGCACACACACACATACACACACTATATATATATACATATATGTATGTGTACATGTATATAATGTGTTTTTCAGGAGGCTTTTGAATTAATCCATTTCCCTCTAGCTTTTCATACCACCTAAGCCTTATTTATCTCTCTTCTCCCTCCCACTGTATAGACCTCCCTATTATGTCCCCAGTTAAAGTATCCCCTAATTTCCCCATTTCCCCTTGATAACACCTGTTTCCTGCTATTTCCCTCTCTCCAGCTCCTTTTTCCCCTTTACCCTCATGGTTCCTTTCCATTGTTCTGGCTCTTGTGGTTATATCAGAATATATACTCACATAAGGATTTGGAGTTAAGATCCACAAATGACAGAGAACCTGTATCACTTATTTTTCTGAGTCTGTGTTACTTCACTTAGTATAACAGTTTCTAGTTCCATCCAAGTAATTGCAAATTTCATGATTTCATTTTTCTTTACTGCTGAGTAAAACTCCATTATGCAAATGTACCATATTTTCATTATCCATTCATCAGTTCAGGGGCATTTATGGTGTTTCTGTTTCCTAGTTATTGTGAAAAGAGCAGAAACAAACATGGCTGAGCAAGTATCTCTATAATAGAATATTGAGTCTTTTGGGTATATACCAAGGAGTGGTATAACCAGATCATAAAGTAGATTAATTTTTAGTTTTTAAAGAGTCCTCCACACTGATTTCCTCAGTGGTTGCACCAGTGTTCAATCCCACAAGCAGCAAATGAACATTCCCCTTTCGTCACATCCTTGCCAGCATTTGGTGTCATTTGTTCTCTTGACCTGACTGGGGTAAGAGGAAATCTTAAAGTAGTTTTGATTTACATTTCCCTAATTACTTAGGATGTTGAACACTTTTTATGGTATGTCTTGGCTATTTTTATTTATTCTTCTAAGAACTTTCTGTTCATATCCATAGCCCATTTTTAATCGGGTCATTTGTTTTCTTTATCTTTTTGTTTTTGTTTTTTGAGTTCTTCATATATTCCGGATATTAATCATCTGTCAGATATGTAACTGGTAAAGATTTTTCTCCCACTCTGTGAGTTTCCTCTTCACCCAGTTGGTTGCTATACAAAAGCTTGTTCATTTAATGAATAGTAATTTGTCAATTGTTGACCTTAATTTCTGAGTGAACAAAAAGGCTAATTTAGAAAGTCCTTTCCTGCACCTATAACTTGTAAGGTACTGTCTATGTTTTCTTCTAAAAGTTTCAGCATTTCAGGTTTCAAATTAAGGTTTTTGATCCACTTGGAGTTGAGTTTTGTGCAGGATGGTCAATATGGGTCTAATTTCATTTTTCTACATGTGGACATCCAATTTTGTCAGCACCTTTTCTTGAAGACGCTGTCCTTCCTCCAGTGTGTGTTCTTGGCACCTTGGTCAAATACCATATTCTTAATTTCTATAAGAATTTTTTAATTATTTATTTAATAACCACATAATTAGAAAAAGCATTTCATTACACTATTAACATATTCAATAACAATTTCCAGAGAAAATGCATCTCTTTCAATACTGGCTATAAATTCTTGGGGTCACAGTTGAATTAATACAGTTATACAATACTGAACTCAATATTAACCCCATAAGACACAAAATTGAATGAGGTCTTAACCTTTAAAAAAAGATCTCAATTTCATTTTACAATATACTGTTTCATACAGAAAAACTCATTTTTAATGCTACTAATTCTTGGATGTTTGCACATGTGTCTCTAATCTCTGTATATCTTATTATTAGTAGTCACGGTTGGTAACTTCCTGAGATCCACCTGAGCATGGATATAAAATCATCAGAGAGATTTCAATGGTAATGTGTTTCACCTCTACTAATTAACATGGATCAAATTTTTATGCTTCTTCCTCAAATATAACTCACATTTTTTATTTGTTGATTTTTTTGTGTGTATTTCATACAGAACATCCCAAACAATCTTATTCATCTATATACCCACATCCCAAATGGCACCCGCCCATAGTCTCCTCCCCCCGCCCCACTGGAGCCCATATACTCAATAATCCCTGTTACTGTCCACTGTGTTGTCAGCAACCCCCCCCCAGCCGTTCCCCAGTGCTTGTCCATTCACTGAATCAGCCTATCTAAGGTTCCTTGTTTTAGGAAGATCAGCTCTTCTTCATCTAGCAGCAATCAGTTGTCAATATTCCTTTAGATAAGATTGGGGTCCGCTGTTCATTTTCTCAGTTCTATGCTGGGTTACTGTCTGGGAGTCTCTTGGGCCACCCTGGCCAACAACTCAAAGGAAGGTGTCTCCTGTCTGGCATTGTTTCTTGCTATGGAGCTTTTAGCTATACACATGGACTCTTAAAGAATTATACTGATCCTTTTAAACTTTGGTTATACTTTCCTTTGGGGTGTTTAAGACCATACAGTTGGCCCAGATAAACCTATTTATTTTTACTCTTAAGGTCGCTTGAGTAGCTGTTCCTCGGGGGACATATGGGTTTGGGAGGAGCCCCTGGCTCCTTTCTTTTACCAGATCCATCTATGTGAAGATAAGTCAAAGGTCCTGCTGGACCATGGCCGGCTTCACTTGGAAGCATGGAGGAAATGTTTCCTCCATGTTAACCCTCCTCTTTGTAGACTGGACACTGGTTCAAATCTATTTGGTGGGGTCTCCATGACCTCCTTCATCAAGAGGACAGGTAAGGCACCACAGTTACAGGACATTTTGAGAGATGTTCATAGTCCCCTGGAGCTTGGTCAGCCTAGGAGGGTAAGGAGTAAAAACTGTCCTTTATGTCCCTCTGACCAAATTAGTATAGGCCTCAAAGTATGGCTGTTAGACATCCAAGAAGGTTAGTTCCACCAGTCTGGTACTTTTAATTACCATGTGCTATGTATATAAAGCTTGGGCAAAGACCAAACATTCTCAGGTAAACCCTGCCTAGACACATATTCTATTCCTTGAACTAGCTGTATGTATAATTTGTCAGTAGGTTGTTCGATGAATATGGTTCCCTTTGATTTTTTAAAACTAGCTATGCATTATTTATCTCTTGCATTGTCTAACCCTCCCACCATGGTTTCCCCATTTAAAGTGTCCCCTTTTTCCCATTTCTCCCTTAATAATACCCTTCTCCCACCTCTCATGAGTTCCTTCTTTCCCTTTATCCCCAAGTTTCTTTGTATAACCCTCCCTCCCTCGTCCCCTTAAAATAACCCCATTTTTATCCATATCTCCCTTATTAAGGCCTGTTTCCTACTGTTCTTCTCTTTCAGATTCTTTCTTTTCCTTTACCTCCCTGGTTCCTTTTCATTATCCTTGTTCCTGTAGTTATGTCTGGATACATACTCACTTATCAGGATTTGTTGCTAGGATCCACATATGAGGGAGAACATACGTCAGTTTGGGAGTTTTTTGTTTTGTTTTGCTGAGTCTGTGTTACTTCACTTAGGATAACAGTTTCTAGTTCATCCATTTACCTGCAAATTTCATGACTTCATCTCTTTACTACTGAGTAAAACTCCATCATATAAATAAACCACATTTTCATTATCCACTCATCACTTGAGGGACACTTAGGTTGCTTCCATGTCTTAGCTATTGTGAAAAGAGCAGCAACAAACATGGATGTACAAGTGTCTCTGAAATAGGATGAGTTCTTTGGGTATATGCCAAGGAGTGGTATAACTGGCATAAATGGTAGGTTCATTTGTAGTTTTTGTTTTGTTTTTAGTAGCAAGCATTCTTTTTAAAATTATTTTAATATTTTTTCTTACTTATTATTTTTATTTTATGTGTATGAGTGTATTGCCTGCATGTAAGTGAGTACACCCATGTCGTGCAATGCTGCAGAGGTCAGAAGAGGGCTTCAGATTCCCCTGGAACTGAAGCTAAGGATGGTTTTCAACCGCCATGTGGGTGCTGGGAATCAAACCTGGGTCCTCTACAAGAGCAGTCAGTGCTCTTAACCGCTGAGCCATAACTCCAGCCCCTCATTTGTAGTTTTCTGAGAGTTCTCCACACTGCTTTCCATAGTGGTTGATCAAGCTTGTAATTCCACCAGCAGTGGATGAGCGTTCCCTTTTCCCCACATCCTCTCCAACATTTGGTATCATTTGTTCTCTTGCTCTTAGACAGTCTGACTGGGTTAAGATGAAATCTTAAAGTGGTTTTAATTTGTATTTCCCTAATTAATAATGATGTTGAACCCTTTTAAGATGCTTCTTAGCCATCTTTATTTCTTCTTTTGAGAACTCTCTGTTAACTCTTTAGCCCATCTTTTAATTGGGTTACTTCCTTTCTTATTCTTTGTTTTTTGAGTTCATTATACATTCTAGATGTTAAACCTCTGTCAGATGTGTTGCTAGTGAAGACTTTCTCCCATTCTGTGGTTTTCTCTTCACTTCCTTGGTTGCTTCTTTTGATGTACAGAAGCTTTTTAGTTTAATGAGGTCTCATTTGTTGATTCTTGAACTTGTTTCCTGAGCAATTGATGTCCAATTTAGAAAATCCTTTCCTACACCTGTATCTTGTAGGTTATTGCCAATGTTTTCTTCTAACAGTTTCAGAATTTCAGGCTTCATATTGAGGTCTTTGATCCATTTGGAGTTAACTTTTGTGCAAGGTGAAATATAGGGTTTTTGTTGCATTCTTCTAAAGGCGGAGATCCAGTTTTGCCAGCACCACTTGCTGAATGTGGTGTCTTTACTACAGCATGCTGAAATTGCATGTACTCATATTTGGGTCTTCAATTTTGTTCCATTGATCTACATGTCTATTTTTGTGCCAGTACCATGTTGCTTTTATGACTATATCTCTGTAATACAGTTTAAAGTCTGATATAGTAATCCCCTCAGCATTGATCTTAGTGCTCAGGGTTGCTTTCACTATCCAAGGTCTTTTGTGCTTCCATATGAATCTTAAGATGGTTTTGTCCAACTGTGTGAATAATGTCATGGGGATTTTTATTGGCATTGCATTGAATCTATAAATGGTGTGATGGCTAATCCTGGGTGTCAACTCGACTGGATCTGGGATTAACTGAAATGAGAGAGATCTTCTTGATTGGATCATCTTAAACTGGAAGACACACCCTAAATATCTCTGTTACCTTCTGATGGCAGCCCATATAAAAGGCCATGGCAGGGGAGAACGGCTGGCTTCTTGCTGCTTCCCTTCTATCTCACTGATGAGTTCATCTTGCTGCTGTAGACTGAAGACTAGCTGATCTTTTGGAATTCGTCAGACCTTCAGCACCAGATTGGGACTACTGAGACATCCAGCCTCGTGGACTGAGTGACTACGGATTCTCAGCCTCTCCAGTGTGGTGCAGCCACTGTTGGATGACTCAGGCTCTATCCTGTGAGCTAGGCTGATAAATTTCTATATATATATGGATATATATATATGGATATATTATATATATATATATATATATATATCCATTCTACCAGTTCTGTTTCTTTAGAGAACCTTAATACAGATGCATTCCACTATGCACGTCAAGTTTCATGCAGTCAAGCATCTGCACTTAGATGTCCCTCAGTGCAAATCCACTCTGGAGTCTAGTCAGCCAATATAGAGATCATCGGTGAGGTCTACTCTCCCTGACATATTTATTCCAAGGAACTTTATTTTATTTTATTTTTTTGCAGTTATTGTGAAAGCAAGTGTTTCTATATACTCTTTCTCTGATTTCTTGTTATTGATATATAGAAAGGTTACAGACTTTTGTGGATTAATTTAGTAACCTGCCACTTTACTGAATGTGTTAATAACTTCTAGGAGTTTTCTCGTGGAATTTTTGGTGTCCTTTAGATATAATATCATATCATCTGGAAAAAGGGATAATTTTATCTTTTCTTTTCCAATTATTATTCCTTTAATTTCCTTCTCTTGTCTTATTGCTCTTGCAAGAGTTTCAAACACTATGTTAAAAAGGAGTAGAGATAGTGGACAGCCTTGCCTGGTTCCTGATTTTAATGGGAATTCTTCCAGTTTTTCTCCATTTAGAATGATGTTGGCTGTGGGTTTGTTGTGTATGGCTTTAATTATGTTGAGGCATGCTCCCTCCAGTCCAATTCCCTCTAGGACTTTGAATATAAATGTATGTTGAATTTTGTCAAAGGCTTTCTCTGCATCTATTGTTATGACCATGTGACTCTTGTCTTTGAGTCCATTTATATGATTTATGATGTTAATTGACTTATGTATATTGAACCATCCCTGCATCACTGGAATAAAGCTGACTTGACCATGATGGATGATCTTTTTGATGTGTGTCTGTAGGTGGTTTGAAAGTATTTTGTTGAGAATTTTTGCATCTATGTTCATTAAGGATGTGGGACTATAGTTTTCTTTTTGGTTGTATCTTTACCTGGCTTTGGTATTAGAGTGATGCTGGCTTCATAGAAGGAATTTGGAAGTTCTCCCTCCATTTCGATCTTTTTGAATAAATTAAGTAGTATTGGATGTAGATCTTCTTTAAATGTCTGGTAGAATTCTCCTGTAAATCCATCTGGTCCTGGGCTTTTATTAGCTGGGAGGTTTTGTGTTACTGTTCCAAATTTCCTTATGTGTTATGGGTCTGTTTAAGCTGTTGATCTCTTCTTGGTTTAGTTTTGGTGGCTCCCATGCTTTTAGATACCCATCCATTTCTTTAAGCTTTTCAAATTTAGTAGTATATAGGTTTTTAAAGTATTCCCTTATAATGTTCTGGATCTTTCTGGTGTCTGTTGTGATGTTTCCCCTTTCATCTCTGATTTTGTTGATTTGGAGGTGCTGTTTCTTTCTTTTGGTTAAGTGGGCTAGCGGTCTGTCAATCTTGTTTACCTTTTTGAAGAACCAGCTCTTGAATTCGTTGATTCTTTATATTGTTTTCGTTTCTATTTCATTAATTTCTGCTCTGATTTTTGTTCTTTCTTCTTGTCTGCTGGGTTTGGGCTTCATTTGCAGTTGCTTTTCAAGTGTCTCGAGCTGCAATGTTAAGTCATTTATTTGTGTTCTTTCTGATTTTTGATGTAGGCACTTAGAACTATAAACTTCCCTCTAAGGACTGCTTTCAACATGTCCCAGAGGTTTTGTTGTGTTGTAGTGTCCTTTTCATTTAGTTCCAGGAATACTTCTATTTCTTTCTTAATTTCTCCTTTGACCCAGTCATCATTCAGGAGTGATGTGTTCATGTAGTTACTAGGGTTTCTTCTGGTGTTGATTTTAAGCTTTTTATTTCAATTTATTTATTAGTTTTATTTGTATGTGTGTATTGCCTGCATGTAGGTAAGTGAACTTGGGTCATGCAATGCCCACAGATGTCAGAAGAGGCTGTTGGATACCCTGGGACTGAAGTTACAAACAGTTGTTAGCTGCCATGTGGGTGATG
>NW_008345972.1:2442290-2445118 GCF_000622305.1 Nannospalax galili
AATTGTTCATTTGATCGGAATCAAGTGACCCTCTTTATCTCTTCTGATTTGTTTTAGTTTAAAGTCTATTTTATCAGATATTAGAATTGAAACACCTGCTTTTTTCTTTGTACCAATTGTTTGGTATATTTTTTCCATTCTTTCACCTTAAGGTAGTGACTGTCCTTGAAAGTGAGATGAGTTTCTTGCAGACAACAAAAAGATGGGTTTTGTTTCTTAATCCATTCAACAAGTCTGTGTCTTTTGACTGGGGTGTTCATTCCATTGATATTTAAAATTATTAATGAAAGATGTGTATTGATTCCTGTCATTTTTATTTTTGTTCACATTCTTGAGATTAAAGGTGTGTAGTCTGTGTTTTTTGACTGGGGAGTTCAGTCCATTGATATTTAAAGTTATTAATGAAAGATGTGTATTGATTCCTGTCATTTTTATTTCTGTTCACATTCTTGGTGTAGCTATGCATTTCCATAGTCATAATACCTTCATTAAGTTTCTTTCCATAACCCCTTGGGTATAGTCATTCCTTTCTTCAGCTCTTGGAATTGCCTAAAGAACTCTCTGAAGGGCTGGTTTTGTGGACAGGAATTCTTTCAGCCTATTTATGTCATGGAAGATTTTTCTTTCCCCTTCAACTATAATAAGCATTTTGCTGGGTAAAGTAATCTGGGTTGGCATCTATGGTCATTTAGAACTGGGAATACTTTGGTCCAGGCTTTTCTGGCTTTCATAGTTTGCATTGAAAAGTCAGCTGTAATCCTAATGGGTTTTCCTTTATATGTGACTTGTTTTTCTTTTGCAGCTTTCAGTATTCTCCTTTGTTTTGTATATTTGGTGTTTTCACTATGATGTGCTATGGAGAGTTTCTTTTCTGGTCCTGTCTATTTGGTTTTAAATATGCTTCTTACATTTGTATGGGCATGTCTTTAATTTGGGGAAATTTTCTTCTATAATCCTGTTGAAGATCTGGTTCATCCCATTATCCTGAGATTCTTCTCCTTCCTTGTATGCCTATGATTTGTAAGTTTGGTCTTTTTATGGTGTCACATAATTCCTGCATATTCCATTCTTGTGTTTTCTTAAATTTTTCATAATCTTTGCTTGAGTGGTCTAATTCATCCACTTTGTCTTCCAGTCTTGATATTCTGTTTTCCATTTCGTTCATCCTATTGGTCACGCTTACCCCTGTCGTTACTAATTGGCTTATGGAGTGTTTCTCTTCGTTCTTTATTTCATCCTGAGCATTCTTCAATATTTCTAACTCTTTTCTGAATTCATTCGGAAGTTTATCCCTATCTTATTTCAGTTCTTTGATTTCTTTCTTTGTGTGTGCTTTAAGTTCACTGAATCCTTTTAACATGTTTAAAATTGTTCTTTTGAGTTCCATGTCCTGTGTTATCTCTAGGAGGTTCTCACTGTACTCCTCTAGAGGACTGATGGTACTTGGTGGGGATATATTATTTTGGTTTTTCATGGTTTTTTTTCTGTGACTTTGACATGTGGATTTCTTTTGTATTTTCTGGTTCTTGTGTGAGACTCAAGCCTTCCTTTGTTGAGTTTAGATCTGCTTCTTTTTGTAAAATTTATGTGCCTTTGTGGTTTACTTGTTGGGCATGAAAAGCTGGTTGGTCTAGGCTTCAGGTTCTCTCTTTTGATTTTATATTGGAGTGGCCAAATTACTTGTCTTGCTGCTCAGGAATTCCCACAGAGGCCCAAGTCAGATGAGGAACAGATGCTCTCAGGCTTTCTCCTAAGGTCTGGATCCCTCCAGAAAAGATACTGGCCTCAAGAATTTGAGGGCTGGGCTGGCCTGGGAACAAGGTCCAGGAAAGATGCTGGGCCCCAGGGATGAAAAAGGAGGTAGGGGAGAGAAGAGGCCTGAGGGTTACTGGGGACTACAGGGAGGAATTGGGTTGGTCTGGATGCAAAGGATCAGGAAGCAGTAGGGATTCTGAGCTAAGAGGTCTGTCCACGGGTCTGGGGTGTCACAACAAGAGATGGACCAGTGCCCCTGCTAGGAGGAGAGATGGGGTGGAGGTGGAGGAGCTGGGAGGGTGAACGAGGCTGGGGGAGTCAAGGCACAGTAGGCACAACCAAACTTACCCAGGCAAGCTGATAGCTCCAGGAAGCTGTGGGGCTGAGCCACCCAGAGATGCAAAGGGAGGTGGGGACTAGAGGAAGGAATTGTTTTGGTCTGGACACAAAGGGTCAGGAAGCAGTGGAGAGTTTGGACCAAGAGATCGTCCAGAGGTCTGGGGTGCCAAGACAGAAAATGTGCTAGTCCCCCTGCTAGGAGGAGAGATGGGGTAGGGGAGCTGGAAGGGTAAATGAGGCTGGGGGAGTCAAGGTGCCATGGGTGCAGAAGCCAAACTTACCTGGAAAGCTCTTCCATAAGAATTTTTAAATCATTTTTTATTATTTATTTGTTTATTTCTTTACACCCATTGAGTTGTATTATTCTTTGGTTTGTTACTATGGTGAACTATATTAGTATATTTTCCAGTCTTACATCATAGCCTATTCCTGAGTTAAACCCAAGTGCGACAGACCAGCCCAGACCGGAGCACTCAGTCTGACAGGAACAGGGAATCGGAGAGTGGGCAAGGATTCGGGGAGTGACAGACACAAGAGATGGTTGATGATCTGAATGTAATTTTCTAAAGTGGAGCATCAGATTTTATACAAGTTACAGAACAAGATTGTGCAAGCATCAGGTTGATTTCATGGTTAATCATTTTCTTAGAAATACAATTCAAAATCAAAGCAATACAGTACAGTGTAGAGTGTTCTTATCTAATTAATCAGGTGCTTAGACTATTTGTCCTTTT
>NW_008345972.1:2445282-2465480 GCF_000622305.1 Nannospalax galili
TTTCTTTCCATGTTTCCTATACTACCTGTAATTGTTCAAGTATACTTTGCTGCTGACTTGTAGTAAAGGCACCAAGGTGGTCTGGATCTGGCTAACCTATCCATGAACTGTAGTGAATACCATGAAACTTTCCTTCCTTGAATATTTACCCATCTATTATTGCCTTCATAAACTCTTGTATGAGGAAGTGGTTCATCAGTGGGCTCGGGCATTCTAAATATGCTCTCCTTTCCTTTAAGGGGATGCCATAGCCTACCTCTCCCTAACTCGTAGGCAATTCCAAAGTCTGTCTTAACTGTAGGCAGCAATCTTCTTTCAGTATCCCTTTGATCTCCTTGAGTCAACTCTAGGGACTGAAGCAGGGGAATTATATACAAATAATTCTTGCTGTAACTTATGGAAGTCTAAAATCAGGCAACTGAGTTCCCAGGAAATCATCCGTATCTAGTCTCTCTTCAGGTGGGCCTAATGACCTGAGTAGGTACAAAGCAGTTCCTCTATGAGGAAAGAACAGGAATGAAGACAGCAATGAAGACAAGAACTAAAGCAGAACAGCCAAGGATACAGCATGCTTTTTTAACACAGCCATTCTCCAGGAAGCATTCTTCCTTTAAAGTTTTCTCAGCCTCAACCCACGGAGAGTACCTCACGCGGGCTCCACTGGAGGTGGGTGACACCCAAGTTCTCTTACATGGCCTTTTGAAAACACTGGAGGATAGAGATTGCTATTGTTTGGTTTAGGATTTTTTTTCATCTAAATTTAAGAATAAGATTCACTAATGAATTCCTCTATCTTACTGAGTAGGATCCAGATTTGACATGTAAGGCCCCAGATACTGTTCCCATGTTTCTTATTCTCTGCAATATTTTTGTTAAAATTGAATGATCTGCTCTTTGAAATTTTAGAACTTGATACTAAAACCCCTATTTTCTCTTGGGAAGAACCTAAATTACTAATTCAATTACATGAATACATACAGTACCACTGAGGTTTAAGTTATTTTCCTAAGTATTCATTTCAAATGGGTTTTCTGACATACAGTCCTTGTTAAATTTACTTATTTATTTTACGTACATTTTCCAAAGAGAGAGAATAAGTGTTCAGCTTGGTTAAAAAAAAATACAAGCAACAAGTATCCATAAAATCAGTGTGCTAGGGAAGAAGCAAGCTACTCTTTATCAAGTCCCTTCCTTCCTTAAATAGCTATTATTGTGGGCTGGAGAAAAGGCTTCGAGGTTAAGAGCACTGGCTGCTCTTGCAGAGAACCTGGGTTTGACTCCCAGCACCCACATTGTGGCTAACAATCATCCATAGCTCCAGTTCCAGGGGATCTGATGCCCACTTCTGACCTCTGCGGTCACTGCATAACACAGGTGCACTTACATACATGGAGGCAATACACTCATACACATAAAATAAAATAATAAGTAAGCTATAAAATAATAATAAGTAGCTATTACCCTATGTTCTAACACAACAGACCAGTTGTGTTCTTTGTTCTTTGTTCCCTTTGTTCTTTTTTGTATAAATCTATATTTATACATAACTTTACCTTATTCTTCCTTTTTTTATTTTTATTTTTTGAAGACAAGTTTATTTACAGTGTTCTGAAATGTACCTTTCTGAATGGATTGTGACATGTGGGAATTAGTGATCTTTGCAGCCGTTCTGAGGATATGTTTCATTTTCAAGACTCAGACTGACTCAGTGAAATAGTTATGAATAATTATGACCCAAAGTAAATCTTTTTAAACTAAATAACTTAGGGACTAAATATCTTATTCATTAAGACAGCTGGCCTTTTTATAAAAAGAAAGATCATAATTTGATATGTTTATTATATAATAATATATAAACTGTTGCAGAAAAACTCAAGTGCTGAGTAACAGATTCAACTGGGCCATAGAATTTGACAAACCCTTATTTGCACCTAAGCATCTGCCAGATATTCTTCCTTTTTAATATATATTTTATTGAATTTTGTGCTTTCATACAATATATCTTAGTCTTATTTAGACCCTCCTCCCCTACCTGCACCTCCCCTGTAGCCTGCCCACAGGACTTCATACATTCTGTCATATATGTTAAGGCCTATGGAGTCAAGTTTATATACCCAGATTTCCCTCGGTGTGAATTCATCCACTGGAGCCTGTTCAGCCTATCTAGTGTCACTCCCTTAAATAAAATCAAATCTCCCTCACCCAGCAGTGATCGGCTGCTAATAGTTCCTCAGCTAAGGTTGGAGCCTCCTACCCATTTCCCCAACTCTATGCTGGTTTTTGTCTGAGTTTGCATGGGTCTTGTGCATGCTGTCACCACTGCTATAAGTTCATATGAGCACGTTCCCAGAAGCCTGTGGGACTCTGTTTCCTTATGGTCATGCACCAACCCTGGCTCTTGCAAACTTTCTGCCTCTTCTTCCACAATGGTTCCTGAGCCCTGGATGGGTGAGGTTTAATATAGAAGTCCTATTCAGGGACATATACTCTGCAATCTCTTATTCTCCACACTTGGGCAAATTGTAGCTTTCTGTGTTAATCACCCTCTGTTGCATGAGGAAGTTTTGCTGGTGAGAGTTGAGAGATACAGTAGATTTAAGTCCACACACTTACAGCCACCTGATTTTTTTTTTTTTTTTTTTTTTTTTTTTTTTTTTTAGAAAAACTCCCCTTAGCCTCACCCGGCCTAGAACTCACTTTGTAGACCAGGCTGGCCTTGAACTCACAGAGATCCACCTACCTCTGCCTCCCGAGTGCTGGGATTAAAGGTGTATGCCACCATGCTGGGCAGCCACATGATTTTTACAAAAGGAACGAAAACACACATTGGGGAAATGATGGTAACCTTAACAAATATTACTGGTAAACTGGGTAGCTATATGTAGAAGAATGAAACTCAACCCCTATCACTCATCCAGCACAAAGCTCAACTCCAACTGAATGAAGGATTTCAACAATTATGTCTGTTTTGAACTTCATATACATATGAAGTACAATATGTTCCTATTGTGTTGGTTTTTTTCCTTTCAGTATCATATTGGTGAGATGTAGTCTTGTTGTTTGTCACAACATAGCCTTTATTTTTTATTGTTAATATACTGCACCATATTTACATGCTGCAACTTACTAACCCATTCTACGATTGACGGGCATCTGTGTACTTCTAATTTGGGTGTTATGGTGATTAATCTTCACTCTTCACTATGGATCTTGATTGGATTCAGTCACTTAGAAAATTAGAAAAGCATGTCCCTGGGCGTGGCTGTTTTCAGAGGTTTAGATGAGGGGTCAAGAGCCACCCTGAATATTAGTGGCACCATTCTGCAGGCCAGAAGACCAGATGGATTAAAGGTAGAAAGGAGAAAGCAGCTGATCACTGACAGTGGCCTTCCTCTGCTTCTGCTCACCCTGATGTGGCGTGCCCTGCTACTGATCCCTCCCTGCCACGACAAACTGACACCTCTGAAAGTGGAGTCAAAATGAACGCTTCCTCCCATGAGGTATCTGTGTCAGGTATTTGCCACAGTGATACAAAAGTAATTGACACAGTTTTAAATGGGGAAAATGCTTTCTGGAACTTTCTGCTGGGTGTCTCTGTGCATCACTTGCTGAGCCACAAAGCTAAAAATGTTATGCTGGGCATGGTCAATCTTTTAAGAGACATGTGTTCATGAGGGAACACATAGGTAGCTGCTTGCTTTTGCTGTTCAGCCAATGAGGCTGGGACATAGCCATGTGCTTGCTTATGAATTCCCTCTTTTGAGAAGGGTCTCTCTCTGATATGTTAGCTCTTAATTTTATTGATTTTGGTGGATTTTGTCACTTACATTTTGCAAAGCTATTCTTCCCTTCTATGATTTACTATTTTATTCTCTTGTTTCCTTGCTGGACAAAAGTTTGTAATTCAATGCGGCTCAATTTCTTAAAAGTTTTGGTTAGTACTCTTTTCCTTGGCTAAGTCTCCATAAGTCCAGGCCATGAAGACTCCAATGCCAAATTCTAGGAGTTTTATTATTTTGTACATCTATTTAGATCTGTCATCTACCTCAAAAGAATTTTAAGCTAGAGATTTATTGTTATTTGGTGATTAATAAATCAAATTAGTTATGACACTGCCCTACTTGTGTATTTCCATTCACCAGTACAAAAGTATTTAAACCAGAAAGACTGAGACATATAAGGCAGAACAAGGAGACAACACTGTCCTACCAACCTCCCCTAGTTACACCTCCGCCTGGACCTTTGTACCTATTTTCTTCCTAGGGAAAGTGTCAAATTAGCATGTGGACTGGAGGGCAACCTGGTCTCTAGATGTTTTAACAGAAAGCAACTTACAGAAGTAATGGAATTCAACTTGTATTTCCCTTGAGTTTATTGGTTCAAATTCATTTTAGATTATTTTAACATTATAATTATCCTCTAACTGTACATGAGAGACTATAATAACCTAGGAGACTACTGAACCAGAGTCAGCCAAATATATTACTGAACCCCTAAAGTTATATTTTAATTGGTCCTAAAGGAATGTATCACCAATAGTTGGAGAGTCAGGCAAATAGAACTTCTTTGGGGAGGGGAAAAAAAGGCTATAGAATAGCCAAACTTATTCAAACGGCTCTTTTTCACCTCAAGGATATTATGCATAGAAATCTCAGCAGAATCTTGGTTGCCAGTATTATTTAGTTGAGGCTGGTTCAAACCAGGATAGAGTCTGTCTCCCTCCTCCACTCGCATTCCCTTTCTCTGAGGTTCTGAAAAGCACAATATTCAACTATTTCTTAATAGAACTATCCAAACACTTCAGAAACAAGTAGCTAGCTCACTATAATCATTTTAAATTCAGGTACTGCCTATGAATGAGAATGTTGATAAACCCAAAAGATAATTCTACTTTTATATAGCAATTAAAAAAACAAACATCAACATTTCAGTGAAAGCAACATTTCAATTATAAACCATAATATTGGTTAAACTATCTATGGGAAAAGCTGAAAAATCCTAGGCAAAAGCATTTTGGAGTATTATTATAGTGCTCCCTCAGTTTGCATAAAATTAAGGTAATTTACGGCCATTATAGAAACGCTGAGATATTGTTACATTATGTTGTCTGTACATTTAAATGTCCCTACACAGATACCAGAATCAGTTTTTCTTTATTTTCACCAGTCTGACTAAATGGCACTTCTGCTGAGAGATGTTTATCAAAGATGCTGTAAGTTTCTACACAATTAGGAATTTCTTATTTTACTTTTTTGATTACAGGGATTTTGCTCAGATGACCTATCACAGTAAGTTTCTAGAACTATAATCCCAAATGTGCATACTTTGTACTGTATACAAATAAAGCAAAAATTGTCAGTAGTATAAATTTAACAGCATTATTTGCAAAACTACATGCCAAAGTCACAATAAGCAATACTGTAGCACAAATTATACAACACAAATGATCTGCTTTTTAATGCCTTTATTCTACCTAAATTACTACCATAGGCTTATGTTTAAAAAGCAGGTGTTGGACAGATGCAGGACAAAAGTTGGTTCACCCAATTAGCAAAGCTGATGTATTTTTTTTAATTACAATAAACGCAGATGTGTTTGATACTTGCAGTAGCCTTAATTGAAAACATTGATTCCCACTGTTCCAAAACAAAAATACAGAAAATCCCACACATCTTACTGTACTTCACCTTAAAATGCTTTACATTTGTTTTGTTTATAATAGCACAGAATTCAAGTGAAATTAGGCAGTTATTTTAAAGATTTAAAGCCATTATCAAAAATAGATTACATTTTTTTCAAGCTACAGAAATGCTGCTACGGTGGTTGGGAGCCCAGTCACCTTTCAACTGCTGCCTTTATATCACCCCTGTTGCTATCAGCGCTTGCAAGTTTGCTTCACGGTTCAAAAATCCCACTGCACTGAGCTGTTCCAGTTGTTGCTGAAATCTGACTTCTGGATTCTGTAGCTGAGGATTCATTCCAGCAAGAGGCTACAGCATTTGTTGAATAAACTGTTGGTGTCCAGGTTCAGTATTTGTGGGACTTGTATTTTCACTAGGTGCAGTGCTAGCTAGACCCATCGGTTCCTGAAGAGCCTCCAGTGTTTTCTACCGCCCCCAGGCCAGGGGTAAACCCTGGGATGAGGCCAGGAGCTTCTGTAGCTAATGTCTGCAAACCCTGCTGAATCTGCAACAAAGCCCGCATTGCTCTAGGATTTGACATTGCTGATAGTGAATCAGGATTCTGCGTTTGTTGGAGGAAAGTTGGGAGCTGTTGTCTCATTTGTTCCTGAAGCTGAGGATTTCCAGCCAATAGCGGGTTATTCAGCATCATCTGTGCAGCAAGGTCGGGGTTCTGGCTTAGTGACTGCATCGTGCTTCTCATGTATGGGACAGACAAAATGTTTTGCATAAGCTATGGGTTTTCAGTTATTTGCTGCAATAAGCTTTGCATTTCTGGTGTATTGAACATACTAGCTCCTACTCCAGGCACCAAATTTGGCCCAGTAGTACTCTGCCCAGCAGTAGTACTGATAGCACTACCAGCAGTACCACTCACAATGTTAGTGGTCCCACTAGAAGCTGATGAACTCTGAGAAGTCTGTGGAGCCCATGGATTGGGTAACGGATCCCTATTTTCTGTAGGAGAAGGCTGACTTCCTTCACCTGAGGATGTACTGCTCACTAAAGCAGCAAATGGATTACCACCAAACTGTTCTTGGGCGGCACTCAGCATAGGTTCCTGAGTATCTGTAAACACTGCAGTTAAAGCATTATGTCCCCAGGAATACTCCCTAGGTTGCTCAACGCTCGGTCCAGGTTTCTCCTCATTTTCTGCATCGTCTGGATTTCTGGCAAGTTCCAATGTTTGTCTCATTATGTCTGGATTATTAAGCATATGACTAATTTCTGGATTTCTTTGTATTAACTGTTGCATCTGTGGATTGGCCATAATTAATTGTCTCATCAGGTCAGGATTAGAAAGCATGCTCTGGACGGAGGGATTTTCCCTGATCTGGACCATCATTTCAGGATTGGACAAAAGTTTTCACCTGCATTTGGCTCTGTAGTTCAGAGAAGTTGGTAGTATTTAAACCCAACCTAGCTCCTCAGGCCTGCAAGTCCTCCAAGTCTACCTAAACCAAAAGGGCTGCTAGAAGCAGAACCACAAGTGGGGTTACTATTGGGAGCCGATGAACTGTTAACATTGCTTCCAGTGGTATTTGTTGGCTGAGCTGAATAATCTTGAGGCCTGTTTTGCGTTTTGATGACAAGGTGAACAGTAAGTCCATCATGAATTCCATGCTGACTCAAAGTATCTTGAGCCTTTAAAATTTTTCCAGCAAATAACACAACACAAGTTGGTCAGTATGAGACTTGAAACGTTTAGAGATTTCTTCTTTGAACTGCTGGACGGAGCTGTTCTCGGGCACAGCAAACTCTTCCTTCTTCTTTGGGGTTTTCACCATGACTTTCATGATCTCGCGTCGCCCGCGCTGTCCTGGAGGCCCGGAGGGCCGCTGCTCTCACCACTCTCGGTCAGGGCGGTGACTCAGGCGAGCCGGAAGGCCGGGTTAGCGGCGCAGGCACTGCAGGGTCTGTGGCACGGCTTGGAGAACACGGGACAAGCCGCCCAGGTGCCAATGGGTCGCAAGGCAGCCGAGGGGTGCGGGGGTTGGGTGGACGCGAGCTCCAGGTGCAGGCCTGGGTGGCTGCGCCGAGGGGAGGCCGAGCACTCTCTGCCACGCCGCCGCTTCCTCCTCCCGCCCCCTACTGCCTCAAAATTTTTATATCTGGCATGAGTTAAGGAATGGTGCAGTGGTTTAGATATGTCTCCTCTAAAAACGCACGTTGAAATTTGACCCTGTAAGTAACAGTACTGACAAGTGTTGACACCTTTAAGAGAGATGAATGTTTTCCTATAGAAGTGAGTTTTCCCTCTTGTAGGATGGGAATAGTAACTGTGAGAGTGGCTCTTGTTATGTGACCTTTCTTCCACCGTACCCACTGACATATTGCTATGAGGTCCTCACCACAGCTGTGCCAATGTTCCTGGACTTCCAGAACTACGAGCAAGGTAAACCTTTTTTGAGTATAAAGTATCTAGCCTCAAGTACGCTGTTATTATTCCATAGTTTTAGGGGTTAAAAAGACAATCAGCATAGCCCTGGCTCAGGCGAAGGCCCATGGTTCTGTCAGGCCATGGCTGGTGGCAGGATATAAGACATATGTAAGAGACACAGCACCGTGAGACAGGAAAGACGACAAAACAGAGTGAATGCACTGTACTAGTAATCAGAGCCACTGAACTTTAAAAGGAAGAATATCAGCAATTGAAACTCAACACCAACTTGAAAAGACAGTTTTCATAAAAATGCCCTTTTCTCAGACTTTAATCATTCCAGGCCCGTCCATGCAGAGAAGGAAATATGTATCTAGTCAGAAGAGTTCTTGTTTCTGGCTAACCAAAGAAACAAAACCATGAGATTTCATGTGATGGGGCGGGGGTCTTTTTTTCGAGACAGGGTCTCCCTATAGCCCCAGCTGACCTGGAGCTTGCTATGTAGACCAGGCTGGCCTTGAACGCACAGAGATCTGCCCTCTGAGTGCCCGGACTAAAGGTGTGTGCCACCATGCCCAGCTTCATGCGATTTTTTAAAAATATTGAGTACACTATAAGAAGGAGTGGCCTGAGCAGTGACCAGAGTGCTACTGGAGCATCATGAGATTTCTTTATTATACACAAAAGAAGGACCTTTGAAAATAGGGATGGGGCTGGAAAGATCACTCAGTGGTTAAGAGCACTGACTGCTCTTGCAGAGGACCTGGCTTCAAGTCCCAGCACCCACATGGCAGCTAACAACCATCTGTAACTCCAGTTCCAGGGGATCCAATGCCCTCTCCTGACCTCTTCAGGCACTGCACAACACAAGTGCACTTACACTCATGCAGGCAATACACTCAGACTCATAAAATAAAACTAATAAATAAAATATTTTTTAAAAGAAAACAAGGGGGGCTGGAGAGATGGCTCAGTGGATAAGAACACTGGTTGTTCTTGCAGAAGACCCGGGTTCGAATCCCAGCACCCACATGGCAGCTAACAACATGCAGGCAATACATGCATACACATAAAATAAAAAAAATAATAATAAATAATTTTTTTTAAAAAAGAAAGTAGGGATCAAAGGGGAGTTTGAATTTTGGCTATTTTGACATGATGAATTGGGTTCCCCCAGATACTTTTCTGGCAGAGTCAACTAAAATGCTGAGCAGAAGTTAAAATTGAAAAATTAAAATTAAAACAAGACCACATGAGCTGGTCAGAGTAATATCGCAACAAGTTATTCCAAGTTCTTGGAATTATTAGCGTGAAGGTCATTAATGTTCCCCCACAAAATTAAATAGACACATTGATACATCTAATGTAAATACTTTTTGTTGTTGTTGTTGTTTTCAAACAGGGTCTCCCTGTAGCCCCAGCTAGCCTAGAACTCATTGTATCGACCAGGCTGGCCCCATCTCACAGAGATCTGCCTTCCTTTGCCTCCCTAATGCTAAGATTAAAAGGGTGTGCCATCACACCTGACTTTCAAAAGAAAACTTTTAAAAACTGCAGACCATGTGACATTCAACCCCACAATGAGGGGAGAGAATGGAATCAGTAAAAGAAAGAAAAGAAAGTCATTGAGTGAGAAGTTAAGAAAGAAGGGAATGGAAAACAGAGCAGGAAAACAAATGATAGGATGAAGAAACCACATACAAATGTGCCATCGTCAACGAAACTAAGCTGGGGGAACTGTGGCTACAAGACAAAACATCACACCGTGACTTTTAAAACTCAGACTAACAACTTTTGATTTTCTAAAAAGACAACAAAAGCTTCAGGACACAGAGAGAATTAAAATCAATAGTGGCACAGCAGACAAACATTAACCAGAAGAAAGCTGCCTCTGCAGCCAAACACCAAAGTAACTGTTTTTTGAGAGAAGGTGCTATTCAGTAAAGAGACATAAACTTGTAAGTGCCTGATAAAATATCCTCAAATTGCACAAAGCAGAAAACAGCTGAGAAGCCAGATGCACTGGACAGAGGCTGTTATCACAGCGAAGGGTTTAAACCATGTTTTCATTAATACATAGATCAGTAGGAATGTGGGCTATTTGAGCAGCAAAATTAACAATCTTGAGCTAATGAGCATTTATAGAACACTGCACCAGCACTTAGACAAAACACATTCTTATTAAGCACTTGCAAACTTCAGTGAATTTCAAATGGTGGATGGTGACCACAATTCAATTAAGTTAGAAATAAATACAAAAAGAAAATGGGAAAACTGTGTTTGGAAATAAAGCCTCACCCGACATCTGAAGAATTCATGAATAAAAGAAGTCATAATGAGACAAGAAGACACTTAGACCTAAAGGATGGTGAGAATACTACTGACCATAATCAGTGGAAAGAAATTCAAATACTACCGGAGACTTACAGCCTCGGGTACTGATTTAGCAAAGGTGAAAGTGCTCATATCCCCAAATACAGTCCTTCTCACTCCCAGGTTAGTCCCCAGGAGATCAGTCTGCATGCTAACTAGAAATTGTCTTTAAGCTCTCAGAGGCAGGGGCCAAAGAGATGACTCAGTGGTCAAGAGCACATGCTCCTCTTGCAGAAGACCCAAGGTCAGTTCCCAGCACCCACTGTCAGGTGGCTCACAACTACCTGTAACTCCAACTCTAGGGGACTCTGACACTCTCTTCTGGCCTCCATGGGCACCTGCACCCAAATGCATATACACACATACATACACATAATTTTTTTAATCTTTTTTAAGAAGATCTCAGATGAAGAATCTCTTCACAGAACATGAGGGAGGTAAATGATGATAGACAAAATATTTAACAATATGGATGTTATAACAAGTTAATAAATAAAAGTTACCTCGCTAGTTAAGACCATATTAAACTGCACAAGGTGCTTACCAAGCAAAGTAAACTATAGAAAACTTATAAACTCACTTTAATAATTTATAATTTAAGAAAATGTTAATTGCAGTAAAATTCATAAAACATGAAAATTTCTATCTGCGATAATTTGAACTTGAGTGCCTCTGCCAAAGACTTGTATGTTGAAGGCTTGGTCCCTAGAATGGCTCTGTTGGGAGATGGCAGAACAGAACCTTTAAGGCATGAGGCCTAGTAAGAAGTCCTTGGTTACTGAAGTATGCACTTGAAGGAAGGAGACTATGGGACATCTCTTTCTGTCTTCCCCATGCCATTCTCTCTTCCTGGCTATGAGGTGAGTAATTTCATTCTACCACGCACTCCCACCTTACCACAGGCCCCGAGTGATGGGGCCCATCACTCATGGACTACGAACTTCCAGACTATAAGCCAAGATGATCCTCTTGTATGTATAAGTCTCTCAGGTCCCTCAGTGTGGTGATGACAAGTTGACTAACACACTCTCACCCATTCTTAAGCATATCAGACAGAGACACTAAGTACATTTGTACTGTTGTACAACAGTCGCCACTGGCCATCTCCTGAATTAGTCACGGCTTCCCAGGCTGACATTATACATCCATTAACATTACTAACTCCTCGTTCTCCTCTGCTGACCCTGAGGAAGTTATCGTTCTGCTTCCTGTTTCAGTGAACTTGACTGCACTAATTTTCTCCTATGAATGAAATAGCACTAGACTTCTTTCATGTCCGGAGTGCTTCATGTAGCTTAATATCCTCAAGGTTTGTCCATGTGGTAGAATTTCCTTCCTTTGGAAGGATAAATACTATTCCACTATAGGAATATACCACATTCTGTTTATCACCCATCTGAGATCCTCTGTAGCTGCCACATTTGACTATTAAGAACAATGTTACTACGAACATAGGTATACAGGCATCTCTTTTATTCTTGCATAACGTCTTTGGGAAACATACCCAGAAGTAAAATTGCTGAATCTATGGTAATTCTAAATTTAATTTTTTGAGTAATCATCATACTGTTTTCCATAATGGCCACAGCATTTTGCCTTCCCCCTAACGATATACAAGGGCTCCACTTTCTCCATAGCTCTAGTCACTCACATTTGGGCTTTAATATTTTTCTTCTTTATTACATTTATTTATTTGTGTGTGCATGTGTGTCTGTGTGTGTGTGTGCACATGTGCATGTCACAGTGCCATTTATACATATGGAAGTCAAAGTACAACTTTTGAGAGTCAAGTTTTCTCCTTCCACCATGTGGGTTTCAGGGATTGAACTCAGGTCATCAGGTTTGGTGGTAAGTACCTTTACCCACTGAGCCATTTCCCCATAAGGGACTAAATCCTTAATAAGCAGATAGGGCCACTAATGAAAAATAAAGATAACACACTTCCTGCTTCTTCTTGGTCTGAGACAAAGACCTTGCAGGCTTTTCTCCTGTTAGCAGGGCCTTTTTTCCAGCTGACTGGTCCAGACCAGTTTAGATAAGACTAAGATCAGACCTGAACATCTCACTCAGCTTGGAACTGAGACCTATGGACTCTCTCTTCTTTGTTTAAGTTGGCTAATCCAAAATTAGGGGAGCGAGACCTGTCCCATACCAACAAAAACACTTAACATGCCCAAGCCCTTCCGGGGGCCTTATTTGGGTTGGGGGGGGGGGGCTTGTTGTTTCTTCAGTTTCCGAGTTCCCTCTCTGCTTGTGGAGAGCTTTTCTTTCTCAGTGAGTGTGTGTATAGATGTGATCCTCTGTCTCTCATTAAAGCCTGTTTATTTGTTACTGTTCTGTGTTTGAGATCTTTCCTGCCTTTTAATTCTTCTATTGGCATAGAAACAGACCCAGTTATAATCCCTAGATGATAATGTGGCTACACAGGCCTACTTGTTATTTTTTAATAGACGTTTAAATTTTTTTATTTTATGCATATGAGAGTTATGCCTGCATGTATGTAAGTGCACCCATGTCATGCAATGCCCTCAGAGGACAGAAGAGGGCGTCAGATCCCCTGGAACTGGAGTTACAAACAGTTGTTAGCCGCCATATGAGTGCTGGATTCAAACCCAAATCTTCTGCAAGAACAACCAGTACTCTTAACTGCCCAGCCGTCTCTCCAGCCCTTTTAATAAACATTGTAATCAGCAATGGGTGATACTGCCTTGTTTCTAATTTAACCAAAAATGTTTGAATAAAGGTTACTTGATATTTTGTTTGACGTACTTACTACATGCAAAACAATACCACAATGTGATGTAGAAACTTCTTCCAGTTCTTTTACCAAGTGCTTCCAATTTAGCCATTAGGTGGCTTATAGTTGCAAGTAGCAGAAAATTTAACAATAGCCAAATGGTTTCTGATACCAAATCATTTCTCTGCTCCTATTGCATCATGACTGCATTTAAAATGACTTACTAAGTGAAACAATCCAGGTACAAGAAGACAAATACTGCATAATCTCTCTTCTGTGTGAGTCAAAAAACAAACTGAACTCAGAAGCAGAGAGTAACAATGGTGCTGGCCAGAAGCTGGCGGATGGGGTGCTAGGGAAATGTCGGCCAACAGGTACAAACTTTCATTTGTACCTGTTGTATAGCATGGTGGCTACAGTTAATAACAACATATTGCATACCCCAAAAATGCTAAAGTAGATTTAAAAGTCCTTATCACAAAAAATAATAATAAATGGGTCAATTATCTTGAATTGGGGTGATTATTCCACAATGTACACATTTATCAAAACATTTCATTTGTAATATGCCCTTTGTCAATTAAAAAATATAGATTACTCTTAAGGTCATTTGAGGATCTGTTCCTCGGGGGTCACATGGGCTTGGGAGGAGCCCCTGGTTCCTTTCTTTTATCAGTTCCATCTATGTGAAGATAAGTCCCAAGGTCCTGCTAGGCTGTGGATGGAATTGTTCGCCAGGGTGGCCCAAGAGACTCCCAGACAGTAAACCAGCATAGAACTGGGAAAATGAACAGCAGATCCCAATCTTATCTAAAGGAATGTTGACAATTGATTGCTGCTAGATGAGGAAGAACTGATCTTCCTAAAACAAGGGACTCTAGATAGGCTGACTAGACTTTGAGGATGGACTTGCACTGGAGAATGGCTGGGGGCACTGATAACACAGTAGACAGTAACAGGGACGACAGAGTATATGGGCTCCACTGGGGGGAGGAGGGGGCCTATGGGAAGGTGTCATTTGGGATTTGGGTATAAAGATGAATAAGATTGTTTGGGATGTTCTGTATGAAATACACAAAAAACAATAAAAAATATAGGTTACAAATAAAATAAAATATCTAGTCCCTTAAAACAGCCTGTGAGAAGTGGACATGATGGTGTACACCTGTAATCCCAGCACTTGGAGTATAGAGGCAGGAGGATCAGGAGTTCAAGGTCATCCTTGGCTACAAATCCATCCTCAAGACCAGCCTGGGCTATATGACACCCCGTCTTAAAAACCCAAAAAATGAAATAAAACATCCCATGACTCTAAAAGCAATATTATCTTTTATCGGCTAAGCCCACAATGAAATTATTAAAATATATTTATTTAGCTTACTTTTGTTAGATTTTGTTAACCTTCAAACTCAAGTCTGCCCACTCAGATTTATTAAACTTAAATGAATGTAATTTTTGTCATTTTCATCAAACAAAAACTGCATGTTCTTATAATTTATTGAATAATTGAAAGTGTTCTTTGAGATTTGGTACTTTTTGTTTCATCTGGAATTCTAGATTTAATTTTAGATTTTTAAAGTTTGTAGTAGTGGATATTCACTGTAAAAGGCAACGGGCTTCATAATGACATTTCCATTCTGATACATCATGTACTTCAACCGTATTTGCCCGTCCTGCTCTCCCCCACTAGTCCCTTCCTTCCCCCTTCAACTTATTTACTTAATTTAAGCTACTTGTGGTGGCCTCTGAGGAAACCTCTCTGCGGCCTATGAGCAAGCTGGCCTCTTGTGCCCTCCAGGAGCTGGCCACATGCTGGACTCTGCTGCCCTGGCACCTGCTCCTTCTGGGCCAGCAGCCCTGTCCTCACGTGTGGACAACAGACCAAAGTGAGAATGGACACACAGTTGCTGCCAGCATCGGCTTGAAGGGGTCAGAGGCACAAATCTCCCCGCACCCCCCCCCACAAAATAATCTCCAAGGAAGGCTGAGAACAGGCCTCGAGGTTCACTGTGCTGCTCAGAGGTCAGATTTGAGTGGGAAAACTCAAAAGTAAAGAAAGGCAAAATTGGGGCTGGAGAGATGGCTCAGCAGTTAAGAGCATGACCACTTTTGAAAAAGACCTGAGTTCAACTCCTACTACCCACATGGTGGCCAACAACTATCTATAACTCCCATTCCAGGGGATCTGACACTTTCTTCTGACCTCCATGGGCACTGCATGACATAAGTGCTGCACTTAGATACACACAAGTGATATACTCATACACATAAAATAAAATCAAATAAAAATAATAAAATAATTTTTCAAAAGAAAGGCAAAATTAAGACAAATCTAGGCCACCTTCTGGTGGGAAGGTGGGAATTAAACTAGGGCACCCCTAGGGTGCATTTCCCTACAAAGTCATCCTGAAGAAACTGTTTCTTCCCTTCCATCCATGGTGACACCCCAAAGTGGAGTCATTTCATTGTCTGGCTAGGAAATTTCTATTGCCCTAAGTTCAGCAAAAGGAGGAAGTGATCCGTTGATGTGAAATGCTCATGATTCTCAAGGAAACAACAAAAAACTCCTGAAGCCGTGACGTGGCTTCACCAATTATGTTGGGTCATTATTTTAATTTTTGGTGCTGAAATTTCTGTTGCTACAGAAATAAACTGGGGTTAATGAAAGATGTGCCTGTGCCTTTTAAGAAGTCCCCCACACCTGTGTTCTGTGGACAGCTCTTCTGCAGTATCTCCTAGGTGGCCAGGGGGAGCACCTTTCTCTCTCCAGGGAGGAGCCTCAGCAGTCTCCACAATCCCACTCAGCAGTCACCTCACACTGGACTTCTGCACCCAGCTTATGAAAGTGGCCCAAGCCCCAAATTCCTCCTTCTGGTCCTGCATGACATCGGGCAGCGCACTTGCCTAGGGATCCTCATAGAGGAAGCCAAGGCAGACCCAGAGTCTGAACACAGTCCTTGTGGCTTCCATGGTCCATAGGTAGTCCCCTGCATCCATGCCTTCCACCAACCCCCATACCCACAGCCACCCACAAGGCTTCATACATACTGTCTGTCTGATGCTAGTCCAGCAGCCAAAGAGAGGGCCTGTCTTCTCCCATCAGACAACACTGACAGTCGCTTCTTTGTCAAGGGGGCAAGGGGGAGCACTTAGAAAGGTGTGTAATGATTGTTTTATTCTTAGGTTGTAGGGGAAAAACACTCACTACCTACAATGAGATGAGTTCTACCATAACCCAGGAGCTGGGGCTGAACTCTCCTTCACCTGGGCTTCCAGATCAGCTCACATGCCCTCACCCCACCTAGCTAGAGCCAGCCTTCACCTGGTAACCCCAGAACCAAGTGGATAGACAGTAAGTGCCCTGTTTAGTCTGAAAGGCCCTAAGCAAGATCCTCATGTGAAGCTATGGGGAGCAGCTGGAAATCTTCCTAGTCTCAGTGAGTGGGAGCTGATGAGGACCCCATGGATCGTACCACTAAGGAGTATGGAGGAAAGGGTTTCTGTTATGCCCTTTCCCTGGCAGGGCTGTTACTAGCATGAGCAGAGAGGCCTGCAGAGAATGAGCCACATGCTACCAACCACGCTTCAGGATGCTGGAGGCCCTTCC
This sequence comes from Nannospalax galili, assembly GCF_000622305.1. Lineage (NCBI taxonomy): Eukaryota > Metazoa > Chordata > Mammalia > Rodentia > Spalacidae > Nannospalax > Nannospalax galili. The sequence goes on from NW_008345972.1 coordinate 2,462,061, forward strand.
CTCCATCACAGCTTACTGCAGCTGGGTATCAGGCACAGGGCCCCCCACTAGGACAAGCAGGTGTTAAGTATCCATTCCAGGAGGTAGCAGCTGCTGTCAGCAACAGCCAAGCTGAGTGAAGTGACCCTCTCCATGACCCTTGCTTTTCACAGTCTGTGCTGGTCCACAGTCCTGATTAGTGGACAGAACTCACTCCCTGCTATGGTGAGAAGTCACAGTGCTCTGACTCATTCCTTCCCACCAGCAAGCCTTGCTGTGCACTGATGAGGAACAGGGGTATAGTAGAAAGTCCCAGTGTGTGGTTCAGTGGCTGTGCTGAATGTCCAGTCAGTGTGGACACCTGGAGTGAGGTGGCCATGGGGACCAGAAGCAATGTGGCCTCACAACCAGAAAAGGGGAACCCATCAGAGCCCTGTCACTCAGGTGAGCAAACAAGCCAGAGGCATGGCAAAATCAAGAAGAGGTATAAACCAGCATGATACATTTCAGAATCTTCCCTTTTGGAACTCACTCTGTAGACCAGGCTGGCCTCGAACTCACAGAGAATCCACCTGTCTCTGTCTCCCGAGTGCTGGGATTAAAGGTGTGCGCCACCATGCCCAGCAAATCTTCCCTTTTTATGCAGTAAAAACCATAAGTCGAGCAAGGGTGGGTTGTCGTGGTCCCTTTTTGTGGAATGTCCATGCTGAGCCATCCGAAGAGCCTTCTGAGATGTGGAAAGAAGATGCTGCAGCTGGGTGGCAGGTCCTGGTTTGTGTCTCTAGTTGACATTCTCAAGAAGCCATTTGTTTCCCGAGTCTTGTTTTCTTCCTTCGTGGAGTGATATGATCATCTCTCCCTCTCCACCTCCCAAGGCTGCTGTGAAGATTTCATGAGACCGTAGATGTGCAAATGCTAAGGGAGTATTTCCTCAGGGAAGGGTATATTTAGCTGGAACACTCGTGTGCATGCACAGTGTTTGAATCTGGAACATTCCCAGAGGCCCCTGTGTTGAAGGCTTGGCCACCAGCCCATGGTGCTATAGGGAACTGATGAGACCCTTAATAGATGAAGCTTCACAGAAGGAAGTTTTGGCACCAGGCATGCCTTGCAAGGGATTCTGGGACCCTGATCCCTCTCCATCTCTCTCTTTTTGCTTCTCAATTTCCAGCTAGTAAGTATGCTTTGTTTGCTATGAGCTGCCACCGTATTTACTGCCCAACCACTGACCCAAAGCACCAGGGGCAAATAACCATGAACTGAAACCTCTGAAACTGAGCCACAGCAAACCTTTCCTCCTCAATTTATAAATTGTTTCAGATATTTTGTCACAGTAATGGAAAGCTGACTAATACAATACACTCATCTGTACAAACATGCACTGTAAACGCTACATGCTGTATACACATGCACACATCACCAGTGATGTGCACATCACACATACAGTCTACATCAATACACATGCATGCGCGCATACACACACACACATACATACACACACACACTTCAAAACATGACTGAGCACATAGTCATTCTTTGCAATTATAAACAATAAAAAGGCATTAAAATATCAAGTGTAAAGTACAGACTTTCAAATTCTACCAAAATTATGATCAAAATCATACCAAAATATGAGGCTGGAGAGATGGCTTAGAGGTTAAGAGCACCAGCTGTTCTTGCAGAGGACCCAAGTTAGTTCCCAGCCCCTCATGGTGGCTGACAACCATCTGTAACTCCAGTTCCAGGGGTTCCAATGCCCACTTCTGGCCTCCACAGGCATTGCACACATGGTCCACTTACATATGTGCAGGAAAAGCACTCATACACATAAAATTAAAAAAACAAATCAAAAAATTTAATCATACCAAAATATATTTTGTACCCCTTGAAAGTTGTGCCACATCCTAATCTCTGTACCTGTGAATTTGGATATCAGATCTTTGCAAACAGAATCAAATTAAGACTAGGGCCTTCAGATGGGCCCCAATCCAGACTGGTAGTTATGAGGAAGGCTATCTGGAGCCACACAGGGCAGAGGCGGGGCGATGGTGGAAGCAGAGGTTGGAGAGGGCGCCACAGAAGGAATACCAAAGAAGGCCACCACCGACAGCGGCTCAGAGGGTGAAGCAAGTTCCCTCCTCGGAAGCCTTAGAGGGAGCACTGCCCTGCCCTCACCTTGACCTTGGACTTCCAGCCTCTGTAACTGTGTTTTTAGACCTGCAGTCTGGCGAAATTGCTAGGGTAGCTGCAGGAAATTGACAACTGCAATGAAAAGACACGTGTAAGACCAGGGGCTTAGCTAAACAGCATCTGACTTTCTTCCCATTTTTTTACACTCTGCCACACTCAGCTCATTCAGCTACTTAGGATTTTGAAATCCAGCCAAATGCCCTGGAAGGACTCTCTGTGCCTCCATCTGCCCACTGGGTTCTGTGAGGCCCAAGCAGACATTCCAGACACAGTCTGAATTACAAAGATCTTAACCAAAGGTCTTTACAAGACATTGTTATATTTAATCAGCACCTTTGGGGAGCATGCAGATCAGCTGAGCTTGGTGGGGACAGACGCTGGCTGGGTTTGAGCCTCTCCCAGACTCTCCTTGCTGTCTGTTTACCTGGATGATGTGTCCCCGGGTCCACCAGGACTACAGCTGTTCTGTCAAGAGACCTGCGTTAAGTTCCAAGTATCTAACTGCCCCTCTCTCTGTTTTCTGACTCTCACAATTTTACCACAGGAAATTTGTACCAAGGGAGTTGAAGATAAAAAAAGACAGGATGGCCAATTGCAGGTCTAATCCATGGCAGGAAATCAAAGGCAAGCTAGTAGAAATGTCCTTGTATTTATTGAGACTTGAAATGTTTGCAGTGCTTAATGGAACCCTGGTGAGTTAAAGCCTTTGATGCTTAAGTTTGATGAAAATTCATTTGTATGCTCAGCTGACTGGGAAAACACTCTGATCTTTTCATGAGGTATTGTTTATAAATCTTTGGCAGGACATGGTTTCCCTGTTCCCACAGACTTGTAACCAATGATACATATGGATGGTTCTTTTAAAATGTCTCACCTAAGAGTTAAATGACTTTCTCTGCTCCTTGTATTTTCCACTTGTTTCTGCCCTGTATTCACCTGCTTTTCATTACTATAATGATACACCTGAGGCAGGACACCTTATAAAGAAAAGAAGTTCATTCAGCTCATAGTTTCAGAGACTGGAAATCTAAATAGCATTGACCAGACTCTAACAAGGGCACCTTGGCTGCATCAATCACATCCTCTCACCTCTTTATAAAGACACTAAGCTTCAACCATAGGACTGCACCCCAAAGACCTAATCTAATTGTGATCACTTTTTTAAGTCCCCACCTCTACATACCATAGCCAGGTTAAATTTTCGCCTTCTTGAGTTCAGTGTTAGGGCACCCCCCCCCCCCCCCCACCCAC